>NW_024582073.1:458388-1058388 GCF_017639235.1 Corvus kubaryi
TATCTATCTACATCAATATCATTTATATCTAGAGAGATAGATAGATAGATAGATAGATGGATAGATGGATAGATGGATAGACAGACACATACTGTGTCCAAGAGCTGTGCTTCTTTCAGAGTAGGTCCTTTACTTGCACTTGAACTTCAAGAAAAAGGTGAAGAAATAAATTACTTTAAATTCTGGAAAACTATAAGGATTTGATGTATTAAGTGCAACTGTAATACATTAAGAAATTTGAAGTACAGTTATAAACACCTCCTGTACAAATTGATGATTTTCAACTAGAATTTCTAGTAAGACAACATACTTTTGGTGAATATTTTTCCCCAAAATAGTGATCAAGAATAACAGAAACCAGAAGAAATACACAAAGTAACAAGTAAAATAACAAAATGGCACCTCAATAAATTGAGAATACTCAAGAAAAAAATAGGTTTTGCAGAGACATATTCCTTCAAATACATTTTGAATGTTCAGTAGAGTTTTATGTAAACTTTGAATTGAGATTTGTGTAAAAGGCTCTTAGAAAAAAACGAAAATGAGGGGGCCTGATATTTTTAACAAATAAAAAGTGGAACTTAAAGTAGATTTATAAATATTTAAAAGGAGATTAATATAATTTTCAGATACTGAACTGAAGGGCTTTATATTTCATTAAACAATTTCTTCTGCCCTTCCACTCTTTTAGAAGAATTTATATGCAACATATAAATTTGATTTACTCTCATAAATTTGATTTACTTTTCAGGCTGTTAACTGTGTCTAATTTCTAACTTTAGGCAGTAAAATTTTAAGTACTTGTAAGCATACACTCAAAAATCTGCCTTTCTGCACCTCAAAGCAAAAAATTGCTTTTAAGTAATAGCAATGAAAATTATTTTATTATTAAAATCTTTCTGATTTTCTGGTTCCTGAGAATTTTGTTTCATACCACATCACAGCTTGGAGCACATATTTGAATGAGTAGTCTTGAACACAATCAGTTGCGTAGTCATACAGAGCTTGTTACAAACACGTAGGTCCTTTACTTATACTTGAACTTAAAGAGGAAGAAATAAGTTTAAATTCCATTTGTAGTCATGCCCCAACAACAGCAGATAAAATCTGTACAGATGTTCAGCCAGTTAAAAACTTTGGGGTTTGTATTAAAGACATTCTGCAGTAGTCTATGGGAACTTTAATATCTTGTACTGAAGACAGTTCATACTTCCACAAAAAGGTACAAAATAAATACCATTGAAATTTGTATTATTACATGTTCATGAAAGAAAACTAAATTCACAAAAACAGCACATGAAAGAAGGCAGACATCTAGGTAGCCCAGGAATGGCTCTTCACAGGAAATAGTAAAACCCTTATATACAGGTTGTGATCAAATCAGAAAAGAGTTTAAAACAGACATTCATGACACTTCTTGTAATAAGCAAGTTCTGTCACATCAAAACACATGAGCTCCCCGCTTTTTTGATACTTTTGTTTTTATTCTATCTATACTGATCAGAAAAATGCATGAATTAAATTGTTATATTCATAATTAAGGACTGTTATAAAAGCATAGGAAAATTACATTCATTGTTGTGAATTTGATGAATCTGTCTTTAATAAATCAAGGACAAATCTTCCTGTTAAATTTTTAGGGAAAGGACTCAGATCATTAAGGAAAATTTTTAATATATTAGTAGATAATTCTATATATTCAATATACATTTTCTGAATATACATTTTGTTTAACAGAAAACTCTGCAATGAATTGTTGAGGAAGTTAAACTTTAGTCTGTGGCATATGGCTCCTTACTAGCTGCAATAACTGCTTCTGTAAAGAAATAATATGTATCCCTCAGATGAATATTGTGTCAGAGTTATGTCAAAGACTTAATTATTTTCCAGGATCAATTGGCTATCAGTCTGCTTTTCAAGATCTTAATGAAAATTTAGGAGATAAGTAAACTCTAGGGGGAAAAATTAAAAATATCACTTCTTCAGTCTTTTTGTAGTAATATCTCCTTACCTTGTTAGCTAAAATAAGCACAAGAGTTTAAGGAGATTCATGTTATTTTTATTGGTCATCAGCATCACTACATGATTTTCAATTCTGCTTTCAAAAGTTTTTGGCACACATGAGCTTTGTACCTCTTTGGTAAGGAAATTCGCAAACTAATGAATTCTCTCGTGTACACCATTATGGAGTAGAGTGGAAAAGGAACCAGAAGAATGATTTTTCACTTCCTAGTACTATTTTTGATTATATTAGCTTCTACCATCAGAATAAAATGTCACTGCAGAAATGCACATATCAGGAGAGAGGCAAAAACAATCTTCACAAGTTGATAAATCCACTTGTAAAATGTCTATGTTTTCTCTCATGGGAAATACAGGGAAAATATGAAGATGGGTCTTTTTCTCTTCCTCTGTACTGCCTCTTTATTATCTGCATTTGGACATACTCGTTTACATTGTCACAAAAAAGCTAAAAAGGAGCATCAGCAAGGCCAAACGTATCTCACAAAGACCCTCACTTCAGCTCTAGAGCTGATTCATCTCTGATCTCTGCACTCAAGCATACCACAATCACACTGTAATTGAAAAGGCCTAGTAAGACACTTTTTACATGATTTCTGCATCTCTGTAATTTCAGACATTATAACTTAGCTACTCTCTTTCCAGGGATTTTACAAGTATAAGGGTTTATAAGTATAAGCTTTTATAGTTGTCAAAAGATCATATCTTATGATAAGATCTTTGAAAGTCATTTAACCTCCACATAAGTTGTGGCCTCCATGTGCAATATAAACTATTTTTGAACAATTAATGTTGAGCTTCAAGAGCAATCAAACATCTGAATCTGGCCAGCAAACAAACACTACCAAAATCCCTGGGAAAAGTTTGAGGTTCTAATTTGCTATCCAAGGCGGCTGAATGCCAACACAACCTTTCTGAGGATATTGTGCTATATACCAGTAATCTTACTGAGGCCAGACCTACAGGGTTTGGTCATTTTCAGCACACAAGCGGTGAGCATAAATCTCTCTGGAAAAGGTTGTAAGGACAAACTGAATACTAGCACTTCATGACATATTTGAGTAATGGCTGCACCTGAATTTAAATACAAACCACACGGAAGAAAAAACCATGCAAAATAGCAACAGTCAGACACATGTTCATATATTGCAGTGATCTAGGTTTTGATTTTCAGCTGCATTTATCTCAGAGAGGTTGCGAAACCTTCAGTAATGAGATACAAGAAGGAACATTCATAAAAATATATCTGTAATAAAAATCAATCCTCCTGCTAGAAAATGCTACCACTCATTAAGAGTAAAAAGAAAAATACAAAGAGTTTCTCTTTTATTGCTAGCAATCAATGTAATTTACTAAAATAGTTAAGCTGACCCATTTGTTAAACCTCTAGATTTCCAAAATTTCCATTATATGTTATATGAACTGTAGAATTTTCATATTGGTTAGACAAAAGCAGTAATCCTATCCCCAATGCAGTTATCCAGATCTGATAGGTGGCTGGAATTCCCTGGCCCCTAGTTATGTATTTTATCATCTTCCATTTGCAGTGTATAGTCCCATTACATTCCACTGATAAACTTTTACCAGACTTGCTTGCTGCCACAAATTATGGTTTCTGCTAGCTACTCAGATAATTTACATTCTACTACCACATGTTACATCCAAATTGCTTGTTCTCCTTAAAATACAATCCTATGAGAACGACTACCTATTTCCATAAAAAACCATTGTAACATACACAACACGTGATACAGAAAAAACTTCACATCTTCTGAAATCATTTTAGCATATTTGAAATCAGTATTTCATAATAAAAATACAGCTGTGATCATCCAAGAATGAAACATATTCATAAAAACAGTTTAATTTTTAATTCAGAGAATAATAATAAACAGCTAAATCTGGCTCAAGTCCACATGTATTCCATAAGACCTGCAGCAGCAATCAAAAGAGATGAAAAATATCCATTCAAAATGGTTTTCATAAAGAACATATGTTTTAGCAGTTTCTATTCAAGATCCAGGTAACTCAGAACACGCCCTCAAATACAAGAATTTTATAAATATAAATGTAAACAACATTTTAGTTAATATTATATCTTGTTGCTTCCTGTCCATACTCCCTCCTCCTTCTGAAACCTTTCCCAACCTTCCACACCAAATTTTTATCTGCTTACTGGACATATTAACTTCAGATAAATTTTGCAGTAAGAGACTAGAATGTACTGCACATGCATTTGCTTTGCACATTAAGCCATGACATGTCTATTTACTTACATTTCAGAAGTTTGAACTAAAATATATCTTGTATTTCTTTTCCATAAAGAAATGAAATAACTTACTGTTTTCAAAAACTTAATTTTATGACCCTAATAAGTTTCATATCATTCAAATCCTCACAGTTCTTCTTCTGCTGTCTTCCTTCCCTTCTTCCTCACTCATAAAAAGTGTTAAGGAAGAGAAAAACTACTATTATTTTAGGGGTTTATTATTTTTTATACGTTTTATAAGTTTTTGAATTCTTTCCAGTATTTTGGTACAAGTAAAGTGCATAATTAAAGGCAAAAACATTTTTCCATTTAGCTACAACTTCACAGTCTGACAGATCTGAAAACCTCAATCTCTTGTCTTCCCCTACTAGATAATAAAGCCTCTTTTTTAGTGCAAAAAAAAAAGTCCATTCTCAGAACGTGAGGGAAAGGATATATATTCTAGGGACAATATCTATTCCCACGTCAGCACAAACTGAAAACTGTCCTAGGATCTTTTTATCCTATAAAGACATGTAAATGTGAATCCATCCAAGACAGGGAAACAAAATAATTTCTGCCTACTAACACTAGTTAGCCCCTGTTGTAAACTGGATTGAGGGGTCCACCAAAGAGTTATTGTTAGTAATCCTATTACTTAAAACACCCTTAGGCATCCTCATATATACTACTACAAAAAAATAAAATTAGAAAAAAGGCTCAATGAATTATTTATAACAAGCGACTTAATTAACTAACTTGCTTGCTCCTTTCTGCCTTAGATTTGTCTAGGAACAGATTGCCATTTTCACACATTTGTTTCTTATTCAGAGTAATTTTTCTTAATTAATCTTTGGGTGAGGAGTTGTTCGATAAAAATTCATCATAAATATCCACTGTTTCTCATTAATTAAAATTACCTTGGCTTGTTTTTTTTCTGGCAAGAGCATTTGGTTTCCCTTCTGGAGAGCAATTTTAGAATATTTGTACCAATGTGTTTGTTAGGTAAGGTTTTCTACTTGGCACCAGTCTTAACAGTATCTGTATTGGACATCTATAAATAATACAGTAACTACATAGAAATAGGTGACTAAATATCTAGACACCAATGACGAAAAATGAGCAAAGAAAGTCAGAGAAAGTTGCTTTGACCACAATTGCATCTCAAAGAAAGACTGACCAAGATTTTGATCATTAAAGTTTCTGCCCTTTTATACATTGCCTGCAATGGATAGACATGTTCAGAGGCAGCCCCCACTGGCAACCTCAGTGCCTGTGTGTCAGTCATATTCTCTGGGAATCACTGGAGAGGAGATGTGACAGGAAAGGACTTGGCCAGGCTTTAAGCACAGAAGGTGGCTTAGCATGAGTAGCCCTACTCTCATCAGACATACTGGCACTGTCAAACAATCTGGCTGTGATTTTCTAACCCATACCAAATCACACTGCCTTACTTATGTAATTATGTGAGATGACAACACCAGCTTCTTGTGGGCATATAGATGTAGGTTTGCTCAATAGTCCATGAGTCAGACTCAGTGTATATATCAGCATTTTGTAGCTGATTACCCAGACTTTTCTCTGCTGGGAAGTCAGACTCCATGCTAAACTGGGATGTACCACTGTCACACAGTGATCAAGAGAACAGAAGAAATGTTAACTATGTTGCAATTGACATGACTGCAGCATCCTCAGTCTGGGGCCCTGCAATTACATATAAGTAACTTGATTAAGTTGTTAAAAAAGTGATGGTAAGCACTATGAGATCTATATAAACATATAAGCATGACTCAACACAAATCCTGGAAGACTGGGTTAGTTCAAAAGTCCTAGAAAAGTCCTAGAAATCATGAGTGTATAAAATAGGACACTTGCATTTTCATCATCTGTAATCTTACACTGAGCTTACTAAAGATTCTACCTTTATATGTGCTTTTGAGGTAGGATTACTTCACTGTTTTTTAAATAGAGAATACGTTTTCCTGAAATGCAATCCCGAAAGAATCAAAGTTATTCCATGATGCAAAAGAGCAAATGAATGCTACCGTACTTATTTATAAGTTATGACATTTTAAAAGTAGCCTTTCTCTTCCAGTTTGTCTTTCCTTTCCTTTTTCTCTTAAAATTCTTACTTACAAAGGTGTTCAGTGTCCTACCAGCTATGAGAACAAGACAGCTTGGTGAAACATTATGGTCTTGAGAGTTGAATAAACTTTACATGTCCTCATAAGTCTAGAAAATCAATTGATAAAATATGGAGTATGAAATAAATGCATGAGATTTGGAGGAGGCAGTAGATATTATATTTTACTACTGTGCTGTGCTGTTTTCTTTCTTACATAGCAGAGGAGACACCAAAAACACATTTTGTGCAGATTTAATCCCTGAATCATACACAACAGAAAGAGGGACAACAGAGAAAAATGCTATGTATTTTTTCTGTAAAATAATAATCCTTAAAATTTAATGCAACTTAAATCAGTAAGAATGCTTCTACAGTGCAAAAGTACCATATGCCACTAACTCTTCTCCAAAATCCAGAGGCAAATTTAAATTAAAAAGTAGAACTAAATTGCCTTGGATGTTGCATCCAACTGGAAGACAAAATAGAGACTGAAGTTTCAGAAAGCAACATCTCACTCTGGCAAAGCCCTCCCTTGTTCAGCATCTAATATGTAATAAAGGCTACATCAAACGATTCCTGGTACAGCAAGTTTCTGGCTGACCTCAATGTGGACTCTAACTGACAGAGCATCAAATGTGTCAGAGAAAAAAAAAAAAAGAAAAGAAGAAATAACTGCTAAAACAGTTATACAATGACAGTGCTGAGACCACAGGAACGATTAAGATTGCTGCCAAAATATTCGTTAGGAGGTTGGATAATTTCCTAGAACCATTGGCGCCCTTGTTAGCAAGATCTGTTCAATCTTCTTTTACAATCCAAAACAAAGCACATGCACACACAGTATAAATCTGTGTTATATGTGCAATTCCCATCAATAAAAAAATTAAGTGAACTGACTTCTGCAATGACTGAGAAAAAATGACCTTTATGGACAGGCTTCTCTTTACTTCTGGTTTGCCTGGTTTAGGCCTGACACACTCTTCAGAACTACAGTGGTCAGAAGCCACACTTTAAATGCCTCTTTTACTTCTCTGAAAAATAACCTTTTTGTTCTCTTCAAATACCAGCTGGTAGCATAGGCATTACTGAGCAGACTAATACGTAAAGCAATCAAAAAACCAAACAAACACTTCAAATATCCAAACAAACATATAATTCCTTTTAACCCGTCCAACAACACTTTGTCTACGCATCACAAATATAACAAACATCTACCTAAGCTGTGTAATTTAAGGTCCATACCAACATTTTGTTAGTACTGTTACCTTCTTTCATTTTTTTTTTTTTTTTTGATAGCTGCACCATTTAATTAACTCTGTCCTGATTGGTTCTGATGTTTTTAACTCTTCAGGGTAATAGTCTTTACACTCCTTTTCTTCACAGTCTTCTGCCTAGTTGAAGGTTCTCTGTGAATGGTTAATAGCTTCCTCCATTGGTAGAAAGACAGCTTTATTAGTCTCTTTTTATGAAAGAAAGTTCAAATCGTCTCCATAAGCAAGTTCTTGTACATTCAGAAATTTTCAGGATTACACAATCCCAAATCTAGTAACAAGACATACTCGTGAAGGCTGTGATTAAACATGTCTTTGTAATGTAAGCAACACACCAGATACTGCAGTTGCAAAATATTTCTACATTTTGGAAATTAAATACTTTACAGCAAAACTTTCTGCTTCAGTTCTAATTTCAGAACTGTGAAAACAATTTTATTTAACAAGGGGCTTAGTGACAGGTTCAAAAAATTTATCCAGCTGAGTCTGACATTGTTTGAATTACTTTTCCCTCAATACTCTCACCTATTTAGACTTTTACACATACAGCTGAGGCAAATTTGGCCCCAATTTACATAATTATAAGGGCATCATAGAGTCATAGATTATGCTGAGTTGAAAGGGAGCCACCAGGATCTTCAAGTCCAACTCACAGCCCTGCACAGGACAGCCCCGAGAGTCACACCATCTGCCTGAGATTCATGCTGCAAATGCTTCTTGAACTCTGTCAGGCTTGGTGCTGTGACCACTTCCCTGGGGAGCCAGTTCCAGTGCCCAGCCACCCTCTGGGTGAAAAACCTTTCCCTGAACCTTCCTTTTCCTAAACCTCCCCTAACCCAGCTTTGTGCATTTTCCTGGAGTCACTTGTCATAAGGGTGAAGAGATCGGTACCTGTACCTCTGCTTCCCCTCATGAGGATGTTGAAACAATGACCGCAATGAAGTCTCTCCTCAGTCTTCTCTTCTCCAGACTGAATATTATAAATGGAGAATAACTCCATATCTACCAAGTCAACACATCGTGGATAGGAAAGCTGAAACCTTTTACAAGATGTTTGCACATATTTCTCTAGACATCACACTCTGAGACTCGACACACTACTTTTAGCTTGTTTTCTAGTTGTTTGCAACCTTCTGAAAGTCTCAGAGAGCAAACCGTATCCTTGTGATTGCAAAAGCAATGTGGAATTTTTTCCACCTCTCAAGTCTGTGCAAAATCCCAGCCTGTCCTGTTTTCTTTCTGGTAGCAGGAATATTCAGGGCAGACTGCAGCCTGTGCTTTTCTCATGGCACCAAACCTGCCCTCCTGAAAGCCAGCTCTGTGTGTAAAGAACATCTCTTTGTATCTTCTTTCTGTACAGGGAATCTTATATATGGACAAAATCTGTTTAGTTCATTGCTTTAGTCGACATTTCCATCTTAATACTATTCATTCTCTGAGCTTCAAAGGTCTACTTTCAGGCCACGTAGATCCAGACAGGAATCTGTTCTTTTCTGACTGAGGCTAATGAGTGATATAGGTGACCAAATAACCTCCAGAAGTCCCTTTCAATCTCAACCATTCTGTGATTCTCTGATAAGGACTATATTTTGCAGCACTGATTAAGAATATTCTGAATGATGATGTTAAAGTACCACCATACAGAAAAATAGGATATTGTGCATTATATCAGGGTATTCAGCAAACACAGTGTATTAACATCCCCCTGGTGTCTGTCACAGCCATGCTGATACAAAAGTGCTTTTGCCATTTTAGGTTATGTTATGCAGGGTAGGTAGTGTTGCTATGACAGCTGAACAGGTTCTCCTGTCAGCCTATGCTGCATCTCTTGCAAGAGCTACGCCAGCCTGGCTGTGCTAGAATTTGCCTTGTAATGTAGATGCGTTCTGAAATATCAGTGGAGCATGATGCCTGGAAACAGAAAAGCTCTCGAAGCTGGTACTACTGTTAGCAGAAAAGGGCTGGTTTGTGTTGTAAATAAAATTAATTCTTTCCCATCAAATGTGGAGCTATGAAAATGGGGTTGCACGATAAACAGACAAAGCCCTTTGAGAAACTCTGGGCATTGTATATTTCTATACAGATACCATGCAGGACAAGCTCATTCTAGAGGGTATGTATGGAAGTATACATGCATTTAAGTGCCTACTGCTTTGAACTCCAAGGCAGAGGTATTTGCACTAGAAGGCCTCATTCCAAAGTCCTCTAGAAGAATGACATTTTTAATTTTTGTAGTTGTCAAATGTGGTTTGACACTTCCATCTATTTTACATCTCCAGAGCTCTTTAGAAACTGGAAAGGAAACTCAAAATACATTTTCAAGTTGTGACAAGAAAAACAAAACAGAGTAAGGAAGGAACTTTATATTATGTTCATTATATTATGCTGTAAGCATGAGGAAACCATGTCTGAAATGCTGTTCACTAAAAGGCTCAAAATATGATTAGTAAATTCCATATGCACTGATGCTGAAAATACTGATAAAAATCAAACAAAAATTTGTTACCCGTACAAAGCAAATGACATAAAACCTTTACAACTGCAATATGAAAAACATACATAATGAAAAAATATATTTGAAGTTACAGTACTTGTGAAGTTGCATACTCAGTCGTATGAGACAGTCCTAAAGTTTAGCAGATGTGTAGGTGCATTCCAAAGTCTCTTATTCTTTTACAAAAGAAGGAATCTGAAATTTCACATGAAGCTTAAGTAATGACAAATAAACATTAAAATTTCTGAGACAAGATGGATGATGCTAAGAAGATATTCAGTTAACTCTACATCCTCTGTTAATAGGGTCCCCTCTCCATTTAGTAATAGGCCCACTTTATCCTTAGTTTTCCTTTTTGATTGATGTATTCAAATAAGCCCTTCTTGTTGTCCCTAACATCCTTGGCCAGATTTATTTCCAGATGGGCTTTGGCCTTCCTTGTCTCATTTCTACTTACTCTGACAACCTCTCTATATTCTTTCCAAGTGTCCTGACCTATTACCGCAGGCCTGGTTCCTACGGTATATCACCGTGTCCCGCAGCCATAGGGAGGAGGAGGAGGAGAAAATCCAGCAGGCAGGAATTGTGCAGCAAGATTGATTTATTTAATTATTTTACAAACTCTTTTATAGACTTTTTTCTTCATAGTCTAATTGGACAAAGGACCAGCCACCCCTTGGGGGTGATTGGCCAAAATCCTAAAACATCCATTATCAAAATATTTTCTACTATACCATAAACAAGACTTTCCAAGTTTGCAGGTGGCTTGGTTGTTTACATTCCCTGCTACCTCTTCTGTGAGAGAGAAAAGTCTCTCACGGACTTAGAAAAATAACAAGAAGATCCTCACTAACAGCATTTTTGTACCTACACTGACCCTGACCCTGCTTCCACCTCCTGTGTATTCCTGCTTACACTTGAGCAATGACAGGAGTTCCTTGCTCATCCATGCAGATCTCTTGCCCTCTTTGCCTGATTACTTGCTTATTAGGATGCATTGTTCTAGACCCTGGGAAAATACCATATCAACCAGCTCTCTCTGATCCCTCTTATCTGCAGGGCCCATTCCCATGGGATTCTTCCAAGAAGATCCCTGAGGAGGCTAAACTTAGGTCTCCTGAAGTCCATGGTTGCAATCTTACTTGCTGCCCTGCTTCCTCCTCATCTGATACTGAACTCCATAATCTTGTGGTGACTACACCCAAGTCTCCCCTCATCCTTTGTGTATCCAACAAGGCCTTCTTCCCTGTTTGTTATAATGAGGTTGAGCAGCACACCATTCCTTGTGGGACCCTCCACCATCTGTGTCAGGAAGTTACCAACACTTTCCAGGAACCTCCTGGACTGTTTGTGGTTGGCTGTGCTGCTTCTCCAACAGATGTCAGGACAGTTAAAATTCCCCATGAGAACCAGGGTTTGTGGCTGTGAGGCTGCTTCAAGCTGCTTGTAGAAGTTCTCATCCACTTCCTCATTTCAATCAGGTAACCTGTAGCAAACACCCACAACAGTGTCACCCTCACTAGTCTGCTCTTTTATCCTAAAGCATAAGCTCTCGACAGGCTCATAATTCACTTCAAGACAGAGCTCAATACTTTCCAAGTGTTGCCTCATGTAGAGGGCAACTCCACCACTGTGCCTTCCTGGTCAGTCTTCCCTAAACAGTGTGTGGTCTTTCATGACAGCATTCCACTCATGTGAGCTATCTCACCAAGTTTCTGTAATTGCAATGAGGTCAAAGCCGTGTGATTTCACACAGATCTACAGTTCCTCCTGTTTGTTTCCTGTAGTGCATGCATTGGTATATAGGCACTTTATAGAAGTATTTGTCTCTGTCAATATCCCAGGAAGGGTGCAAAGGATACCCCATACTCCTGCCTTGTAGTTATATTTTTGGCTGCTTGCATGTGCTGGAGGTATCTCCTCTTAAGCCTCCTGATGCTACTTGGGCAGTCACTAAGCTCTCCCCTTCCCCCACCTTTCCTAGAATAAAGCTCACTTTACCAGATCGGCCATTTTACTGGCAAAAACACGTCCTCCACTCAGTGAGCTGGATCCCACCTCTCCCACCTGCTCTACCAGACAGCTGTCAATCTTAGCAAACAGAGTCCCAAGGTTACAAAAACCAAACACTGCTGACAACACCAATGACATACCCAGTCATGTACTCAGTAAGTCCATTTAATTCTCTTGTCATTTACCCTAACTGGCAATATTAAGGAGAAAACTACCTGGGCACCCAGACCCTTTACTGAGGTCCCTAGAGATCTGAAATCAGTTTGATTGTTTTCAATTTACCTTTGGTATCATTAGTGCTCATGTGAAAGACCAGCAGGGAGTAATAGTCAGATGCTGACCAGCCTCGGCAGTATTTCCATGATATCTCTGATTCAAGCACCTGGCAGGCAACACACTTCTTTGGACAACTGGTGAGGTCAGCAGATGGGTATCTCTGTCCCCTGCACTAGGCGTCATCCATGACAATCTCCTGCTTCTTCTTCCAGGTCATCCTGCGTGGCTCAGGCCTGATGACTCAATTGCCTTACTTGAAGCCTTAGCCACCTCATCCTTGGTTTGGAGGGCACTAAACTTGTTAGCTAATGTCAAGTCTTACTCCTTGTATGGAAAGTGAGCAGTTTCTAGTTTTCCTCTTTTATTGACATCTGACTTGTGAGATGAGGTGTGGAGGCCACTTGCATCTCTGCTGTAGAGGGGGGTTGAGACTCCCGTGTCAATAATATCTCTTTGAATATCTATTCCTTTCCCATACTCACGAATGCTGCTCAACACTACTTACTTCCTTGTGTAACTGCTTGACCTGGTGATGCAGCTCCTTGACAGGGACACACTTTCTGCACAATATCAACCCCAGCTTCCTGGACAGGCACCAGGCACTCTTTACAACCAGAGGCCTGCAGACCTACAACTACAGTCAGAAGGTCTGTTTGGGCGAAGAGACACTGTTGGTGCAGCAACTTCAACACCACTGGAAATGAACTCCACAGCACATAATAACAATAACAATGGAAGCTCAGTCTAAGACTGGAGAGAAGACGTCTGCTCTTTTCCCTCCCTCAGCATTAATTTCTGATGCTATCTGCAGCTCTCTGGCTCTGCTATTCTGTTGGCCCTCCTAAGGAGGAAAGCCCTTCCTGTACCCCCTGTGCATCCTTCCTTAAACTGTCACACAAATTGCCAAATTCGCTCAAGTAGTCATCCCAAAAGATTTAACTGTAGTCAAAGTTATAGCCACTAGCAGAATGAACCTTTCAGCCAAACAAAATTAACCCTATAAAGAGCTGAAAATAGGGATTTGGGCTGATGCAAGAGCCAAGCAGAAAGAAGAGGCGGGTACAAGGTTGGGAAAGTGTCGCATTTCCCGTGGCAAGCATTTCATATAATCAGTGACCTGATAGCTCTGAGTTTTGTGGTTTTGTGAACCCTAATCCTAGGTGTATCTCTAAGCCTAAACCTAACCCTAACCCTAGGAGGAGCCGAAAATCTGGCACTTGGCTGCCCAGAGTTCCAAGCAGAAAGGAGAGGACGGAGCAAGGTTGGGGAAGTGTCACATATGCCGCTGCATGCCTTTTGCACGGTCAGTGTCCCTGCAGCTCTGGGCTTTGTGGTTTTGTGAACCCTAACGCTAGGTGTAACCCTAACCCTAAACCTGACCCTAGGTGGAGCCTAAGAAATAACATTGAGCTAAGGTGAGCGCCAATGAGGAAGACAAGAAGGCAACAAAGTTGGGGAAGTGCTGTGCACCCCATGGCATGCCTTTCGCATGGTCATGTCCCTAGAGCTCTTGGCTTTTTGGATTTCTGAACCCTAACCCTAGGCGTAACCCTAACCCTAACCCTAGGTAGAGCCGGAAATCGGGCATTGGGCTATGCTGAGATCCAAGAAGAAAGAAGAGGAATGGAAAACGTTGGGGCACAGCCCCACTCCCCTTAGCATGCCTTTCATAGGGTCAGTGTCCCTGCAGCTCTGGGCATTGTGGTTTCCTGAACTCTAAACCTAAGCGTAACCGTAACCCGAAACCTAACCCTAGGAGGAGCTGGAAATCGGGCATTGGGCTGAGGCAAGGGGAGGGCAGAAACAGGAGGAAGCAAGGTTTAGGCAGCGTCGTGCTCGCCTTGGCAGGCCTTTCACACGGTCAGTGTCCCTGCAGCTCTGGGCTTTGTGGTTTTGTGAACCCTAACCCTAGGCGTAACCCTAACCCTAACCTAAGGTAGAGCAGGAAATCAAGCAATGGGCTGTGCTGAGTTCCAAGCAGAAAGGCGAGGAGGGATCAAGGTTGGGGCAGTGTTGCGCTCCCCTCGGCATTCCTTTCACATGGTCAGTGTCCCTGGAACTCTCAGCTTTGTGGTTTTGTGAACCCTAACCCTAGGCGCAACCCTAAGCATAACCCTAACCCTAGGTGGAGTCGGAAATCTGGCACTGGGCTGTGGGGAGTTCCAAGCAGAAAGGTGAGGAGGGAGCAAGGTTGGGTCAGAGTCGAGCTTGCACTGGCATGCCTTTCACATGGTCAGTGTCCCTGCAGCTCTGGGCTTTGTGGTTTCCTGAACCCTAACCGGGGGAGTATCCTTAACCCGAAGCCTAGCCCTATCGGGTGCCTAAGAAAGAGCCTTGGGCTAAGGCGAGCGTTAATAAGGAAGACAAGAAGGCCACAAGGTTGGGGCAGTGTTACGATGCCCATGGCATGCACTTTGCATGGCCAGTGTCCATGGAGCTCTGGGTTTTGTGATGTTCTGAACCCTAACCCCGGGTGTAACCCGAACCCTAACCCAAGCCCTAGGTGGAGCTGGAAATCAGGCATTGGGCTGCGCTGAGTTCCAAGCAGAAAGGAGGGACCAAGCTTTGGGCAGTATCGCAGGCCCCTTGGTATGCCTTTTCCATGGTCAGCGTCCCTGGAGCTCTGGGATATGCGGTTTTCTGAACCCTAAACCTAGGCGCAACCCTAATGTTAACTCTAACCTTAACCCTAGGTAGAGCCTAAGAAATAACGTTGGGCTAAGGCGAGTGCCAATCAGGAAGAAAATAAGGCAACAAGGTAGGGGTAGTGTCGCACTTCCCTTTGCATGCCTTTTGCATGGTCAGTGTCCCTAGAGCTCTTGCCTTTTTGGATTTCTGAACCCTAACCCTAGGCGTAACCCTAACCCTAACCCTAACCCTAGGTGGAGCTGGAAATCGGGCATTGGGCCATGCTGAGTTCCAAGCAGAAAGAAGAGGAATGGAAAAGGTTGGGGCACTGCTGCACTCCCCTTGGCATGCCTTTTGCAGAGTCAATTTCCTTGGAGCTCTGGGCTTTGCGATTTTCTGAACCCTAACCCTAGGCGTAACCCTAACCCTAACCCTAGATGATCCAGAGATCAAGCACTGGGCTGGCCTGAGTTCCAAGCAGAAAGGAGGGAGCAAACTTTGGGCAGTATTGCATGCCCCTTGGCATGCCATTTGCATGGCCAGTGTCCCTGGAGCTCTGGGCTTTGGGGTTTTCTGAACCCTAACCTTAGGTGTAACCCTAACCCTAACCCAAGGTAGAGCCGGAAATCAGACACTGCGTTGTCCTGAGTTCCAAGCAGAAAGAAGAGGAGGGAGCTAGACAGGGGCAGTGTCGCACTCCCCTTGCCATGCCTTTTGCGAGGTCAGTGTCCATGGAGTTCTGGGATTTGTGGTTTTCTGAACCCTAACCCTAGGCTAAATCCTAACCCTTACCATAACCCTAACCCTAGCTGGAGCCTGAAATCTGGCATTGGGCTGTGGTGAGTTCCAAGCAGAAAGGAGAGGTCGGAGCAAGGTTGGGTCAGTGTTGAGCTTACCTTGGCATGCCTTTCGCATGGTCAGTGTCCCTGGTAGTCTGGGGACTGGGTTTTCTGCACTCTAACCCCAGGCGTAACCCTAACCATAACCCCAGGTGGGCCTGGAAATCAGGCATTGTGCTGAGGGAAATGTCAACCAGAAAAAGAGGCTGGAGCAGGGTGTGGGCAGTGCCACACTCAGTTTGGCATGACTTTCGCATTATCTGTGTCCCTGCAGCTCTGGACTTTGTGGTTGTCTGAACCCTAACCCTAAGCGTAACTCTAACCCTAACCCTAACCCTAACGCTAGGCATATCCAGCAATCGGGAATAGTGCTGAGGCAAGTTCCAAGCAGAATGAAGAGGAGGGAGCAAGGTATGAGCAGTTTCACTATCCCCATGGCATGCCTTTCGCTTGGTCAGTGTTCCTGGAGCTGTCGGCATTTCGGTTATCTGAACCCCAACCCCAGGCATAACCCTAACCTTAATCCTCACCCTAAGCAGAGCCGGAAATCTGGCATTGATTTAAGGCAAGTGCGAAGAAGAAAGAAGAGGAGCGAGGAAGATTGGGGCAGTGCTGCGCGCCCCTTGGCATGCCTTTCGCATTGTCAGTCTCCCTGGAGCTCTCTGGGCTTTGCGGTTTTCTACACCCTGACCATAGGCGTAACCCTTACCCTATCCCTAACCCTAAGCCTAGGTGGAGCCTGAAATTGGGTATTGGGCTGAGGCAAGGGCCAATAGAAAGAAGAGGATGGAACAAGGTTGGGGCAGCGTTGCACTCCCCTTGGCATGCCTTCTGCATGGTCAGTGCCCCTGGAGCTCTGGGCTTTGTGGTTTCCTGAACACTAATCCTAGGCCTTACCCTTACCCTAACCCTAACCCTAGGCAGTGCTGGAAATCAGGCTTTGCCCAGGATTTCAGTTTTAGCTCATTGAAATCTGCTGCAGCAACCCCTATTGCCAGGTCAGTCCTTCTCACAAGGGCTGCCAGTTCCTGGTGGTTTCATGGCAGGTTCCTGGTGGGTCTCTCAGCTCTTGTTCGGGCTTCCCTGGCTCTGGAAACATCCTGCAGTTTTTCTACTGCTCAGCTGCACAGAAGTTATCATAGCCACCCAGCTCCTTGTATCATATACAAAAATGATTAAATACAGCAAAGTACCTCAAGTCATAGTAAAGGCGTTGCAACCTCCATGCCTTACTTTATATATATACGGACTGGAAGAGGAAATGAATTCTTTTTTAAGCTTGTGCTTCAATTGGCTCTTCCATTATGTTTCTAACTATTTTTTTTATAGTATATTGTACACTTCTAAAGTATGTATGATGCAATTGGATGTGGTTTGGAGCAGGGGGTGGAAGGCAGGTGACATAACATCAGAGTGGAGACAATCAAGAGTACCAAGATCTCAGGAGCCCAATTGAACTTGAAAAGCCATTGAGTTCCCTGTCTGGTAAATGCCCATTTCTTTCAATCAATCAATCAATCAATCAATGTGTTTAAATGAAAGAATGACAAAACCTGAATTAAAAAAAAAGGCTCCCTATTCAACTTAAAAAACATGAAATAAAAATAAATTATTTCACTCATTTCTCCATTACCACCTAATATACCACATTTCTAATGATCATATGAATTTTGTATCCCACACATTGCTGTTAAGTTCATTTTACTGGCAACTGCTGCCACAGCTACAGAAGCCCAAGAGAATGACCACACCACAGCATATAGCTGTATGAAGATGATAAGCTTTTCTAAAACTATTTATGATACTCTATTGGGTAAATTTTTGCTTGCATGCATACCTAATATTTAGTGCTTTAAAGCAGTGGTAAACACACATACAGAGTTCAAAACAGAAGAGTTTTCTATTCAGTGTCCCATCCCATAATATTTATCACTGGTTTTTTGAGTCTGTCTGTAGTGCAGTTGACAGTATTTCAAAACTTGTGATCTTATAGGTAAGGGAGAAACTAAAAGGATAATTGATACCCTATTAGGCCCTGTCTACGCACAAGCATGACATGCTTAGTACTTCATTAATATCATGTTAGAGCTAATTATAAAGAAACAGATGGTTAAAACTGTCTTTGCACCACAGCAAAACCTTGCTTTTTTATGAGCCAGTATAAGAGCAATTTAGTCTTAGTAGTCACTGCCAAAACTCCTGAAATCCTGTGTTTTCTAGCTGGTGGTCTTTGAGCCAGCATTGTTCTCTAGGCCTACTGTTATTAGGCAATGATTTCTTGCCTTAACCAGACTGTATAAAAAAACTGAAAAATATTATCAGATCAGTTAAAAAACAAAGCTCAAAGACAGGTGAAAACTACATGATATCTATCACAAAAAGGCACTGGAAACGCTAATGTGCTCTATGAGTTTATAGAGGATTTAATGCTAAATATGTTTAAATGAAATATTGAAGTTTCTCATGTAAAAAGAAGAACTACAGGAACCCAGGGGAAGGAGAGAAAAGCACTAATAATGTCATTATTTTCTGACATGCAAGACAAGTTGGAGAAACTATAAAGAGATCTTCTGTTTTTTCTTTTAGGCCAAAGACCTGTGATCAAGGCAACAGAATACTTTGTTTTTCTTAAAAAGGGCTTTTATGCAGAGAGATACAGAAGTCATGTAATCTAAAACAATAAAGCTGCATTTTACATGTAGGGAATATAAATTAGGCTAAACCCTTGTTAGAAAAAGAAAAATCTCAGAAGGAATTCTCTAGGTGACATCTTATAGCACGGAAGATGATGATGAATAAGTGCTGATGTTTCCACAGAGATGACACTGTCATTCTAGTTGCTTAGTTTTTGTTGCTATTTCCCTGCTGGATCCATTAAAGTGGTATACTGTGAAGAAAATAAAATACCATCCTAATGAGACCAGGTGCTCTTTATGTAGTACTGGCAATATGCCTAGTTTTTGTTCCTTAGATCTTGTGTGCAAGTTCTTGTTTTCTTTCAAATGCTGAAAAAATATTTTAAAATAATGATTAAAGACGTAATGCTACATATTCCAGATCTACTTGGCTTTTCTGGTTTCCTATGGAGCTATTCATTTTCCTCTTCCTCTAAATTTATGAAGGAACTATACTGAGCAAGAGTAATTTAGATGGAGGAATTAAATGTGAGGAATTAGTTTACCTACATTCCATGTCTGGTCATGCATCTGAATATTTGTTATGATGAACAGTTCTCGATGAAATTTTTGGTAATATACAAAATTTTGCTATTAGTGGCAGCTTTGTGGAGTACCTGCTTTCTAAAAATTGTCAGTATGACTAACCAGTGCTCATTCATTTGAGCTGTATTACACATTTTTAAAGCAAAATAGAAAGTATTTCTATAGGGTGTATTCACTGCACTTAAGTTGTTTCCCTCTGCACTACATTGCAGGAATTTCCATCACCCAGTATGAATAATGACAGGCAAAGATGAAAGTTGACAAAGAAAATTAAATCATTACAATCTTCAGGCTGCTGCTCTTACTGGTAGTAGAGGACCCTGGACTTTTAGGGCTGGAACTGAGTCTTGGGATGATGTGGCGGGAGAATATTTGGTGGCAGTAAGTCACTCTAAGTATCATGATTCCAGCACATCTGTTTCAGAACAAGACAGTGTACCTGGTAATTCTCCATCAGAAGATGGATACACACATCCAGTCCCACTGTCAGTGTCAGCAGAGTCAAAGCTTACACAACAAGGGAATTGTATTGATAGTTCTGAGATCCTCAGCCACTAAAACGATAAGCTTTTGAATTGCTTGAGATGGATAAAAATCTTAACTCAGTATAAGGCAGTGGTAGGTGGCTCCAGTTACTCTTTGTCCTGAGGAGAACTCAGACAACCAGCTGCGGTGGTTAGCAACCCAAGTTTAGCATGCAACTTTGAGAACCCCTGATTCCCTTCTTCTGCCTTTTGCATGTTTTCCCCTGACTGGGTAATACTTTGTCTTCCTGTGTTATGTATGAAGTTATGTATATTCATTTTCCTTCTTTAATATGTACTAGTTCTAGAAAGGTCTTTGTTCCTCGATGGCCCATTGGTTCCTTCCCTAAATCCCTCCTTCGTGTTATTTCCATTGGTTCCCTTGCACTCAACACTGCCTCCTGTCAAGTATCGCATTTGCTGTATCCCTTATCCCTGCCTTTCCTATCCCCACTATAAAATCCCTGGACCCTTGTCAGATCCTCGGCTCTCCATCTCCTCCTCACGTTGTTTGGCGTGAATAAACCTTCTGTGTAGAAATTACACAGAGAGTCCCCTCTCTCTCCCTTCTTTGCCTCTGCCTGCGTGCCTTCACCCCCTGTTTAGGGACGACCCCCTCGGGTGAGGAGCGCACCCCTGTCTGCCTGTGCTTTGTGTGTGTCTGTGCCTGCCCTAGTGCAGTCGGGTTGCGGCTACACCTCCGGGCTCTCTTTGAGCTAGCACGCAAAAACCTGACATCAGTCTATCTGGTCCTTTATTCCTGGGTCACAGGAGAAACCTGCAAGCAGGCTCTTTAAATTAGGTACTAAAAACAAATGGCAGAACAAACAGGGTGCTGCCAAATTTCTATGGTACACTATACACCAGAGTATATCCTTTGGGAATCACTGGCACATGGGCTGCATTTACCTTTGGAGATTTTGCACTTGCTACTGCGAAGCTACTGCTTTAACCAGGGGCATTGGAAGCTACCAAATTTTAAATATAAAACAGTAATAAATTACAGACTAAGTATACATATCAGCAAGCTTCTCACAAATGGAAACTGACATGATTTAATATCCACAGATCTATGAAATAAAGGGAAACAATGGCATATCTGAATCAAATGACAATATTGATTTTTTTTTAAAACAAACACATCTATTTTCTTAGTATTACATCGGATAAAGACTCTACACATACATTTAAAGTTAATAAAACACATCTTACAGAAAACATTTCAGAAAAAATACTGTGTGGCCTTCAAAATGATAATAATTTTTTTCTACTTATCTTTGTTGGTTTTTTTCCTAAGCATAAAGTATTTGGATTGAAAAGATGACTTAGCAGTCCTTTCTTCAAGGCATGGTGGTTATAGATAATTTTTTTTCTATTTTAGCTAAGGTAACTGTTTTGAAATTATAGATAAGATGATTAATAGGAGCCTTGGAAAACTGGTAATCTCTTCGTGTACCTAAACTTAAACTGAGAAGGGCCAAGTCATTTGATCTGGCACAATCAGGACCTAGTGATAGCCTAGGCTCCCACTTGGGATTGGACATTGAGAGATCTAATGCAAACAAACCAGGACCTCATAAAATGAGGCAAAATGGTTCTGTTGAAACAGATTTGTCATCAGAGAAATCAGGTGGAACAAACTTTAGGCCAGTGGATAATTGTGGTGGTCTATTTACCCATCGCTTTTCTTATTCCAAATTGTTCCCCCCTTCCCCTTGCCCCTAGCCCTGGCCACTCCCTCGGGGTCTCCCTATTGGTTCCTGTACCCCAACTCCGCCCATGTACCGCCCCTGAGCCCCTGACAAAACCCTCGTGGTCCCTGACCACATGGTCTCTCTCGGGCACGCTGCCTCTGGGAACCAGCGAACCAACATGAAACAATAAAGGTTCCCGATGGAGAGACCCTTCTTGCCTCCTTTGCCGTCACTGTGTTGTAGAGCCCAGCTAGCCAGAGCAGAAGCTCAGGGCTGTCCAAAAAGGACTACGGGAGGACAGAATGGCTGCCCTGCCCTAAGCAGCCCAGCTGTGCTCTCCGGGAAAGCTGCAGCTTGCTAAACCAAACCTAGCACTGCAACAGATTAGACAGTGTTTGTAAAATTGGAGAATTGATAAGGCTGGTATCTCTGATGGAGGACTAGTGTCCCCCTAATGTCAGGTGAAAACTTTTCAAGACTGGAAAGAAATACTGCATATTTGTTGACACAAGTTTTCTGATGACCCTTTTCTGATGGCAGCTAAGAAGAATCAACCTTGGTGGCAGAATAAGTCTAATTAAATTCATAAAGGAGTCCTATGTGAGTGAACACTATATGTGAAGTAAGTGAGCCAGCACAAACTGTACAGACTTGCCATGGATTTTTTTAAACCTTGCTAATTTCTGAGAACAGTTATGTCCGACTCCTCAATGTGGTGTTCATCTTTCCAGGAACTAATTATTAACTAGATTGAAAGTAAGAAGAAAACATTTGAACTTTGGATTTAGAGTTGAAGTTCCAAGCGCCTGAGAGTTCCTGTCTCAGGATTAAAACTCAAATTTTGTTTCATTTGGGGGAAAAAAAAAAAAATGGAACTGCTAGACATAATACTTGAAATGATTCTTGGTTTTGCTAATGATGCCTAATAACAAAAGTGTGTACAATGCGGTTTGCTTGATTTCTTTTGACATGAGTGTTGTGGTTTAAACCAAACAGGCAACTGAGCACCACACAGTCATCCACTCACTCCCCCACTCTGGGATTGAGGAAAGAACCCAAAGGCTAAAATTAAGAACACTCATGGGTTAAGATGAACACAGGTAAAGGTAAAGCAAAAGCCACACACGCAAGCAAAGCAGAACAATTCACTGGCTCCCATGGGCAGGCAGGTGTTCACCCATCCCCAGGAGAGCAGGGCCCCATCACATGGAATGGTGACTTGGGAAGTCAAACTCCATCACTCTGAATGTTCCCCCCTTTCCTCCTTCTTCCCCCAGTTTTGTATGCTGGGCATGATGCCATATGGTCAGTTGGGGTCAGATGTCCTGGCTGTGTGCCCTTAAGACTCACAGTGCATGCCCAGCCTCCTCACTGGAGGGGTGAGGTGAGGAGCAGAAAAGGCCTTGACTTTGTGTAAGCACTGCTTAGTGAGAACAGAAACATCCATGTGTTATCTACACATTTTCCAGCATAAATCCAAAACATTGCTCATGCTAGCTACTATGGAGAAAATTAACTTAATACCAGACAAAACCACCAGAAGGCGATTGCCAAACTCATTTCCTACTTCTGTAGGAAACAGTTTCACTGGTGTGATTCTGGCAATCTGTTTTGGAAACTATCAGTCCGTCTGGCTTAACTGACACTGACAGAAGTGGCTTAGATAGCATTTCAAGACCATTAATTTGATATGGAAAACTGACATTTTGCAAATCACTTTTCCATATATCTGTTAATTCACTTGAGTATAGAATCTTGCCTCATCTTATATTTTCATACATTTTACATTTTTATCATCTAAAATGTACTGTGTGTTTCAGAGAGAGAGAGAGTGATAGACAGAGAAAGCAGTTCTTATATAACTCCTTCAGTCTTACTTAGATAAGACTGAAGGAAGTGTTATTGAGGAAAAAAGAGTTCAGGTTCTGGAGCCATACATTCTTGTCAGGTTATACCATTCATTACTTTAATGTAGTGATACATGGAAATGGTGCTTTCCCGGCATCTTAATTTTTTCCATCTCTTACATTCCATATCTTCCATTTCTGTCATGCTGGTGTATGGATCCTAAAGTATGATCACTCTGTAGTTAAACTGAGATTTTAATTCCAGTGAAGTTTTATGTGTTACACTTAGGCACAACTGGTATTCATCACAAACTATTCAGCAGACAAAGAGCTCAAAACATAAGTAACAAGTTTGCCTCAAGATCTACCTAATGAGGCAAATGTTATTTATTTTCTCCCAGAGACTGTTGTTGCAGTAGTCATTTGACATATGGAAACTGAATCTGAGCTGACTTCATTGAGGTAAAATGCAGAACCCACACAAGTGCAAGTTGCCATTACTTTTTTAATATCTGGGAAGGCTTCTGGGAATTAGACCAGGAAATCAGAGGCCAAATGTGTTGGTTCTTATTACACTGCAGGTGTAGAGAAGGTTAAAATCTAATGGTGATGAAGAAGAAAGAGGAGGCAAGGTGAAAACAACCTTCTAGAGTCTGAGAGGGAAGCTCAAAACACTTTTAAAGAAGGCAAGAACATGAAAATAAAATCCTGCTTTAGAGTTGCAAGGGAAATGGACAATCAATTAACACTATGCAATTTGTATTTGGATTCTGCTGCCTGATTCGTAAATCATGTTTGCAGTGTGATTCTCCTCCTTTTGATGGAGAAATCAAAGCCTCTTTCATAACTCTAAGAGAGAAACATGGTGTTTCTCTTAAGCCAGGCTCACTGCTGGAAGCTGTGCAAAGAACCTGTCATAAAACTCTGTAACAAAGACATGACTGAATCACTAAACATATTAAAGAGCATGAGAAAACTCAGCATTCCTGGAAACAAATGATCTGTTTTCTATTGTATCTATTTTTCATTAACTCCTAGTATATGATAGATAAACAACCTTTTCCTTTAAGACAAGAAAGGCTCTATAAGTAGCTTTTTATTTCTAAACTATGACAGACAGAAAACATCCTACTGAGTATTGATTTTATTGGATGGCAGGACTAAAACCTACTTTCAGATAGAAGTAAGGAATGTGAGCTTGGAGTCACATGCAGGGGCTGTTTGACAGAATGACGCGATGGATACGTCCTTTGGTTGCTATGGTGATGGCTCATCTGCTTATATGTCCAAGAAGCAGGGCTTTTCATTATTTCCTCTAAGAAGAAAAACTGCTAACTCATAATAACAAAGCGATTTGTTTTTGCACTAAAGCATAGCTAATGCAAATACCATTGCTCAGTTTTAATTTGGACATGAAATTAATGTCCTAGAGCAAATAATGTGAACAAATAACTTTCCCACTCTCTACCTACTTACTCCCATAGAATTTTTCACCGCAGCAACTGTTTTCCTCTTCCCTGAACCTCCAATATATCTGCAACAAATTGGATTTCTGGAATAACTGACACGAGCTCCCAGAATACTGTGGTAACTTTAATAAATTTATTTCAAAGTAGGATTTAATTTTATATTTTTTACCCAAGCCATCCAGATGTTAGAGCTGAACAGATTCTACCAGCATTTTTTATCAATAGTTTCCTGAATATTTAAGTGAATTCTGTTCAGCTGTGGCTATACTCTATTTTTGTTTATTTTCTTCAAGTGCCCTCTGGCCTGTCTCTATTAGTGGGAATGTTTACAAGAAGCTCATACAAAAATGCATGGCTGAAGCTCCTGAAAATAGCATTTTTTTTAATGTACACAGGGAATATTTTTGTTAGGATTGCCTGCATTCACATTCCAGGATGAGCAACACCAAGATGTGACTAATCAGATAAATTTCATGTGTCAACCATAAGTAACTATTTGATATCACTTGATATCTTAACTATTCGAGATGCAACACTATTTTTCCTTAAGCAGTAAAAAAATCAGTAGAATATTAAACAAAAAAAAAAAAAAAGCCAAAGGAAATCAATCATGTTCTGTCTGCAAAAGTTCCAAATGAAAAATTAAATTCTCAGTTAAGATTATTTGCAGATACATCAGTCATGCCTTAATTAAATGTAGCTGTCATTTCATTGTAGTAATCCTCATGCTGTTTCAGAAATCCAGCTAAAATAAATACCAAGAACAACATGATATGGAAAGCATTACAGAAATTACAGATATATCTGTGAGGCATTGAAGTCATCCTCTCATTCAACTCATTTAAAATCAGAATGCATGACCATGTTATTTTATCAAATGCAGTAAGGGGCTCTATGGCCTCCAAAATGTATTTTTGTAGGTTACAATATCAGTAATTGCAGCGTGACACTTATTTCCATGTGATACTTATTTCCAGATGTCCCTTTGATGAGTGTGCCAGATAGAAAAACCAAAAAATCTAAAAATACATTTTAGTTTCATGCAGCATCCAATCTGCAGGTACCTGTTGAAGAATAAGCCTGTTTGCTTTGAATTAAATGTGATATTTGTTTTGAAGAGTTTTTCCCCCAGACATATTGCATTACACAGTACATTTTAAATACCCTTGTTAGAGCAATGCATTTAGGGCTATACATTTTTAATAGCAACAGTCTTTCCTGATATAACAGGAATTACTTTTTTTAAGAGGAAAATAGAATGAATGAGTTTTCACAAATGCCTGTGAACATGAACCTCCAAATTATCATCTAAAGTCCAGAGATGCATCCTTATGTGTCTTCTATAGATGGTCCATTTTATTATAATGATGGTTCTGGGGTTGCAAAAAATGCAGCAACAGCTTTTTGCAAGTAGTAATGGTGATAATCTACACAAGGAAGCAAGGACCAAAATTTGCGGAAGCAACCAATTATGTTCTAGCAGAGCCATTCCCACTGTAAAACATTTGTACAAATTCTGTGACATGGTACTTTCTCTAAAGTGTTAGATAAGATCTCAATCTCTCTTCCTACTTTACAAATTATATTTGTATTATTTATAAATTAGTGTTTATAAATTTGGGTTTTGTTTTCATTAAAATTTTTTCACCCCAGATTTTTAAATGTTGGTATAAGGCTAATAATACAGGTATGCTGAGTGCATGTTTTCTTTTTTCTTTCCAGAAACAAAGCAGATTAGCCACAGGTAAACTAACCATCTGCTTTATGTTTGAGCAACTATTTCACACACTGCAGTTCCTATAAACTCACCCATTTTAACTCCACACTAGCGAATAGCTAAACTGAAGTGAACAATTCTAAAGGCTAAAAGGTCCCTTGCTGTCCAATTGATCTGTCTCATACAGGTCTAGGACCTTGCCAGTACATTTCTCCAGTCCATATCCAGTTACCTTTGCATGTCATCACTCTCTGGCTACATTTCAGCTGTTAGTCTGGAAGCCGAGCTTCTGATCTGGCAAGGAAGTGCTCCTCACCACACAAGATACTGACACCCTCACCTTGGTGCTGATGTTAGCAGACACACACCAGGGACATGCTCTGTGGTGTCACTTCCCAGTGCTGAGAGATCTGTGCCTGGCTCCCAGCTGTGACGTTTCTGTTTCTAATCTAGCCTCAGATCCTGCTTTAGCCAAGGTGATGTTGATCACAGCTGGCTCATCAGAGTGCTTCTGGGCTGCAGCAGCAGGTGCTCCGCTTGGTCTGCCATGTTTTGCCTGGAAGAATATGCTGAACTTTAATTGAAAATTGCCTCCCTGTAACAGACATAACTTACCCATTTTTCTGTGATCCACATTCTTCTTAAGCACCCCCACACACCCAGCACTCCACAGAAAATATCTATAATTAAGATATTGCCTAGCCTGTGGCTTTGATCAAACTGAAACCCACTTCCCCTTTGGCCATATTCTTCACTTGCTGCTTCTCTTCAGCAAGTGCTTGTGGATGCACACGATACTTTTCCTTTTGGGTAGAGTGCACCTGCTTTAGCAGTCTGCAAAACAACCTTGGCCAGGTTATTTTTAATATCCTGATAGACTCCTGCTGCATGCAAGCAGTGGCTGTACAAGACACCACACAGGAGCATTTTTCAGCCATCTTGATGACGGAAAAAGGCAGAGGTCTGGTGCAGAATCATGGCATTGCTAGCTGAAGCCCAGGTATTTGGGTGGATTGTGGAACCAGGCACCTGGAAATGGGGTGAGGTGATGATGTTCGAGGACAGCTACGCAGCAGCTGGATGCCAAGGAAGCCCTGGCCCCAAGCCCTCTGAGGGAAGACGTCTTGCTGTTCTAGTTACCACAGTGGCAGGGGATCCTGGTGGGTGGGACATTTCACCTGGCTTTTGGCTTGTGGAGGGAGTTGTGGAGGGAGTTGTAGCCACACAGCCAAGGTACCAACTTAGATAATGTTTACTTAGATAATGGCAAAAATTTATATTCTGCTGGGTAGAAACTGCTGTTAACCACCTACACGGTGACTGAATTTGGCCTCATCTGCTACCTCAGCATTGCTTTGGTATAAAAGCAGGGGATGTTTCAAGACAAAACAGTTGCAGAGCATTCCTTCCTACTGTGTTTTATTACAGTGCTTCCAGCAGTTTCTATGTGTGTTTCACCTTATGACTGAAAGTACAGCTATAAATAGGTTTCTGTGAGATCTTATCCAAGTTTGGTTCCTTGAGAGGGGCAAGCTCATCAAACCTTACTATTGTTATAAGTATCTCAAATCTGGAACCAAATGTATGCAGTTACAGGCAGACTGATGGTGGCAACATTTTCTGTGGCCTCTGAAAAGAGCTCTAGCAGTTTAGATAACTGAGATCTTTCCAGTGCTCTTTTGAAATTAGCTCCCTGGAATTAAGAAAATATTATACAATTTACTTGCTATCCATTAGATAAAAGTGCATTCTGAAATCAAAATAACTCATCCCTAGACTCAAATAGAGAGAGTTTTATTATTAATTCTGAGGAGCACATTTCATTTTTAAAGTGTCTCGTAGAAAACAAAAACTGAACTATTTACACTTTTTAAAGAATTTTACTTTTTGTTCAATGTATCTTTAAGAAAAAACAAAGTAATACATATGTTTATTATTTGAATTTAGCTAATTTTCTTACGGAATTTAAATCAGAAAATTTCAAACCTTGTGTTTAAAATTACCAAGTAATTTATCACAAAGATTTTTTACTATAACTCAAATAATCTTATATGACAACATTTCTTGTGTTACATTAAAAAGTAGAATTAAATACCAATCCAAACTGCATACACATTGTATTGTCCTCTGCATTCTAGTCTGTATGTCATACTGTGCTGGAAATATAAAGTGCTAGAATTGCACACTGGCCAAATACATTGAAATAAAATTAACAAAAATCACTTGAATTGAAATAGGGAACAGAATGCAACTTACATGACAGGTTTATTATAGTTGAGTCTCAAATGTAAATTTACAGAAATTTTATCAGCTCCAGTATGTAAAATTTCTCTTGGAGACATGTCTCTGCCCTTTTCTACCTTAGAAATACTCAAGTTATACAGGCTCTATAAAATCAAAGAAGGTTTTAAAAAATCATGTGTTTTCATGTAACCACAGTGGTGTTCCAGTAAGCCAAAATTTTTCACTAGTCAAACACTTGACAAATCTATATCTCAGTTTTCACATAAATCAGCTTAGAATCCTGCATATTATTCTAACGACTCAGAAAATAAATAAAAAAATCATAGCTGATCTTGTGACCTGTTACAGTGTGACAGGAAGAGAGATGGTTAGTTATGTGCAAGGATAAGATTGCAAAAATTACAATTTTAGGCTAATAATGTTGAAATTTTTAATTTTCATTTATTTTATAAAGTTTTGAGTGAATGTTCGATAACTTATATGACATGTTTTGTGACATACTAACATTTTTTATGACATATTAACATCTTTTGGATAATACAGTCAAATGGATATTTCCAGGTTGATGCTTTAGTAAAAAAAAGTCATAGAATGGTATGTAAGCACCTTTGTTTGAGTATGCTGTGGAATTCATTGGTATGTTAGCAAAAAGAAAAAACAAACAAGAAAAAGGTTTTAGTTCCATACCAATAGGTCTAAGAAGCATTCTATTTGTGGGGTTGTTTTAGAAAAGTTTAACTTCCAAATGGGCACCAGATTAGTTACTCCTTGTACCTTGGATGTCTCCAGCCTTGATTAAGTTGATTTACAGTGCAAGAATCTTACTGAGTTTAGTGCTTACAGCATTGTGTGAGTAGATACACATTTACCAGGTACAAGAATGAGTGCACATGAGTCATATAATAATTTCATGTGCTGTTCCATTCTGGAGAGGCTGCACTTGAGGGCCATATGCCAGAACAATTTACTCAGCACATGGCTTACTCCCCTGTTATTTCTGGATAGGTCCTACGCAAGAGCTTGGAGGCTTCTCATCTGCAAGAGGCACAGGACACAATTATCCATGGGAATTTGAGTGGATAAAACCAGTGTGTAGTGCTTCCCATGAAGGAAAAAAGAAGGCTAAGAAAATTATCTGAGAGTTTGCTTAAGGCTAGGAAAAAATTATACTACCTCATGAGTACAGGTAGCTGGATCTTAGTTCTCAAGAATTAACCAAAAATTGTATATCTTAGGCAGGTTACACTGCCCCCATAGCAGAATTAAGCTTTGTCAAAACCAGACTGAGCAAAATGATAATTTTTTTATTCATGAAGGCATCTTGACTTTGGTTTATTTTTTTTTGAATTCTTGCTTTAGTTCCTCTATTTTTAAAGCTATTTCTTTTAAATGTCTTTTTTTTTAGGATTGCAAAAGTTTATCCAGTGATTTTTATGCATAATTGAAATGACTGTGCATTATTAGGCTAGTTTGGTTTTAATTTTCAAAACAATAATTTGGGGACAATTTAAAGGCAATCAAAATACTGAAAATTTTAGAAATAATTCCTAATCCTAAAATGGTTATGTAAGTACAGATGGAATTTGTCAAGAGTTGTATGCTGCTGTAAAATCCTGAATGATGCTATTAAACCAAATCCACAAGACTCACTTATTCTACTGGCACATATATCTTCTCTGCTGGCTACCACTAAGGACTCTTGCCTGAAGTACCCTCATGCTCCCACAGTCAGACCTCTGGGTTTGACTTGCAATAAATACTTCCTAAAAGGGAATTTAACCAGCTGTCCCTAGCTGCTGCTCTAGATTTGTAAAAAAGGTTGTACGGACATGTGCAAAAGGAGCGTTTCATCAGTATTTGCTCATCCAGATATGCACATGTGCTGGAAGTGATGTATAAGCTAGCTGAACTGAAGCCTTTCCTCCAGGTCTTCCAATTGGCATGCACTCATGATGCCCTGAAGGCCTTATAGGATCTATGGGATCAATAATCAAAATGAGTGAATTTTGTTGTACAATTGTCTCTATTTTAAGCATTAAAAGCATTTAGGGTGGGGGAAAAAAAGGATTAGAAAATTATCTAATGGAAAAAAAGCCCTGAATACTTGGAATAATTAGCATCTGTGTTAATTTTTTATGACAAAATGTTTTTGGAATATGTGTCATGTACCTGATCCTTAGGTCACCATTTCAGTAGTAGTACTAATTTTTTTTTTTTGTGTATTTTAATGTATAAATTTTCGTCAGTACTGAACAGCAATAAAAATATCAGTACAGATATTATACATGCAGTTCATTTACTGTGCTTTCTTCACACTGCCTGATCCTACCTAGGATTATTTGCAAATAATAGAGGAAAAGACTGGCAGAGTGGAGGTGTTAAGTAATAGTTGGGTGGTTTATCCACCCAACTATTCACAAGCTTTTTTTGCATTCAAGTGATAAGGAATACTGAAGCTTATTGAATATTCTTGTGCTGTTGAGCATGGGAGATGTACATGGAGACTGATTTTGCCAGTTTTCAAATATGTATCATACTATTCACCTTCTAATTTCCTCATGATTATGATATTTGGTGTTTTTCATTTACAGTTACAGGAGACTATCACTCATCTGAAAAATTCTGTCTTTTAAAGAAGGATTGAAGATATAAATATGGTTGCATTTTTAAGACATGAAAATGGAAGGCAAATTAAAGTACTTTATTATTATTTGAAATCACATTTTTGTTTGGTGCTATTCCCAGGTTTTTGTGTGCTTGATTCATGGTTTGTGAAGGATTAGGGCTGGCAATTCCAACTTTCAAAGTGGTTTAGGGAAACAACTCCAGTCTATTTCTTTTAATTCTGAATAAGTCTAACTCCTATTCCAGAAAGAAAATCAAATTCATGGTGTGGACTTGAGTGGGGAGAATTTATCCTACTTTATTTGCAAGTAGAAGCATATATGTGTTTGATGGCTGGTTAAAGGAACGATTTGTGCTGCCTCTGTCATTTATTACAGAAGTATAGCCATGCTGGGAGTATAATTCCTGTTGCCATGGAGTAGCAATGCATATCAGTGTTAGACAAATTTTAGAGTATGAAACAAAAAATATACTGGGCTAGCTCTAAAACAGAGAAGGGACCTTTAAGCAGAAAGAATATAACTCAGTCTTGAATTTGCACAAAACTTACCTTTCTTTCACAGTGTGTCCTTTAAAAAAAGACAAATAGTGGTTTCCTGTTGATACATTTCATCTAAATGAGATCACAGTGTCCTCCAATTTTCCATAATAAAATTGAACTAGTATTGACTCTCATGACTGCATAAAATTCACTGGTAACACTTGAAAAGCTCAGATGTCCTGTTCAAAGACCAACCAATTCACACTGTCTCTACCTGCAAGATATGCTGACATAAATGTGAGAGAGAAAAATTGAACAAAAGGAATGGAGGTGTTTTAGTATAAATTACTTACATTCTATTTCAGTTTATCACCAGTTAAAATACTTGCTTTTTCAGAAGCAGAAAACTCAGAAAATTCTAGATTTCAATATCGGAAAACTAAAGAAAAATTACTGCCAATTAGATTCACTTTCTGTTGCTGCAAGCTTTGAAAATAAGAAAAAACTTCACAGAATCTAGCGGCACGACTCAGTTGAAATCCATTAATACCTTGATCCCTGGTATTAGTACTTGTGCTCTCTGTTGCCTAGGGAGGAAAAAATAAGGACTCGTGGGCAGTAAAATGAAGCAGTAATGGCTTTTACTAGCATGGTCTATGGCCACCAGAGCTTCATAAATACCGGCAAAACCTTTCAGAGAGGTTTCCCTCTTGCAGTACTTGTGTGTGGTGCTTCTGCCAGGACCAAGCCCAGCACAGCAAAGCATCACATCAGGAGGTATGACCCAGAGTGGGAAGTTTGCTCTGCCTGCAGAGTAGCCACTGTGGTGGTCACTTTGTGTGTTCCTGATCTGGCAGAGACAAACATATAGAAAATCAGGCTAAGAGGGAAGGAAGACCCACTGCAGGGTGATTTAGAACAGAATAGCCATTCATTCACACACACAGAGACACGTGCAGAGTGAACTCCAGAATTCTCTGTTGGCATCTCCACCACCTAGAAAACATGATGGTTAAATGAAATTAAATGAAAAGTAGGATAACAAGGGAAATGTAATCCAATGGTTCACTATAACTCAGTTTGTTGACATTTGGTGTTGACAAAACAAATGTAATACATATGATTTTCAAAGGCTTTAGTCATTCCCTATGACTGTTACATTCCTTACTGAAGGCAAACTTAATTTTCATAGCTGCCTACAATTCTGTACGTGCAGCTGTATCCAAACATATTTGGAATGTATTACCAGTGTTCTCCTTGAACACTTTTTTTTTTTTTCTGAAACAGAAGGAAGAACTGAAACCAAGAATGTCATAGACAGATGGTAAAAAGCTGTTCTCAGTATCATGGAACACTGCACAAAAGTTGGGATGTTGAAGAATAAAACTAAAAAAAAAAGTAACTGATGAGGCTGAAACTGAACCCCATTTTTAAGAATGCTATCATGTGGCTACAGACACTACTCTGAATTTCCTTATTTGTGTACTTTTGCAATGAAAGGAATGTTTTTCATTCCATCTGCCCACACTGGCATCATCCTGCCCTTAACTATGATTAGATGGTGAGTTGGCACTACCTAATATTCATCTTTAGATGTGACCCTGCACTGCAGTTATTTATGAGAATGTTCAACACTCTCTTGGCTCTTTTTCCTGAATAGACATACTCATCTATGAAAAACAGTGAATTTGTTTTGGGTTTTTTTGTTTGGTTGTTTGGTTTGGTTTGGTTTGGTTTGGTTTTTTATCAGGGTATTGGTTTTTATATGCCAGCAATATCCTAAATAAGAAGAGTTGAATGAAATGAAATAATGAAAAATTATTTTTTGAAATTTATACTGAAGATTCGATCATAGTTTACTTCAAATTTCAATAGAAATGTTACATACGATGGATTCTGTCTTTTGATTACTGCTTTCCTGGACATCAGCTTTCTAGGAGTATGTGAATCAAATGCAAGGTCTGCATAGAAGGAGTAAACCGGAACAATTTAAGAAAGAAGTAGGAGAGTCCTGTTTAGGACCCGCCTGACTGCCCAGTCCCGTTAACTGCAGACATCTGTGTAACAGGCCTTGAAGTCTGTTTAGGATGACAAAACCCCTAGCCTCTGTCTTCATGTTTCATGGACCTTCCATTACAAAAAAATATCACAATGAACATTTTGTTTCACATGCTGTTTCCCATAGGATGAGGGAGTGACAGTTTCACTACTCCTGTCAGATATGCTGTTAAGAATCACAAGAGAATCATAAGAATATTATAAACAAATTTACACAAACAGAAGCTGCACCCATGCCGGTCCTTTCATTCAGGCTTGGAAGTTTCTGTGGCTTTATAGCTTTACAGTTCCTTTATGGCTTCCTTATCTCAACAAATAGGAGCATAACAATACTCCAGAAGTACTGAGAAAGGGTGAGTGTTAAAAGAGGAGGAAGGGCTAGATGTTAGACGCTATGTATAAAACTATACTTCACATGAAGTGAAGTATATATACGTGACCTGAATCTTGTAATAAATATTTTCTTTAATATTTAGATGGTTTGTACTTCAAGTGTTTATTTAATTGTAACTGAACTAGAAATAACTTGCACTTTTTAAGTAGACCAATAAAACATTAGTTAGACTAGCAGTAAAATCTTGGTTCATATATGACAGGCTCCCTTTTTCCCCTAACAGTCTTTTGATGGTAACATCAGGGGTGATTTCTTACTAACTGTTCCTTATTGCTGAGCTCTTCTTGAAAGAAGGTCTATTTTCTTTCTTTAAAATCTTGGTTAACAGACACTTAGTTTTTGTCAAATGCTTCAATACTGAATTTGATTTCCCTTCCTTACACAGCCCATAGGAGACTTCAGGTGCAACCCTTATTCTAGCGACTGTTTAATTCCTGCCTCTGCACAGAAGCTGGGTTCTTGACATGTGGAGAAAAAGATAGGGGAGAAATGGGATTAATGAGCACCTAAAAGAAAAATATAAAGGTTAAAAGGTTATAAATCAAAGTTTGTATTTAAAGATTAGAACCCCTTGGGGTTATTCACGCTATAAATTTTTATGCTTGTATTAAACCAGAGATTTTTCAGAGTGACTAGAACTGAAACTATTGTATTTAATTTGTCTGTAAGACAGTATTTAATTGATATACTGCTACTGTTAAAAAACATGAGTGGTCATAATAGATCACAATAGGACAGGGACATTTCAGAGTCAAGAGCGCTATGGCATATGTTCACTGGTATGAACAGCTGGAAAAGGGACAGCCAAGCTGATAGCATGGTCAGAACCGAGGAAGGAAAACATGTTATCTGGGATTGAGAGGAGAAAGGATTATTTTTGGAAGGAGATGTATTTCTAGGAGTTGTCCTGAAAAATTGCATTTACATCAAAATTGGGTGGGAGAGATGACTGGTATAAACATAAATATTAATGAAACAGTTAGTATTTCTGCTTTCAAGCTAGGCAAAGTTTACGGTGAGAGAGATGTTGCATGTTAATAAACTACCAGGAAAGACTAGAACAGAGTGAGCAAATTATTGACATATTAGCTTTTCAGACAGTCTGCAACAGAAGTTTGGGGATATGAGGGCTTTATAGCTAGTTTAATGTGCCTGTAGGAGCTATGTTTCTTTACGCTGGATGTAAACAGCTATTTGAATGTAATATTTGGAGGACATATCTTTTTACATGACTTGAGATTTCTAAAGATATAATCCATAGATCTAAAAAATATTTTTATGTAACTTTTTAAATTATCGCGAAGGGCTTAGTGAATTTTTTCCATGTTAATTTTTAAGCATCTGATATTGTACCATTAAAAAGTGAGCAGAATCTTCTTTCTGTTAATCAGTGCAATTGTGTTTTTTGTACCTCTTTGGGGTTTGTGTAGGCAATGCTCTGTGCTCTGTGGCAGAACATTTCACAGCCTCAGTTGTGTGGAATAATACTTTGGTCTCAGACATACACCTGATAATATCATTGTATTTCTCTGACTTTTATAAATTAGCTGAATATTTTTACATATTGAAGAAGAGTATGGAGTATGTATTTAAGTCTAAAAGGTTTTAGAATCTGGAAACAAACGTGCAAAGTAAAATTCTTGTGATTAAATGAAATCCGTGTGCACACATGCAATATAAGCAGAAAGAAAAATGGCAAGTAGACTTCCTGTCTCTAAATCTCTTAAGTTTGGTATAATTTTCTGCTAAATAGTTGCTACTTCTACAATTAAGAATGAAGCCACATAAAAGACTGCTGATTTTTTATCTTTACTTATAAAAATGACAAATCAGAGAGAGAGTTCCACTGGATGAGGGTAATTTTGCAGATCATTAGCAGGCAAATTCACATTCTACCACAACCTGTACATCTGACAGTTGAGGAATTTCAAATATATAAAATATATATTGCTTGTGTAATAGTGTAAAATAGCTAATTTTTAGATTTATGAACTCCAATGTACCAAAATCCTCAGCTGACATGAATCAGTGAAGCTATACTGGTTTATGTGAGATGAAACTCAGACACCGTGTCTCAAAGGCTGTTTGGGTATAACTTTTGTAATAATCTGTATATACTTTTATGAATAACATGGTTCCCAAATGTGCATATTTTGGTCAGTGTTTGGTAGTTTGGATGGTTTGAGTGATGAGTATTTTATTCAATTGGGAAAATATTTTCTATGACCATTATTAATAGATGTATTTCTTTGCTGAATTTACTTTTGTTTCTATTAAAAATTGTAAAGGCTATTGACTTATAGTGTGAGTCTTTTCCACCCTATTCACATTGCAATCTCTCAGACACATATTTGAGGTAGGAATAATATTTTTAATAAGTAAATTCATAAAACCACATAATGGAATTCTTATTACAGGCAAAAATTTGAGATACAGTACATGGGCTATAAACCAGGCCACTACTTGAATATTTTTTCTGCTAAGAAAGTTGGCTTTAGCATGTGTGATTTCCCAAGCCTCAGTGACAAAATCACAGACATTTTCAGTTCTTAATTATTCATAAACCATATTAATGATACTTAGAAAGTGCAGTTATTAGAAAATAATTAAAGAATAACCATCTATATTACTACAGTTTGCAAACAAGTTATTAAAATAGAAGGTATTTTTGAAATTATATTTTAAATTGGATGACCACATATATTTATGTACTTGTGTGTTACATTTTAAGGATCCTTTTTTATTTTTTTTTTCAGTGTCATGTAATGAAAATAAAAGTTCCTTCAGTGTATCATAATTAATCAGATCTAATGTGATAACATTTCAAAAGTGATCAAGAAGAAGAAAAAGATATGATGATCATAGAAGGATGCACTATACACTGATACAGATTGTTCATGATAGTCTGTTTATTATGGATGATCTATATGTCTGCCTTCTAAAACAAATTAGAAGAAAACGAAGTAAAATCATTGCTACATATTATGTCTGTTGAAATAACATATGCTTGTTTCATATCTATGCACTTGTACTAGCTCAGTGGTAGAAGAAAATGTGCAAAGAGAAAATGTGCAAAGCTACTCCAAATGAAACTACATTGTTGCATACAGTTACAGTTTAAATACAATAATTACCCTGTTTGATATTAATATATTCATTAAGATTCTCTTTGCTGGTAAATATGTAATAATGCCAAGCTTCTTTGTAAGCGTGAGGTTTGCAGTTTAGATGACCACCAATAAAACTATCTATCTGTAAGGGTTCAAGGTGTGTTGATGAGATCCTATTTAGATTCTCAACATAATCAAGACTGTGATACAGGAAAGAAATTCTTGTAGGATAAGGTAGAGGTCCATAAGGCTGTAAGTCTTCAGTGTGTTGCATACAGGGAGGGGGACCAAGGTGTTTCACTGCTCCTTCACAGAGGTCCTTTGGCTTCACTGGGGCTCAGAGCAGAAATGGATAGGAAGTAGGAAAGGGATGGGCCTCTGCAGACGCGGCAGACTCCCAACACTTGCATTTTAGGAATAAATCTATCCAGGCCTGATGACTGCTATAGGACAAGTACACTAGCTACACCACCCAGATAGAACTCTTATAATGCAGTTGTGCTATGCTAACCTTTCAAACAGGGTAAAATTTAATGACTTGGAATAAAAGAAAACATGCCATGGCTCATCCACTTTCACAGAAGCAGCTAATTTCAGATGTTTCAAACTCCATCTCCTTAGAATGGATAGAAATCGTTATTATTTTCACCAATCATCTTTGTGTTAACCATGAAGAGTCAGATCTTGTGAGGTGCTGACTTACATTGTCGTTCTTATTGTCAGTGAGCAGCTGACAAGGCTGCTGATTGTCTTGCATGAATCACTTTGACTCTTTTGAAGCAATAGATTTGAATTAAAAGTAACCATTACTGCAGAGTTAAGAATCATTATTCTTCCACTTTTGCAATCCTTACCTAAAACATACTTCAGAATGGCAGTAAATGCAAAAGTAATCTCAAGAGGGCAGCAGATATTGCCCAGATTTTTCATCCATAGTAATTTAAACGAAATTATCAACTCTCCCCCCAAAGAAGAACAAGAGATACATTTCTTAAAATTATTGCTGTATTTAGCAGCTCATAACATCACCAACATGCACATTTCTGTGATTTAGATTTAATACAAATATTTCAAAATACAGATCTGAAAAATGCTCTCCATTTTTATTACAGGGCTATTCAATAAAATATATACCTTTGGTATAATATGTTCTGTTGTATATAGCAAACCATTTTCATTGTCATCAAAAATATATTTTCGCACTTGCGAATTACAGGGGACTTGAATTCCTCAGATAACCCATGTATTGGATACAGTATCTTGAACCGGCTCATAAATATGTAGATGTGATACAGATGTACATTTTCTGTTAGAAATGGAAAGTGAAAGATCTTTGAGAATTCTAAACTTACTAATGGTTAAGCTACTTTAACTGTCTTTATGCTACTTTCATAGATATATAATAAGACATTATTTTCATTGAAAATATGCTTAAAATAAGGCAATTTTTGTGAGAATTTAAATCGTATTTTTTCTTGCATGAAAAATGCATTTACTTGTAAGGTGGTCATGCCTCCCTTGCTATTCTAAAATCACTACACACAAAGCAATAAAATTACAGAGCTAAGCATCCTCCAAGGATGAAATCACAGTGAAGAAAGCTGTGATATACTTTATGCTGTAAATCATGTTGTATCATATCATATGATGATACCACAATAGAAGAGAGCTGGTTATTTACACAGTGGTTCTGACTGGAAAATGTAAACAAAGATGAGTCAAGCACCTCAGCAATGCATTGACTTGCTAGTTCATATCCAAGGTTTTACAATGTTGTTCATTTAGTTCTGTTGTTATCTTGACATGAGGCACCTGTTTTTAAGATAAGAAACTGGTCAGATGATGAAGTGTCAGTGAGGCTTTCAAGTAAATATGAATCCATTCCATTTTAGTTCATTAGTAAACCAAGAGTACAATAATCTATGAGCCAAGAAAGATGAAATGCTGTTAGATTTATGTGCACTGTAAGAAGTTCTATGACAGAATGACTGTTGTTTTCTAAGACATATAAGCTCAAGAAAATCTCCAGTACAGTAAATAATATTTTCAAATAACTGTTTAAGTAAAATTCACATTTTAACATAGACTAACAAAAGTCTGACAGTTATTCAGAAGCTCCTAGTCCCACTGACATTGTTGCAATTGGCTTGGAAAAGCCCAAGTGTATTTGAACGTCACTGTAGGTATAAACAATTGAGCATTAAAAGGTATGAGAGTTCTTTCCAGAACTAAATGCTCTTTCCTTTTAAGGTCAATTTGAAGGTGACTTCTGTTGTTGTGAATTGCTTTTCTCCGCCAGAGGACTTCATTAGATAGATTCATTGTTGCAGGAGACAGCCTGTCTAGCTATTCTTCCTCACTTCACAGTGTACTTCCCCTCACTGAAGAGGTCCCTGCTGTCTGTGCAAAGTCCTGAGAACCACGTGTTCCTCTTTGTACCACTGTTACAAGTAGTATCTTCTCTTTTCTTTATTTAAAGGGGTCCAATTGTTCTAGGTTATTACACTGTGTTCATAGTTGTGGTAAACCCTAATTATTAATTTGAAAAATCTATCTGTGGCAGATTAAAAAATAACCACTAGTCTCAGGTTATTCTCAGGAGATTGGTTTCAGAAAGATGTTAAGTACTCATCCTGTATATATGTCTCATTTCCCAGGGTTTCATGGCCTTAAGATTCCACTAACCAGACAAAACTGTCATACTCAACTATTACTCCTATTAAATGCATTAATCTTCTCACAGAGATTAAGAATTCTGTCTTGTAAACAAGTGATATATAACAGTTCTTCCTCACTTATGTTTCTAGAAGGTATTTCCCCAGAAACTCCTTTGGGGCACTTCCTGATTTCAGGAGTTACCACCTCTTCTGAAATAATGGTCGTTTAAATTTCTCTTCCCAACCCTCCTACACCTCTTTTTCATGCTAAAATGGCTTGAGCTGATGAATCATGGTTCTTTTCCTTCCTTGCTGTTTATCCTCCTGCCCTTGGAGCTTTGAAGATAATCATTCAGGCATGTTTCTTCTCCTAAAAGCTATTTTAAAATTGAGAAGTCAATTGAGAATGTCATTCCTAGGAGGGCTGGTGAGGTTTAATATCCAAAAAAATTATATTCGTGTCCATGTTAGTAGCAAAGAAATATAGATAGAAGTACTTATCAAAAATCCTAATGAACTTTCAATTACCTTTATTTTTCACTTCACATCTCCTAATATATTACATAAAGGTCTGATTTCATCTTTTAAAAGAAGTTTTCAGATGTTTTAGAATCAGGACCATAACCTGGCCCAGAAAAAGTATGTGGAAAGTGGCAGGAATAGTTTTATGATTTGTTTTACTGCACCAGGCAATATGGATACTTCTGATTCAATCTCTTTCTAGGTATTTATCTCCACCTAAAAAAATAAACTAGTCATTTATAACTTTTTATTCCCTCAAGGATATCATTATGTCATTATACAAGGGATATACCATTGTATTATAGGATCTGTATGTCAAGGCTCTGTAACAAGGTCCCAAATACCATGCAAGGAATTTGATCAAAGTGCTTTCAGTGTAGAAGTTATATTTTACTATGATATTTAACAGGAGATCTAATAAAACGGACGCTTTATTTGGATGCTGTTGAGTGGTAATAGTAGGAGTCCCATTTTCAGACAGAGTCCACCTTCACTTGATTGTTGTTTGTAATCAATGGAGAAGGTTTACTTCTCATTCTGTCTCCTGCATCATTAGAACTATCCTGGAAAAAAACTTTTGCTGTACAGAAAGTGACAATAATTCTCTTGTATTCTCTTCTGAAGTTCTGGTTCAGGAGTCCATATACTATAGCATTAAGGCAGCTGTTGAAATATGCCATGTAATAACTAGATACAAACAACCACTCTGGAATCCTAGGGATTACAGTTTTTGGGTTGACAGCCACAGCAAGGCCTATAAAGTTCAAAGGAGCCCAGCAGACTGCAAACAGTACAAATACCACAAACATGGTTACAAAGTTTCTGAAGTCATGTGGTTTCAGCCTAGGGTTGTTATCTGGTTTAACCCTTCGCCTTACCTGAATAACGAGGATCCATATTCGCAAGTAACAGAAAGTAACTATGGCTATAGGAAGCAGGAAGTGGAAAAACACAACTGCTATAGTATATGCTGAGCTCACAGACTGTGCAAATGTACATGAGTAAATCCTGGGGTCATACTGTAGCGATCCCACAAACAGGTTGGGCACGATAGCAACAAATGTTAGGACCCATATAAGAACAATATAGCACAATGAATTCTTGTCGCTGTACAGCTTGTCGTATTTGAGACTGTGGCAGATATAGCAGTACCGATTGATAGCGATGCCTGTAATATTGAAGATTGATCCAATGACACTTAGGCCCATCAAGAAGCCACTAATCTGGCAGTGTAGGTATCCCAGTTTCCATCCGTTGTGAAACACAGATGTGAGGACCAGTGGATAAGGGTAGATAGCTACTATCAAGTCTGCAACTGCCAGGCTTACAACAAACACATTTCCTGTAAAATAAATATAAAAAGGCAAGTATTAGTTTTTCTTTTGCTTTTTTCTCTCATTTCTGCTCTTGATATATTAATGAGCAGCCTCAGTGGAACAATTTAAATGTAATTAGTTTCTACTTTCTAGCTCAAAATTCATTGTCATATATCAGAAATAAGACACTCATTTTTAGTTTAAAAAGGTAGCTTAACTTAAAGATGCACCTTTTGAAGATAAACTGTCTTTAAGCTTAATTACCGTGACCTATTATTTTTATCATGTCATTTATCTGGATTCTTTCAATCACGCAGACTTAGAATTCATATAAAATTAAAATATTCAGAACTGTAAGGCTTGCTTTGGTTTTAAATAGTCTCTCTTGAAAAATCAGCAGAAATAATATTTCTACTAGATTTCCAAATTCACATTTATCTTCTTTAAATTTCTTTCATTACATTAGCCGTTAACTTTTCCAGTCCTGAAATTAAAATCTCTTTTCTCCCATTTATATTTCAAGCTCCCATGACTTTAATATGACTTTTACTTTACTCTCCTTGAATCTGCTAGCAAGTACTTCTAAAAGTCTAGTTGAACAGAGACTTAGTTGTCTTTCCTGAAGACAGGCTCTTCAGTAAAAGAAAAGATGCTGGGCAAGCAATTACCTAGACAGTTCCCAGACAGTACTGATGCCCCATTTTTCTCTGCCTCCAAACTGGAAAATTAAGCAATGAAACATTCTGCTGCTTCCTTTTTTAACAAAGGGAGATGATATTCTTAAAAGACAATGGAATCCATCATGTTTATAATTCATTTTTTGAGAAGAGATTATATTTTCTTTTTTTGGTTGCTTAAATGATAACCTTAAATGAGGCATCTGAATGCCTCCCAACCCTTCTAATTTCTAAGAAGCTCACAAGAAACATTGATGTCACTTTTATTCATATCTTTAAAATAACTATTACATGTCAAGCTCTAGTTATTCATGTCCATAAGTACAGAAAGCTGTAAATGTTATCTATACACGTTTGTAGGTGTACAAATGCATAGATACATAGGCATTTGTGTGTTTGAGATTCTGCTTTGGAATTCTGAGATTATTCATGGAAGGTGAAATGCAAGCTTCTATTGCAACCTGTAATAAAATATATTATTATCTTTAGATGGTGTACAATTTCATTATTAATCAAGGCACACTTGGTGAATTGTTTTATGCATTTATTTTGAGCATACGAAGTACAAACACATAATAACAGGTTAGTAGGAAAGGCAAAAGTATCTGTGGACCAACAGGGTATTTTAGCTGCTAAAATTTTCAAAATTATTTTTTTAATATATTATTTCAAATATCTTAAAATGTATAGTCTCTTACCAATCTTAGGCTTTAAATGTCCAGTTAGAAATGTTCAATCTGCAAATACTGACAGAGGAAAACATAGACATTATCTTTCTCCGGATGCTACCTACACTGTTGTGTTTAAATTTTGATACATGCACAAAGTACCACATTTGATGTTTATACTAATGGCAGCTGGAACAAATGGCCTTAATTAAAAGACTGCTGCACTAGTTATCATAGGTTTTGTATATGGATTTATAAATAACTTTCTTGTGATAGTGTCTGTAGTGGTTTCGTCTTGTACTGGGGATTCACTGCCAGACTGAAATATGCTTATCCTGAAGCCTTTGGCAGAACTCCAGATCATTTCAGCACAAACATCAGAGCTCCTTTAAGCAGAAGATGACACAGAAAAAAAGCACTGCTTTCAGATTCTATCCTTGATGTAGTGGCAACTGATACAAGAACAAGAGACTGTATGGAACTTAGAGCTCTTTGTTTATGTGATGAATCAAGAAGAGGAAAGTAAATGAAAAGGTGCTGTTGGCAGGTTTTTTCCCCTGTCCAGAATATTGCAGGATTGATGAAATGGTAACATACAAACTCCAGACACTTATTAAAATGTAATACTTGGAAGAATTCTATTTATATTGGCTTATTAACTTACTGCTTAGCTGGAGACTGTCCATCCTAAATTTCTTTCTCTGCTATCCACTAAAACTTCTGCTGCTGCTCATCATTATTATTGCTAATATTGTCATTATTTACCCACTTTAGCCAAATAATAAGGAAAAAAATTAAAAGGGTTTTTTCTCTTTTAAAAGGTGTCGTATTGAAAGGTGACAGATGGCATATATTTATCTGAATCATTTTAGCTTTGGAAAAAAATGAGTCTAGGAAGAGTAGGCACTCTGTCTCTGAATCAATCAAATTTCAGGCTTCCATAAACTCATGCATCATGGTTGCTCCAGCTTTTTTCAACTGGCTGCTGTAGAGTGACAAACTGAAAGTCTTGGAAACACAAGCTGTTTCATGTGAAAATTGGAGGCTAGCAGGAGGCTAGCAGGATATCCTAGTAGCCTGTCTTAAAAAAAAAAAAAGAAGAAAGCATGAGTTTGGAAATCAAGTCCCAAGCTGCCAGCTCATGGTTAGCATGTCAGCTGAATGAATAAAGCGTTGGGGCTGGAAGCTGCTCGGAAACCAGATACCTGTTTGCAGAGAGGACTCTTAATTTGCCTTTCAGGAAGGGTTATCTTAAAACTTGAGTTCAGATACATTTTGCTTATAAGGACGGAAATTTTCTTGCTAAGACAGAATAGAAAATTCAAGTAAAAAAATTTTTGGCATTAGTATGTTTGTTGTATATTTTGAGGTTTGTTGTTTCAGACCCTGAAGCTGGATCTGAAATGAAGTTGAGCTTTCATATGTTATATAATAAACAATTTTAAAAAATGCTCCTAGCTTTAGGTACCACAATCACTGGCAAATATTGCTAATTTAAGAAATTCCTATATTTTAATGGCATATGGTGAAATTAAACACTTATGTTTGTAGAACACTTTCTATTTTAGAGGTGAGTACCGTAAAAATATATATAGGAAGGGGTTAATTTTTTATCTTCAAAGTTAGGTTTGAATAGAATGCTATAAATGAAGCCTGAAGCTCTATACTGAAACTTTAAAAAGGCCACAAAATCAAAATCTTGAATAATCTTCCTCGAAGAAAAAGTATTCATCCTCCTTAGAGAGTAAGATCACGTTACTGTGAAAAAATGTGATTTTTGTACCTAAAGAATACATTATTATGCATTAACACCAGCTGGCTGAACTGAGAAGGCAGAGGTTGAATTTCTTGACTTTGACATAAGCCAAATAAGCTTTAATAAATTTAAGCAAATGTTGTGCAATGGATGTATGTGGAAGAAAGATAATCTACTGGTAACCAACTTGAGCAGGTTATGTTTTTAGATGCTGTCTAAAGCAATGTTCCACTAAATATTTTCACCACCCTTACTGGAAAAGAAGCCTTTCTGCTCAGTAAAGACATAACAATATCAAATCTACCTGCTGAATATAAAGCTGCATTAAAGCAACAGAAAATGAAAAAGTGTTTTCCCAGACAATATGACTTTTCCAAGAGCACAATACAACATTAACTGAGTGTAAAAATTGTGACCCTGACAGATAATTAAAATAAATGCTTATGAGATTGCCAACATATCAAAATGAATACAAGAGCCTCAATAAGAACTACATGATGTAGTTGTATCAGTAGCAACCTGTATTTGCAGAGCATATACAAATTACTGTGTGGGTTGTTATTCCCTAGATTTAGTGCTAAGTATGTCTTGAATGACAATTAGAAAGTTTCCAGAAATTTCTAGCAACTTAAATATGTGCAGAATATTAATGGAAAAAGATTAAAGTTACATAGACTAGGTGGTGCTGAATGCCTGCCATAGACTTAGAATGGAGGGCTGAACACTTTGCCAGCAGGTCAAAAATGACTAATTCTTCTGAAAATTTTTGGAGAACTGAGGGAAATGTGGTCTACAGCATTATTTTCTTGAGTGTTAAGACTGTGAAGTACTTTTACTCTCCTGAAATGTTTAGTCTGGGTAAAATAACCTACTGTAAAAGAGGGAAGCAGCTTATGTATGGAACAAAAAAACCAGTGTTTTAAAGCATTAGGGGAATTCCAGCTAGAATATTTGGTACTCAGAAAATCTGAGTGAATTTTAGAGATCTCATATTGCTGGCAGGATCAGTAAGGCTACTTTTTCTCCTCCTTTTTTTCCCAAGATACTCTATACCTTTTAATACTGGCTGCCAAGTCACTATTTTGTTCACCTATTTCAAAGCTTTTCCTGCATAAATAATGCTTTGGCTTCTTATAACAAATGCTTTCCACAAGCCATCGTGTTTTCATCACACAGCTATATTTTGAAACACATACCATCACATTTCCATTAGTGCTTCAGACTGAAACAATTTTAGGTAAGGGAGGTTTAGTCTTTATGCTAAATGGAGTTGCTTTATCTTTTATAGATAAGACTAAACAGTATGTGCAGCAGTCATTGAAGTCACATACAAGGATTTTGTTTCAGTGGCCATTGACTCAGACCTCTAATGGCAACTTGCTGAGTATATCTTTAAAGGAAGAGGATTGTGTAATTGGTCCAACGTTGCTAATTTTTACAAGAACAAACCTAGTTTCTAATGATCAGATGCATTCATTCTTATCTACTGTCTTTTCACTACTTGTAAGATACTGCCAGATATGTTAACAGTCATTTCCAATTGTCTCATAGCTAGCCTTAATTAACAGGATGCTTTCCTATAAATGAATCATGTTTTGTAGACATCAAGCGGTATTTAAATATCATACTGCCAAGTTTGTTATGTACACAGATTTTATACATCTAATGGAACAAAAAAATTTATTTACTCTTTTAAGCACTGGTTTCTGATCATTCTAATTTTTCTACTGATTTTCCTCAAGGATAGCTTACAGAATTTTTTGGCATTATGAAATCTTTCTGATTAATCTAGCCCTTGATAAGGATGTTAATTTGAGAGTTTATGCTCCTAGCTGAAAACAAGAGTATGACAGGTGCTCACCAGCGAATGCCTTCAGCATCAGAAACTTTAAATGTGATACCTCATAACTGGGTACAGCATCAGAGAGATGAACTTCTTTCTTAGAAAGGCATTTTGTCAGGCCTCTGCTTATTTAATGATGTTTCTATGCATAAAATGGTGTCCCAATGACAAATACTAAAGCTAGATTTGTTTCATATTCCATGAACATTTTTGCTCTGAATGTTGCTCCATTAGCACCAATATTTCACTTGTAAAACATCATAAACAACTACAAAATCAAGGAGTGAAAGCTGTTTTTGTTTTTGTTTTAGGAGTACCTAATACAAATTTAATAAAATTTTCTTGTACGTGTATCCAGAGACAGATCTTAGCTCTACTCAGTGTTTCTTCTACCTGGGAGATTAACAATGTTTCAAGAAAAAGATAATTTCATAATTTTTCTAGCATTAAATTAATATTGGAAAGTTGCTGTACGTAGCAGCGCAGTTTGGGTTTCCCTGGAGGTCATGCACAACAAAAATTGCTAAATTAAAATAGTTGTAACTGGGGACAATAACCATGGCTTCTTAGGCAAAATCCCAAAGTCAAGTAAGGTTACCTAGCATGTAGGCAGCCCCAGCTTCACTGAAGAAAGATTTGAAATGTCTAAGAAACTAACAGTCCTTGCAGCTCAGCATCAAAATGGCCCAAAACAGCTGAGCAAAAATGTAGGAATAAATATTACATAAGCTCTAGTTACTCCTGGGAGCTTCATTCACTTTACAGATCATAGTATCAACTCCTCTAGATCTGAAAAGTCTATTTTTAAACTAAAGGCACTATTTATAAACCTGTCCTGACTCAAGAAGTCCACGTGCACATTAAATTTGAATACCATGATGGGACTCTGGGTTTTGGTTCTCATTAGCAAGTTAACCCTGATGTTGCCGGTGGTGATGCAGGGAAATGTGAATGGTTTAAAGCCCATAGTCAACCTTTTAGCTTTAAGCATACGTAAGAAAACCTTTCTCTTTCCTTTTAAGCTGAGAAAAGACCTTGTATTACTTCGTCATTTTCATAAAACCTCATTCAAATGTACACTTCTGTCACATCATAAAAGGGACTTTCAGACCTTCTATCATCTAGTTGGGACACTAATGAAACCAACAGGGCAATTAAAGACATTGCCACTGCCTATAGAATTAATGATGATAGGCAGGTAGCTTGTTAACACTGAGGAGAGTATTAAATATTTGAGGTTTAAAATCATTTACAATCTTACTAAAATAGAAATACTTAGTGTCAGGTAAGTTCAGATACCAAAATGACCTATGTAACCTCAACATTTAACTCCAGTTAATGGAAATTCAGGGTCCTGAATCTTACAGGTCTGGACAGCTGGAGAACTACATAACAGTATATTAGAGAGATATTGAAGAATAGATTTGTTAAAGAGCTATCAGAATAATGCATATTGTAATGTTTTGTTTCACTGTGCTGAAAGTTGAAGAAAAATTTACATAATCAGCACAGCATAAATGAAAGATTACTGATGCATTCAGAAAAGAAAATGCTATACTGTATTTAGATTAATCATCACAGAGAATCTCCCAGTGAAGCTGCAGCAACAAATAAATTTGAAATGCCTATGCCATCTTCTGGCCAAGAAAATCAGATGCATGAAAGAGTAATTGGCAGAAAATGGCAGTGGCAAATTATGTAGTATTCAGAACAAAGGAATGGTTGGGTATCAGGTCCAAGTTGACTGTTGCCAAAGAGTATGAAGATAAGATTGAGTAGTTTTCAGATATCCCAAACAACATACCATTTTCTGTGGTTTTATCACCTACCATCTTTTTCTGCATTCCTATGTGAGTGAGAAAGCTACTGCTCTCCTTCTTACAGTCTAAAAATATTTGTTGGTGCTATTTTTGGCTATTCAGTCCTGAGAGGAAAGTGGAGTTTACTGTCAAGCACAGAAGGGAATTGAATCCATATGCTGGATAAGTGCTACAGACTTGGGGATGTTCCTTGCCTCTGGCAGTTTTGTATGACATGCCAGGGCTGCTTTGAAAATATCTCTTATATTGGACCTCTCACATGAGAGGCATACTTAGTTTGTACTATGCAGCAGATTTAGGAGGTGCATGGGATATTGAGTATCTCAGTACTGAAAAGACTGAGGTATGTCTGGGTATGCCAAGAGGAGTAGCACTATCTACTGGATGAATTTACCTGACATGAAATATAAAGCACCCGAGGAAAGCAGCACTAAGGAAAAGGCCTAGACAACCATTGCTCATTTAGGCACCTAACAGGACTAGACAGGAGTTGACATTGACTGAAGATCTTTTGTGAAACTGAACTTAAAAAAATCTAAAAGTGGTCAGGGTTTGGGTCTTTTTTAACAACTTTTAGGAAATGCCATTTTAAAAAGTACTTTAAATAGCTCTCAGAGCTACAGTGCACCTCAGGATACTCTCATCTTTCTGTTACATTATGCAGTGGCATGAAATATTTTGCTTTGAGATTTTACATAGTAGGTTCATGTCCAAGATATTTTGCTTTAGAAGCAGCAGCAAATTGAACAAGACTTCTGTTCTTTTACAGAAATGTCTAAAATTTTATTGCAGCTAATACATATTTACTTTGGTAACAAGATTGTATTAAACTGGCACTGTCACGAGGCTTTATAGTTTTAAAATATAGAAATAAAAGATAAAAGTGACTCTTGTTGCCCAGCCAAGAGTGAACTAAGACATAACATAAAATATCAAGAAGGCTTGTACAGACATTGAAGTGAATCAACAAATCCTGTTGTCTTGCAGGTGAAAGTTAGAGAGCAAGGCAGGCAGATGGTGGATGTCTTAAGTTCTGTGACCCTGGTTTTGGCTCTGGTATCTGCCTGGCCTGTTCTTTCTACAGTTCACTGGGTGGGTGTGTTTTCAAGGTCAGAACATCTATCCCCTTTGAATATCAGCTTCTTCGATCATGATGACAATATTTCAGGGATCAAATAGATTTGCCTGAATAACTTATCCACTTTTACAGAAGGGAATTATATTACCACTTCTGACTTGATCTTTTCTATCTCTAATTTCTATGATTCATTTGGGAGGAAAAAAATCCTGTGGACAGCCTGTTCTCCAACAAGGTATTGCCTAGATGTTACAGAACACTGAGGTTCAGCAAGCTGTATGAAACCGATTAGAATAACAATACTGCTGATGTCAGAGGATCACGCTACTGAACTGCATCACAGTAAAATCAGTGTAAGAATTCTCTCTCTCCTTCAACTGTATTTGCACTATAGACTGGAAATATATGGAAAGGCAAAACCTATACTGTTCACAGTAATATCAGAGCTCAGATAAATAAAACTAGTAATACAGTTTGAAAGTTGGAAAAGGCAGAGATGGATGCTTATGAGATATAATTATGTTTTGTGTCTGTACAAAATCTCACAGATCTGTCAGGACTGATGCTAGAAAATGTGAAGATGCAGTCAATTCCCTTACAAATTCTAATGTGTATTTTGAGAAAACAAGTAGGAGAAAACAGGAGAGTGAAATTGCAACCACATAACTGACAGGAGAGCCTGACAGGAAAGGCTTCTGTACTGGATAAAACATTGCAAACACAAAATCACTTTCCTGAATCTCTTTGAAAGTCACACTTTTATGTAACAGGATTTTGTGGCTGAATTTGTCCAGAATTATTCATGGGATGAAAAAGAAGTTAAAAAACTCTCAAGAGGGCAAAAGATTTCATTTTCTTTCTGTTATGACTAATAACTGTGTAGCTGGTCATTCAGCCAATCCCATAGCTAACTAGAGTTCTCAGTAGACAGCAAAGCTAGTTAAATGAGTTCGTAAAATAGTCTTCCCAGTTCTTTTGCTTAAAATCAGCTGTGGTAAGACACCTGCCAAGAAAGTGGAAAATAGCATTATAGAAAAAATCAATTATATGTAGTTACACACGTGTGTTTACTCTCCCCTCCTCTATCCATTCTCTATTTCTCTATTCTTCCTTTTTTCCCTTTTCATATTTATTCCATCACCATGTTTTTTCTCTGCTCACTGACTTACAACCCAAAATATTTTGTTTCTGACAGAAGCCTTTTTCCTCCATGTTTTCCCCTCTTTTCCCTTCTTTTTCGTTGCCCCAAGTTCCTTAGAAAAGGTGAGAAGACACAGATGATTATCATATTCATTCCCACCTTATCAGTTTGATGATTTTTAGAGTGTATTCCACTGTGTCATTATCACAGACCCAGATGACTTCAATTCATCCTCCCTTTCTTTCAGTTCTTCATTTTCTCTATTGTGCTACAGCAAAAGTCAAGTTGAATGGACCCCCATAAGGGTGAGGCAAGTGAAATGGTATCAAGTATCATGGGGAATTCACCAGAATAAATGCTATTTTAATTGCAATATTAGTGGGGTTTGTTTATGAAAGTAACCGATGGTATCAGGAATTCTTACTCTTCTACATGATCAGAAATGCATTACCACTGGAAACTGAAGGATGGGCAAACAAGTGGAACTTCCATATGCATGGCAGCAAGGTGAAGGATCTTAATACCCATCTCCTCTACTGTTTGTCTTTTTCTCTTTATGATGGACAATCGAATCAAGGAAACAGGGTATGGGAAAAAACTCTAGATTGAAATAGATGAAGACCCCAAGATGTGTAGTTCCTTTCTTCTGTAAAAAGATTTAAAAACCTTGTGACATTTGCTCCAGCTATTGGACCAAAATAAACTCTTCCAGCCCAATGCTAGACACCTACATTTTCCTCCTTTTTCTATTGTTTGTATATGTCCACAGCCTCCCAGGAGAATCCTTTACTTAACACATTCTTTTGTTATTTGATGGGTACCCACACCAACTGCAGGGTTCTGCACCATCCACAATGGGGTAAAAATAAGGTAAGAAATACAACTTAAATATAAACTGGTCACACTGAGTGTCAGGCAAATTCAAAATATGACAAAACAACAATTTAGGTTTCAGACAACTTTCTTAGAGCAGATATTCTGGATTGTTGCAGCAAGCAAATAAAATGATAGCCCTGGCAATTCAAATCTGTCAAAAGCTTAGAGGAGTATATTTTTGTCCCTTGTATTATTCAAAATAAAATGGATTTAGATATAGGATAGATTTATAAGAAATTAAGGAAGGTTATTCATTATTGCCCTGATTCATTAATCATAATTTTTTAGCTCCTGTACAGTATAATTGACTCAGAAAAAATGTTCGTTTGCTTATATGTGTACTTTAAAATATGTTGCTCGTTAAACCTACAGTAGAAACTTTGTATTAGAGGAGAAAGAATGAAACACTACCTTAAGTAAAATTTATATCAAAAAAGTTGCAGGAAACATACACTTTATCTGCACCTAAACCCCCTTGTTTTTGTTTTTTGGTTTTTTTTTTACCTAAAGATCTAACTTCTAGTCCACTAATACAACTAAAATAGATATGAAAAAATAAAATTCTCAGTATTCTAATGTTATCTTCATTGCTAGTAGCAACAGTCTATAAAGAATTTAAGATAAAGTTTAACACTTATGACATTTGAACGAACATGAAAATATTTTCATTTATTCTAAGGCTCCCTGGGATTCTTATCTTTGTACAATTTAGTTTCTTCATTACAAAAGCAACTGTCAGAACAGACTAAACAGCAGGGACAAGCTGACCATAGATTTTAAAGAACTTTAAAAAATAATCTTAAGTAATTTCTCCTGTAATTCTTCAAACAAATAAAGATGTGAACGTTTTTTCAGTATTTCTTCTAGACAGCCTAAGTTAGACACTGTGACATCACTGCAGGCAAAAAGACGAAGCTATCCTAAATTCATGCCAATGCCTTTACAGTATACAATGATGCAAAAAGTACTGATGCTCATGTACATCACCTAGTTATTTTGCAACTGGATGCAATATTATACTTGCAGGCAATTAATATATCTCCACTTAAATTTTAACTGAATGATCTATTTTTTGCTATTGGTCTGAATGATAAAACTTCCATGGAAGTTGGCACTGGGTTGACCAGGTCTCTAGAAGTCATAATAAGGAGACCTCATCTATTGCTTTTTTCTTTGGTTTTGGTTAATTTTTCCCTGCATGATGGGTTTTCTCATACAGCACAGAATAAAATTTTCTATTCAAGCAGTAATTATTTCAGAGAAAACTAGTTAGAGAAATAGTGAGGTATGATTGCCCTTTGACATCACAGAGGATTTCATGTGTTTCCAACATGTACCTTACATAAGTGAGGTGAACTTGAAGGATTTTTCTTCTCTTTAGCAACTACTGGCATAGAAGTCCCAAATTTTTCAATATCCTTTTGATTATTTAATTAGAAAATACATTACTTTTACATTTAATGCTTATTAGAAATGAAATGGGGTTTGGATTTCTGCCTTTTATCTTAAGAGTATTAAATGAAGTTCTTTATTGAGAGGTCCCTTACATGGAGACACATAATTCAGCATACAGATGAATTTGCCAAACCACTGAATCCTTAGAAGAAGGCTTTTGAAAAGGAAAAAAATGGCTAAAATAATGATTCAGCTAACTCCACTGACAAGTTGAAGTAGTGTAAGTGAGCAGGCAAGTGGGTCATTGTATTGAATATTTCTTATATAATTGAATTGTTATTCCTCTCCATGTTGTTTTAGTTATTTGCCTGTTCTCTGGGGTTTACTTTCATGAAGAGTGGTGTAGAATTTCTCAGAAAGCATTTTTTTAAATTGCTTAAGATTAAACTGCTTGTTTATCAGTGAATGTAGTCAAAAAACTATGAGTCGATGGCACTAGCTAATACGAAAGAAATATATAAATGGCGTTGACTTTCAGAACCTACATATGTCTTCAGAACTTATCACTCAGTGTTCTGACTTAACGTGTTGCACAAGACGGTCCAGTCCAATGACACAAAACTGCTGAAACCTACACTTGCAGTCAAAAGTATTGGATTTTGAATTATAGTAATTTCAGTGTGGGTGCATTTAAAAGCTGTGTTATGATAGCTCATCTGAGCTATGTGTACCTATTGATTTTTGTTATGACTCAGAAATATCCTAACTGCACTTTGAGAAACAAAACACAATTTGTAAAATTAAGTTCAATGCCTCCTGTGTAAAAATGTGAATCCTTTCACTGTGTGAAAATAAAATAAATCTGGAAAACTATACCACCATTATAATGTTAATCTCATAATTTTATGTATATAATATCTTGGCTGTGGAGCTCCTTTCCTTTTTTAATGCCTCTTTTTTGTCTTATACTCCTTTCTATCTTTGTTTAAATGTTAGCAAGAATCTTAAATAAAAAAAAAGCTTTTAAGCAAGCTGAAAAGCTATATATAGACAGCTAAAGATAGTATCCTTTTAAATATTCAGTAAAAACGTTTCCAGTTCTCCCTCTGAACCTTACTGTTCAGTTCTTCATCTTTTTTTAGGCACAAGCTTTTTATGTGCCAACATACTTCATTATTTAACAAAATTTAGCAAACCAGAAGTCAACACTACTACTTATGAAACTAAAAATAAGAAACTTAAAGAAATGTAGGATAACTATCTCAATGAATATTAATAAAAAGTATTTCTATGTTGAAAGGATGCCAAAAAGTAGAGGTTCTGTACAATAAGTGTATGTCAAAGATGCCATCTACTTTTCTTGTGTTACAAAACCTGACATGAAGTTTATTGTGAAGAAGAATGGTAAGGAAGCCTTAGCTTCAGACAGCACTGAACAGTAGTTCTTTATTTCATGCATTTCTTTTCTTTGTTCTATTAGGGAATAATCATCTCATTTTTTAAATAATATCTTTGTAAAACGTTCTACAGGTGACCGCATGCTAAAAAAAATGGTGGAGAGGGGAAAGCGTCTTTCACATCTCGTCTAAAACCTCCTAGATTTTCTTTAGTTTCAGAAAGATTGGTATTTAGCTTTGTAGGTGAAGATTTGTTCAAAATTTTTGAAAGACAGCTCGAGCTCCTCAGAGAACCACTTTAGCTGTTTCCATGTACGAGCACAAAAAATGTCTGCTTTAGCACATTAATGTATTTTTTAAACTAATAGCAGAAGGGCTTCCCCTAAAGTTCTGAAAAGTCTTCACTCAAGACGAACAGCATTCATTCGTGTTGTGTAAAACTGGTCAGTTCATAAATCAGAAGTTAATTATTTTGGTAACAGGCAAAAAATCTCCTTCTAAATACTTTATTGAAATCGTGTGTGTCAGTTGAAACCACTGTTGGGCAATAATAGAATTTATTGGCATTATAGTCACTTCCTGATAGACTTGAATTCATATTTTAGGAAAGTCAAAGTGGATTTTTTGTTTATAAATTCCAGTATCTGGAATAGGACTGTGTCAGTTCTTTACAGTATTTTTAGATATATTTTATTAACAAGCTTGCTTCCTGTAAGTTTGTGTGGAAGGGTGTTGATCTCATCAGAGCTTTAAAACAGATCAATCAACCTTCTTACAGTGAACTCAAGAAAGAAAACCATGTAAGTCCAAGAACAGTAAAAACAAACCAGTTTCTCCCTGCATTTTTTTTTGCATTTCTAAGCACCTCCTTTCTTCCAGGATTGATTTCCATCAGTTCTGTACTTTAATGGTCTCCTGTGGTCCTCTTCTCATTTCTTAGGCCTGATGTGTTTTCCGTTCTTCTCAGCCGTCTCAGTTCCTGCTGTAGCTGGAAGCTCTCTTCTTGATGCCTTCCTGTGCCTGATCCTCCTGTTGGCTGGTGTTTGCTTTTATTGACCCTGCTCAGCTGCTTCTGAGGAGGAGTCACTTCCCCTTTCTTCTGGGAGATAAACCTCACTCACATAAGCCTTTACGAACAAAATGTGGCAAGCAGAGTGAGGAAAAAGGTAACAAATGACCTTATTCAGACTTAAGGGAGAGAAGAACAGTAGTTAAACTTTTCATTCTAAAGACAGTCCCTGAAAATGTCTCCTGCAAGGCTGCAAGGAATTAAACATCTATGCCAAACTACTAAATCAAACAAATGAACAAACACATCCAACACATCCATTCTTCCAGCATGAGAAAAGTACTTAGTTATACGAGATTTTCGGTAGAGGTATAAAAGTGAGAAGATGGGAAAAGCAGGACCAGTATGAAAGGAGCAAACCAAGTATTGTTTAGCTTATCCATCAATGCTTTGAATGAAGGGGCAGATGCCTCCTCGGCAAGTTCAGTGAACACAAAGCTGGGAGGAGTGGCTGATAACCCAGAGTGCTGTGCAGCCCTTCAGAAGGACCTTGACAGCTTGGAGAGATGGGCAGAGAAATGGATGTATTTTTGATAGGATGATGAGGAGAGACTTGCTCCACTTCCCTTCTGCTCCAGGGAACTGCATTTTGGAAAGTCCCTCCACAGCTGAAGTACAAGAGCAGCCAGGTTCACTGTGAAATGCAGCCTCTCATGCTTGGATTCTAGCATATCTCAACAGTAAAATGGTTGTTAAACAAGTGTTCCTGCTATTAGTTAGTATTGCAATTGTGATTTTTACCATAAACTGCAGAAATATAATTTCTATGTCCTTTAATAATTACAAAATTTTATTATTTTTGAGTAATTAATATCCTGTGCATTTTAGCCTATTTTTTCTCATTCAGATCACAGAATCATCAAGGCTGGAAGAGACCTTCAAAATCAACTACTCCAATCATCAACCCAGCACCCCTAAACTGTATCCCCAAGTGCCACATCCAGATGTCTTTTGAATACTTCCAGAGATGGTGACTCCACCACCTCCCTGGGTAATTTACTCCAATACCCAACCTCTCTATCAGTGGTTTGGTTTTTTTTCTAATATGTAATCTGAACCTACCCTGCATGGCTTAATGCCAATTCCTCTCATCCTTTCACTTGAGACAAATCAGAACTGATCAACCCCCACTTCACTCTTTTCAGTAGTTGTAGAGAGCAGTGAAGTTGTTCCTGAGCCTTCTTTTCTCCAGACTAAACAATCCCAGTTCCTTCAGCCTCTCCTATAAGACTTGTACCTCAGCCCTTCCACAGCTCTGTTGCCCTTCTCTGGACTGGCTCCAGCACCTCCATGTGTTTCTTGCAGTGTGTGGCCCAAAATGAAATGCAAGATTCAAGGTGCAGCCTCACCAGTGCTGAGTACAGGGGGACAATCCCTTTCCTAGTCCTGCTGGCCACACTGTTGCTGATAGAGGCCAGGATACCATTGGCCATGGCCACCTGGACACACAGCTAGCTCATGTTCAGCTGGCTCATATTCAGCACCCACTAATGGGGCACCTCCACTGGTAGGGTCACTTACCAGCTGTGTCAGGCAGTTCTACACTCTCCAGGAACCTTCTAGATTGCCTCCTCTCTGCTGTGCTGCATTTCCAGCTGCATTTCCATCTGGCAAGTTGAAGTCCCCCAAAAGATATAAGTAAAACAAATACAGGCTATACAAGGCTAGAAACAAAACTATATGGTGGGAAAATAGTAGGGACTGCAATGCATTTGTGTCTCTATAAATAGGGAAGATTATTTGAAATCACTGTTGCCTCTAGTTCATAATAAAAATTTAGATGTTGATGTAAATTTGACTACAGTCCATTCAAGATTTAAGGTTTAAAAATATGTGATACATGGCTTCAAACTACAAATCACCCTCACATCCATTTCAGTTAATTGTACAAATATAGAGTATTGGGTTTAAAGTATTAAATGAGTGCATTAGTATTTTATAATTTATAAGCATATTGTTCATGCATAAAATGATTTACTGAGCACACATTATTATATAGTGATCTTTTAGGGCTCCCTACAGAACCTTACTCACTGAGATTATTGAATTTCATGGAAATGAGAAGAAATCCGAATCCCCAAAAGAACCAATGACAGAAATCTAGAAGAATTATCAAACCACCATGAATACGTCCTGTATTGTATACTACTCATGCTTACTGTTATTGCACACAGTCAAGCCCTTCAAGGAACACATGTGGAAATTTCCATTAGCAGCTATTACTGCATGTTATTATTTTAGTCTTTTCATTCCCCCCCCCCAAAAAAAATAACTAGAGTGTAGTGATATCAAAGCAATTATTTCCTAGAAGAAAATCCTGAGAAGCAATAAAAATAATTTTTTTTTAAATCAAATCCATAAAAAGTAGCATCAATATAAAATGTTTAATGGGGGCTTAGTAGACTGGGTTTTTATTTTAACATAGTACCTTTTGTGTTTCTATGTACTAATTCATTATGATTCAGTTTCCAAAATAAGAAAAACAGGCATAACCTATTTCCTTGTAAAGTTAACTATTCTGAAGATTGAATTCATTTCTTTGCACTCAAGTGTGTTTGAGAATGAATAAAAGTGCCCCAATAGATTCATTCATATAAGGCTCTGAATAATCTTTTGAAGTAAATTCAAGGGTAAAAAACCAGATATCTCAATGCTTTGGTTTTCATGACAAAGATTATAGAAAAGAAAATAATGCTTTTTATAGAAAGCAGAAATATTTCACTATCTGGGCTGAACTTTGTATGCAGAAATAAATTAAAATTTTGTGTGAAAAACACTCATACAGAATACCAGAGAAATGAATTATGGAGACACGTCCCTCAGTCTGCAAGATTTTTCAGAGAAAAAATTGTTAATTATGTTCTTATTTTAAGTGTCTTTTAGGCTGATGGGTGATGCTTTGCCTTGCTTTACTATAGGATCAGTGTTTGCTGTATAGCCTTACCTTCGTTTTCCGCGCAAAGGGATTATTTTTTAAAAATCTCATGTTTATGAGGCTGGATCAAGAGTTTAATTTTAAAAACCCTAGCACTTAGTACAGACAACTTTGTGTGTTATAGATTTTGCTAAAAGGTCAGAAAAGCAAAATTTCTATTTTCAAAAGAATGGCTGCATTCATTAGGACAGGGCTGTAACTAATTCTGGGCTTCCAGTAATCTTAAGAGAGCTACAGTGTGGTCATGTCCAGCCTGACCTGAGCCAGCAGAAGATATTGAACATATGTCACTTCTACTGACAGTAAATTGATGGATCACTTCCAAAATTATACTGGCTTTTATTATTATTATTATTATTATTCTGCTTACTTCTCTGTTCTTTGGTTTTTTTGTCCCCTTCTTTTTCCCACAGTTTGAAGCACAAATAGTGGAGGTTATGCTAACTCTAAATGACAAGCGCTGCTTTCAGTGCATGGATGCTCCAAAAACAAAAGGAATGAGGCATTTGGAGATAATTTAATCAAATTAGGACCAACCCTTTTGCTTCTTTTCTTTCTCATAAAGATATATCGATGTTGGATGGCATATGGGGAAAGACAGCCTCTGAAGAAAAATGTTTCATATTCCCTAGTCTAGGAGATATATGAAAGAATATCACACTTAGTGATGGACAGCTTTTTGTCCAGAATTTTTATGTCACTAAGTGAATAAAAAATTGGTGCCTTTGCCAGTGGCAAGTGTAAACTGAAGTGAATTTGAATTTTTTTCTTATATAGCTGCTGGAAAACTTCAGAAATTATAATTTAAGTACCCTAGCCTGGTGATCTTGACATTACAAACACATGGCAATGTCTCATGGAGGTTGTACTAGAATGTCTCTTAAAAAATATCAGAACCATTAAATATTTGACAGAATGAAAAAAAAAATGCTAATGTCCTTTATCAAAACTTTACCACTAAGCTTACTTTCAATCTTTCAGGTAATTTTTTATTCTACCTGGCAAATACTTTTTTTGTCATTAAATGTTGGTGCAGTCACTGAAGTTAACAAATCTGTCAAGTCTGGCATTTTCTCTTGCAAAGTTAACTGTTCTGGGAATAGAATTTTCTTATTTGCTCTCAGTTGTGTTGTGTTTAAGAATGAATGCAAGTTACACATTAGATTTAGTAGCCTGAATGAATCTTCCAGTTATAACCCTGTATTCCTTTGGCAAAGGCCAGCTATAAAAGAACATAAAAAGTGAAAGAGCCAGTGTTTGTGCTAATATGCATTCATCCTACCATCTCTAAAAAGGGTAACTGCAATGATCATTGTAAGAAAAGTACTGCAACTGGGTATGTGTTCACCTTCTGGTAAATGGAAGACAAAGTGCAGTGACTGTTACGCACCATTTCTCTGTATTTTCTTGTGATTGTATTGTATTTCAGGTCTGAACATGTTTGCTCAAGTTAATTGACATAATCACAGCAACTTTGAGGAAACCGTGCAGGGTTACAGGCACTGAGAATAAATCTATTTAGTGGTTTCTCAAATTTAAAGTCATATACCTTTGACAATGTGTCCTTATCAGGCCTAAAATCAATCATTACTATTCTCATATAGGATTTCAAAAAAACCCCAATTTTATTATATTAAAATCTATCCAATTATTTCAGCATAATGCCTTGGTAAAAATAGAAACTCTTACTAAAAGTGATGTTCATATCCTTAACAAGTTTTGTTTCTAACTTTTGTTTAATAAAAAACCTCAGTTTTAACATCAAATAGCAGGAGCATTTTTAGATCTGTGCATGTCACCTTTTCAGAAAGCTGAGAGAATATAAATAATCCACTGGTTCTATGGCCTGTTTCTCATCTGTACTGCTCTTTGTATGTGCAGACAGGGCGAGAATGTTCTTTAAATCACCTCATCCATCATGATGCAGGATATCCACATTTCTGGCTTTTTGGTCATTTAGGAACAACATGCACAAACGAAAAAAGGACTAAAAAATGAAGTATGTGTAATTCTAAATTCATAATGACATATGCTATCTACTGTAATAAGTATAACCTCAGAAGTTACAATGTTTACCACAGGAACAACTTTCTGTTCTATAACCTGAACAGATATACATTTTATGAAACATTGGGCTTTTAGAGGTGTATTTATTTATGATATTCACAAATCCCATGCTAGTGGGAGACATAGCAGCTCAGCATATATGAAATTTCTGGGCAGTTGTTTGAGCTACAGGTTTGGGAAATAATAATTTCTAATTATTCCCTACACGTATAAAAATAGTATAGTATTTCAGGGGATATTGCAATTGTCACCCATTGGAATTCTGTTCATTAGCAACATTTTATTTTGGTTCAGATCTCACTCTGTACATTTAAATTAAAATAATTTTGCAAAAGCAATAGTTTATAATTTTGGGAAAAATCTTTATTTTCTTAGCTATTATTGCTAATCCTTAATATTTTTCTTGGTAGATGACTGTGAACTTGAACAGAGTTATACACTGAAAATAACAAACAGCCCTTATAGTCAGCTAAATCAGAATCACTCAGTGTAAGAAGATCTGCATAGAAGGAAAAGGTAAGTTCTTCAGAGCCCTGAATGCATGTCTATGAACCAATATGCCGAAATATTTGATACAGACAGGGATCAGACTTGGAGGAAATTTACCTAAGCTTCTAAACACTTTCCTTCTCCATTAAGCTAGAAAGTATACAGATAAAAGCTTTGGCTCAGGTCCAGATGATATCTGTATGCAACAGAAGACTCTGGAATCAGTCACATCCAAGCAGACTAGCTTCTCAAGATCCTCAGTTTTTCTGAGACAAAATTATCAAATCAATCTGAATTTGCATATTGGGCACCATAATTCCACCCACTGACTTTTTGAGAGCTATGATCATACGACTATGTGAAAAACTCTGCAAAGACCCAGCCAAAGCCATCGCTCGGAATATGTTTGTTTAATTAAAGGATGCCATTAATCCAGTGAATAATGTTTCCATAGAGAAGATTTCTGTTGCTTCATGAAGTTTAAATTTACATTTGAAATATGTTTTAAAAAATATTTTAGATAGCTTTCAAGTGTGGATTAAAATATAATGGGAGAATCATATCCTAGGTACTTTTTTCATGCAATAAACTACACATGGTATTTACATGCCTGTCAAGCTCCACTCATTTCAAATGAGATTAAAAACCAGTCTGCTCTCAAAATTCAATACTCAAAGAAAAGTCAAGTATAAATTAGTAATGACATCTTTAAAAATTTTTTTTTGGAAAAAGAGATGGGTGTCCAAGTTGAAGTCAAGAATCTTTTCTGAGCCAATAATCTAAATTTAGCATTTCACAACTGCATCCGTGAATTAGTCCACAAAAATATTTTAGTAAAGTAGTAACTTAATGACTTGAACACAGGGCAGCTCTCTCATAATGCTTGCATCTGTAATCTAAATGCAGTCCATCTTCAAAAGTTAATCAGTACTGGATTGATGACTACAATGGCTGCTTCACTTCTGTTGATTTGAAGTCTGGTGGACAGCAAGCTCAGCATGAGTGAACAGTTTGCTGCTGCACCAGAGAAAGCCAAAAGGATGCTGGGTAGCACCAATGAGACTATCACCAGCAGGGAGAGAGAAGTCATTATGCCACTCTGCTCAGTGCTTGTCAGGCCACACCTGACAAAATCTGTTCAGTTTGGTCCCCACTTTACAAAAAAGGTGTGTACAGGCTGGAGAGAGTCCACAGAAGGGCCACAAAGATGACCAAATGACTGGAAGGCTGTGAGGAAATCCTGAGGGGATTGGGTTTGTTCAGCCTTCAGAGAAGAAGGCTTGGAAAGACCTTATCACTATGTCCCTGTATTTAAAGGCTAAAGATAACTCCCTTTTTACAAGGAGTCACATGGAAAATATGAGGGGTGATGGGTACAAGTTACTCCTGGGAAGATTCCAAGAGTTTTCACAATAAGAACGATCTGCCTTGGAATAATCTCCCCAGGGAAGTGTGGGATTCCCCAACACTGGACATTTTTAAGATTCAGCTGCATATGGTGCTGAGACATCTTGCTGAGACTGTGTTTTTACCATGCTCTTGCCAATAAAGTTTAATCCCCCTTGAGGTCCTTTCCAACCTACTATTCTACGATTCTATGAAAATATCTCAGTTAGGAGAATATGCAGAAGTAAGTGACTGGACGTTTCTGATTTTTTTATAAGAGAAATGATTACTGGATAAGTAATCAGCTGATCAAGCAGTCTTCCCTTTCAAAACAAAAATTTAACTTATGTACAAACTGCTTTTTTTAAGAAAAAAAAATTACTATGGAAAGCTCTTTAGTAATATTCCAAAACTGATCAAATAAGTATACAGGCTAGCAACCCAACACATGGCAGTACTGCATCTCTACTGCCACTTTTTAAACTAGGATATTATGAAAGCTGTCTGTAATGTTTGACAGTGGTCTATTCTAAGGAGCAAACAAACATGCTTCCTGCACTGTGAGCTGCAGTGGAAAGATAGCTCTACACATATAAAAGAAGTACTTTCCAACCTACTTGCTAGTCAAGATGCAGATATGAGTTTGATTCTTACTACTCTGTGGGGAACAGGCTAGAACAGAGTCTGCAGTCAGTTTAGCTGCATCTGAAATGGCCCTAATGTACAACACAGACCTCAGAAAGGACCATGCAGCTGCACTAGGAATATGCATAATGTAGACTTTAATTTTGTTCATACAGAACTGTTTGTGTAGGCTGGTTACACAGCCAACACATACCATTTGAAGAGTGGGTTTAGTAATGATTTGACAGTAGAGACAACAGGGATAAGAAGCTGCAGCAGATTCAATCATAGCCTTTTTTAATAACTTTAGTTCAGATTTTGAAAGCTGCATTTAATCTTTAGACGCACATTTTTTACCAATTTTAACTGGAATTGGCCATCTAGCAGCTTGAGGTGGCTTTACAAATATTACCCACCAATTACTATTCTACTCTATCAGCAGCTTGTGCTAAAATGTCTTAGTTGTTAAACTAGGCACAATCCTGAAGCTGTTGGGTTAGAACTAAAATGACAATACAAGAGAAAATAGAGGAGAAAATATTTTTCATCTACATGAAGACAGAAAAATAGAACATTTCTGGATTTTTTTTCATATTTTATACCTACTGAAAATCTTTTGCTGTACATAATATTTTTCATTATGATGAAAAAACAGGAGGAGGAAAAATTCATTGACAAATACATTTCCTAGCAGAAAGATCAATCTTGTATTCTAAATATTAGGAAATCCTTTTTTAGGTAAAATCTTTAAATATTATAAAACCTCAAAAAAAAAAATGCTTTAAAGTCATTGCTGTCTGGACGTTCCCTTTTCTCATGATTGAAACTTTTCAATCAAATTTGAAAGAGGGTCTCTAAGACATTTATGCAAAGTTTCTACAAGGCCCTAGTTCTCAAGCACGTCTTCAGCCACCCTGTTACCTGCCAGAAGGATAATACAGAAGGACTTAAGCAACCTTGGTTTATGGAGAGCACTGAAGACAACATCCTGGCACAGGTAATTGAGGAGCCAACAAGTAAGGTGCTACACTGGACCTGGTACTTATGAACAAGGAAGAACTTGCGAGGAACTTGAAAGTCAGAGACAGCCTTGGCTGCAGTGAACATGAAATGATGGAGTTCAGGATGCTAAGAGAAAAAGTTAGCAAAACAAAAGCAGGATCACAGCCCTACATTTCAACCTTTTCAGAGGATATGGCCCTGGAGAGCAGAATGGTCCAGGAGAGCTGGCCGATATTTGAGGACTATGTATATATTTCACACTGCTGCAACAGGAAAGAAAAGAACACTGTTGAGGCAACATGAAGAAACTACGACTATGCCAGATCTTTCATTTTGGCTTTTTGTACTAATTCTCAGCTACTGTGCTGCTAATTCTCTCAGTAACATTTTGTGCCACTAAGGATTACCTGTAGCACTACGAAACAGGAGGACTCACACTGAGTACAGCAGGCTAATCCATTTTAGATTGCACATAATCTTTGATAGTAGATTAACAAAATATATTGTCCTGTTTCTTCTAGATTACACATAAATGTTTCTAGTGATTAAGAACTGGCATAGCTTAGAGCCCAGTACCAAAAGCTTTATTGGTTATGATTTCAATACTGGAAAAACACTGCATTTGCAATTGACAGAGTCTCTACAAAATAGGTGGAGACAAAAAATTAGGTGTCGCAGAACAAAATGAAATTTTTGCTGAATATATACAGTCTTTTCAATAGGAAGCTCTCTTTATTCCCTTCTAGGATAATTTAAAAACTTCTATGTATAGTTTTGCAACTATAGGAGAAAAATCTTGTCTTTATATACATGTAAAAATCATGCTTATATACACATATATTGTATTATAGACAGGTACATGATGCCAAATTGTCACTGGTATAAATATAGAACAAGAAATAAAATGGAGGTAGCTGTGATAGATGCCTCTAGGAGTATCAGAGAAGTTTAAGTTTATATCAAGTTAGTTTATGGCAGAAGCCTGACTCTGTTACAAACCAAGTTGATTTTTTTAGGTGCATTTTCTTGATCAAGACTCATAGTATAGCCGAAGTTGTTGACTAATAATGTTAGAAAACAATGCGATAGGATAGTAGAAAATTAAGCTATTTGACATAATCAGAAATCTCAGTGACAACTCTCATTCTTTAGGGATATATTTTCTCCTTGTTGAACATACATCAGTCTCATTGATACTAGCAGGAGTGATTTAAGCTTGTTTAAAACTGAAGATGACATTCAATAACTACATCAGCAATGGATATGTGTTCAGATAATCTAATTACTCATTTTGGAAATCACACTTGCATCTGGAAATTGTTTCAGCCTTGTTAAGTAGTCACATTTGCTATACATTGTGAATGAAGCTGTTCAAAACATGTGAAGTGCTCCCTTTTATATATCATTCCATTAGGGATGTTTTACTTTTCTGTATGTGTTGCTTTGGTTTATCTAATTAATTGCACATTTTGATTAAAAATAAAACACTTAATTTGAGAGAGGCACTGGAATTTTGAAAAATTGCTAACAGAATTTTCAGAAAAATCTCTCTAAATTTACATTTGTAAAAGAATAAAAGTATTAAATCTTCCCAGTTATTTAAATTAGCTATATGGTATCCTCTCTAAACTCTGTATTTGGCTGTCTCTCTATAAAATTATCTGCTTCCAGATGACTAAACCAACAAGCCTGGTTTTAGAGCTCTTTTCCTTCATGTTCAGATGTATTTAGACTTTAGAATATAATCTCATCACAAATTTGGGGACTCCTGATAAACAACAAACAACCCGAATAATTTTGGAGAAAGGTGTCAGTCTTTTGCTTGTTATGATCACCTTTTTCTACCTTCGTGACCCCCAAAGGTACTTGCAGCCTTGTTTTCTCACCTGGCAAATGAGTATCAAACAGAAGTTCATATCATTCTTTACTTGTCAATTCATCTTTTGTCACCTAGTAGAACAAGCACAGCATCATTTCTCACTGTACTGTAGCACTCAGACAAGGGGTAACCAATTACATTGAGTAATTCTCCTGGCTGACTATTCTATTTATCCTTCCTCCCCTTTACTCTGTTTCTTGCATCTGTCAGTATGAAAACAGAACAACATGCATCTGTGCCCTATGTGGGCATCTCTGCCCTAGACCTTCTGCTGAAACTAACCTGCTTGTAGTCAGCAAGGGAAGTAAGGTAAGAGATGTCTTCATAGTTCCATAAAAGCTCCTGGTCTGAGCTTCTAAAATGGACCTCAGGGACTTGGATGCCCAGACCTCACTCAGGTTCAGGGGGAACCAGAAATCTACTATCTCTGGGCTTCTTTGAGAATCTCAATTGCATTCGTCAGCAGTACAAACAGCAGGCTGTATTAAGGAGTTGTAACAGAAACAACCATAGAGAAAGAAAGCAGGTAACAACCCACGGGTTTTAATACTGTCCTATAATGCCATCTGCCCTGTAGTACTAAACATATTCCAGCATCTAGGTTAGAATACTTTTTGGCTTAGTTTGTGGAGCACACTTGCACACATCTGTTGTTCTCCCTGTTACCCATCACTGTTTAATATTTCTGCTTTCTGTGCCTGTCTGGGGGAAAACACCACTGAATTTTCTAAAATCTCCTGATTATTTCCATTAAAATGTGTTTTTATATATATTTGGATATAAATATTCAAAGTATTTGGATTTTGCAAAGGTCTAAGTATTCCAAATTTCCTTTTTTTTTTTTTTTTTTTGGAGTAAAGCAGAACATAGTGTGGAGTTCAAGAAAAAAAACCTGTCATACTTGCTTTAAGAAACACAATCAGAAACAAACTCGTGAAAATTAGGATATATTTCATAGAAAAGAAAAAAAATGCAGTTTCTGCGAATGAACATGTTCACAAGAACTTATGAGTAGATAGGAATTAAATGAACCAGCTACCATCACCTGGACAAAGTTGTTACGTCGTAATTAAAATACATTGTATATTTATGGATTTTCATACTCTGTAAGGATTAAATAAACACATGGAATCACATCTTGATACCAGCTGACTATTTAGTAAAGAATACTGTTATGAATTTCATGTCTGAATGCTAATTCAGTGAATCAATAACAATATGAATACAGTATAATTAATCATTTCCTGATACAGCTAGGAAATCTATAAGAAATGTATTAGACTGCATTCTTATTCTGAGAAGTGATGCATAAAATGGAATACATTACAGTTTAGTTTCCATCTTAATGGTCTTAAAACATGAAACATTTTTCCCCTCTAGTGTCTGGTAGTGGAAATGACAACGGGTTGAATGCATTTTTTAATTAAAAAAAAGGTATATTTTTTAACTTATACCTTTTTCTTTTTTAAATATGACCATGTTAAAGTCTAAGCTAATGCATTATTTTGAAATTATTTTCTAATGAAGAATTAATATCAGACCCAACTCATACTGAATTTTTTACTAAAGAAAGTTTTATTTTTGATGTCAAAGGGCTTTTAATTCCGTATTAAAATAAGAAAGTGGGGAAAAGATATATCTTCAGAAACTTCAGATTAAAGTCACACCATAGTACTGAGTTAAAAGCAATTCAACAGATGTTCATTGGAACTTATATTGATAATGTGGATCTTTAACTTTTGGAAAAGCTCTAAATCTTCAGATGTATCATCATAATCTTCACTACAAAGTAATAGTTTCTGGGAATAGCTAGCATCTTTTAACTTTCAGTCAGAGCCTGATCTGCCCCATCCAAGTTTGCCTCTATAGGTTTTATATATTTAACACAGTGAAGTCATAGATTTATCCTGGCACTTACTAGAGCAGCCAAATTCAAGAAATTGAGAAGAGCAATTCAAGGTGACTGCCACCTGTACCCATCACCTGGGAGCCCTATAGAGTCAACAGAGAAAAACAGGCACATGGTCTAGGGACTTAAAGCAGATGTGTGGCCTTTTCCTGTCTGTGTCGGGTGCTTTGGGGAGCAGAGAAAAACATTAACTGCTACTTGCAGTGTCACTGTAGTGACCAGACTTTCTCACAGGCCTGAGAGTCCATTCTCTGAATGCACCCAGCAAGTGGCAAATATTATTAATTCAGACTAAGCAATGGAATGTTTCTAATTTTCTGCACTGAGTGTACATTCCTACAGGGTTTACAAACCATTGTACAATTAAGATAAAAGCCTTTGTGTGTACATGGGACTTATATGGATTTTGCTGCTTTTTCTCAGCTCTCATTAGAGGAGTCTACATTTGGAAGTCTGTCTGTTTTCTACAGGCATTATTTTAGTGAAATTTATCCCTTTGGACAAAATTTAACTCAGATAACTAAATTTCTGTAACTTTTTCAAATGGGTGTTAATGGCAGATTTTGAACATTGTTTCTCTTACTGGGTTTTTGGAGTTGGGTTTTGGGATTTTTGTTCCTTTGTTTATTTCTGTGTTGGTTTATTATTTTTTTTCCTAAAGATCTGCTGACTGTCAAAGAGAGACAGCTAACTCCTGCATACCCAGATTCCAGAGGTGAAAAATAAGAAGGACAGCTTCAATTATTTTGTTTTCTAATCAAGTTGAAAAAAAAAAAAGAGGCAAAGAGAAGTAAGAAGTTGTGTCTTTCTTGTCTTTGTCCCTCTGTACCTCTGCTCCAACTTGCATAGACATGTATTCATTGTTTTGGCTTCTGGTGTCTTCATAATGATGTTCCATATTACTGTGTATTAACTGAGAAAAATGGAACTTCATACCTTTCAATGAAACCTCTCACGTTGTTCCTTCTCCGTTATAATTAATAGGCCTCCCTCTTCCTCTCAGTGATTCACATACACTGTATGTTTATAAGAATGAGTAGTTATCCCAGTAACCAAACTGAAACCCAGAAATAGTTACTAGGGGAAGGGAGCAAACAGCAACCAGATGTTTGATTAATGAGAAAATTACGGCTCTCAGAAAATTCATAATAGTGCTCATTATTATCAACCTTCTGTATGGCACTCTTATGAAGAGTTGAGACTTTGTGAAAAAACTTGATGGGACATTCTGTCTCAGCTGACCAGCTTTCTTGAGGCATTTCCATTGATTTTACAGATGTGTCTGATACTGTTCTCGTAACTGAGGTACTTTGATTGATTCTTTACAGCAAATTTGGTTGGTACTTTAATCTGTAGACATTTTGGTGTCTAGTTCTTTGATGCAACACAGGGAATATATCCCCTGTTCAGGAAACTAAGCATTTTTTGCCTAGGAAATATTCATGGAGGAGAAAGAACTCCTGCATATGACAGATCATTTTATTCTGACACTCCTATGAAGTCTACAAGAAAAGGTGAAAAATTTTTATAGGAATTTTATTTATAAACTTAAATACAATACTGAAGTCCATTATTGTTTAAAGTATTTAGCATTCCAACATAAGAATGAAATCAAATAGCTCATTTCAGTTAAAGAAGATGCTGGCCATCCTCATGGAGACATTCTTACAAAAGTAAGTCAGGCTTAACAAAAATGAAAAAATTGCATTCCAAAAGAAGAAAGTTTCAACGCCCTGTAGCAATCTCAGAAAAATATGCAATTGGTACATGAAGTAATTAATGTCTCTTACGGGACTTCCAAATTGAAAGATACTGTAACTTATTATTTTTAGCGTACTTGATTGACGATAAATTCCCTACAGGGGAAAGAGAGTTCTAAACAGCTTGATGGAATAATATTGCGTGATTTTTATTGTAGTATCTACCCACTGCCAGAATCACTGCTAACAAAGTACTTTACTTCCAAAATCTCGAGAAGAAAAAACTCTTACCAAGTGTGGGTGAGCTGTAAAAATCTGACATTTGTTGAACCTTTGGCTAAATGGTGCCAAAGGAAGTATAAATCAAATATTTTGCCTAAAATGGCTCTTTAACAAAATTCCTCAGAGTTTACTGTAGATGAATTAACAAACGGTTGGTTGCAGAGGGAGTTCTCTGTAGATGGCATGCTAATGAATTCTGACAGGCTGAATGGTGCAAAGATAATGGGCTGAGCTGTCTACTGACTGTAAAGCAGAAGCTGATTAAGGTTAAGACTTCAGGAAAATACCCCCCAAAAAATGGATCAAAAGCAACAATTTGAGTTAGGGGCTGAGCTGCAGGGGTTAATTTTGTCTATTAATGATTGATGTGTTAGTCAAATTCAAGCATCTGAAGTTTTACACCGGTGTCCTGACTTGCTGCGTAATTCATGATTGTTTTAATATTGCCATTCACTCTTCCTTTCCAAATATGAAGGGTCAACCAGCACTTACTTCATCATCTTAATACTGCCCTTGAAATAAATTCAGATTCAATTAGATATAGAGAGTTATTATTTCATAATTTAATGGGAAAGTTTTTCAAAAGAGAATACCTGAAATTATATTTCAGAAGATGAAACAAGATTAAATAATGTTATAAATATCTACCAAGGAATTGTTACACAGTTTTTCTTCCAGAAGAACTGTCATTAAAATCATGGCTGAAAAAATGAGTACTTTATGTAAGAAAGGGGGCAAGATATATGTGAAAAGGTTGGAAGACTTTTTTCAAGCCTATAATCAGTAAAAAAATATGTAGTACTTGTTAGGTTAAAAAAAAGTTCTGATTCTACAGATATTAATTTGCTTACCTTATGCCAAAACCATTAACTAATCTCTCAGAAATCAGCAACAGAAGAAACAGCCCTTTCTAGCCTCAGCAGAATGAAAAGCAATCAAAAATATGGGGTTTTTTTCCCCTCTTCTGTAATTTTTTTAGATGTTGCCTGCAAAAAGCACACTGAACTGTTCTAGACAGTGACTTGTGTAATCATCCAAGGTTGGATCCTCTTATCTTTCTCAAGTATCAACAGACCAAGGTGCTTTTCTTGGACATTATTACGAAGACTAAATAAATTCTACAAACCTAAACCAGGAAAAAGGAAACAGAATCTGAAAGTGAATTTGGCAACATATCAAGCTTACTAAGCCTTCATAATTAGGCTATGAGAAAACTGAAGGAGTAATGGATCATTAACATCGGTAGGGTGCTGGAAAAAACTTTCAGGGGAAAAAAAACCAAACTAAACTTCAGCAAGAAGATAAAGATTGTTTTCAACACATAAGTATGGAAACTTCATTGTTAAACCATATCTTCCTGCTTTCAAGCTATAGAAAAAAAACCTTATTATTTTAATTTAAAAAAAAAGTAATAATATTAAAAGTATTTTTTTCTTTTTTATAATCATGAAATTATAATCTATATTGAAGCACAAAAACATAATATAATTTGAAATTAAAGACTTTGCCTCCAAAAACTTTAAACACTTCAACATGTACAGCATTTTTTTGTCATAAACCTCAATAAGATGATTCACAGGACCCAAAGTCCAAGATTCCTAATTGGTCAAAATCTTTCGAGAATTTTCTTCATAAAGCCTTGGGTGAAGGATAAAGGGCAAGTGAATATTTCTCATGTTATTGGAAAAATGATTATGTATTTTTAATCTCTGTATGCCTCACAGACGTGAAAAAGATAGAGATTGATGGTGATACTTTTGAGTTCTCTTCATCAATTTCATATGTCATTAGAAGCAGGAAGAGAAACGACTCTGAAGAGAATTAGAAAGTAGTTCCTGTATGCATAGATGTAAACTCCGTTTTTACTCCATAACTTTGCAGCACAGAATTAAGCAGGAAGATTCTAAAATCCAGTAATGAATTGACTGAGGAGATGCTTTTTCAGGGTCATGGTAGTAGAGCTGATCCTGTGTTAGGTAGGATAAGAGGCAGACTGACTCCTTGAAATTTTTACAACAGCTGTTTTCTCTCATCCCTACAGAATTTGACATATCCAGTATTTTGGCAGCTACTAATGCTACTTTCTACATTCCCCAAAGACTAAACAGTTGAAGAGAGACAGAGTGGAACAAATCAAAATTTCAAACTACAAAAAAAAATTGTTAATACATATGTATTTTAGGTACCCAAATGTCTTAAAATATCTTTTTAAGGTCATGTTTATACATTGCATTCAGTATTCAAAAGCCATTGTAATGTCATAGATCATTTCTCAGCCACTGCTATCTGCCAGGCAGAAATCAGACAGCAATCACTGTGGCTATATAATTCCTAAACCGTTGAAAATACTGCTGTGAGAAATTTTTCCATTCTGGATAACCAAAATGCAGATGGAGTCTAAAGAGACTTTCTGCTTCATGCAGTTGTTAATGATATTATTCACAAAGCATATACATCAGGCAGATTGGGCTTGACAGTCCTTGAGGTAGCAACCTCATCTTGTTTCTAAAGAGAAATGATGCTCCCTTATGCCAGTCAAGATCTTTAAAATTTTGGGAGAAAAAAATTCTGCAGAATGTGTCATTTAGCTTAAAAGATATGATTAGGGAAAGGAATCACTGACACAAAACGGTCAACTTATTTTCTTGCTGGAAATGGTCAAATACGTCATTTGTGAACCATCCATTTGCCTTTAGAAACCAGAAAAACTCTGGCTGCTTCATCACATTCATAAGAACTTTTTCATATGAAAAATATTTGAAAGATAAGGTAAAATGTAAAATCACCTAAGAAATAACTTAAAAACAACAAAAACATATACCAGAAAATTCAGCTGAAATTTCTTTCTGAACTTTGGACTGCAATTGATGTGCACAGCTTTGGCCTTTCAGTATTCAAGAAACAGCATCACAAACTTTATTTTGCTGAAAAGCAGCTGCCTTTATTAATATGACTTTTGTGACAATTCAAGCAGCTAAGGATAAGCCAAAGGGGAATGCAGTGTGTTGGAATAAATTTTGATTTTAGATAAATCCATGGATTTGAGTGACTGGAGCATGGGCAGAGGAGGCATGTAGATACAGTGACATAAGAAATCTTTCAGTTACTATTGCTAGAAAACATGTCTTAGGAACTTCATTTTGAATACTTTGTTTACCAGAAGAAGAGTCGAGTCATTTGAGCAGAAAGTGCCTTGAGTATCTGGATGGAAAACAAAATACTTCTGCCTCTTCTTCTCAAGTATAACTGGCACTGAAGCTATTTTTTCTCCCTAGATGTTTAATACATCAATCATGATCTCCTTTTGTGTAGGTGCTGCAATAAGATGAAGACAGAACTATCTGAAGTAACTGAAATATTCTTGGGACTTGTTGCAAATTTAGTGTCAGCACTGTGTTTGTTTACATTTGAATCTTAAGTTCAGTTTAGACAAGAAAGAAAAAAAGAAAAAAAACCCCCAAATCTTCATAATGCCTTTCAGTTCCAGACACTTCAGTAGTGACATACATAGCTAAGTGCTGCAAAAGTATTTCAACATATGTTAGCTTCAGGGATAAGCATTGTTTGACTGGGGCATTCATATCCTTAAGATGCTTATGGGTTTAAATGGAACTGCCCTGAAAAATAATCTGTTTGAAAAAAAACCCCAAACCACAATGATGCGTCAGTGACCACCTTCCTCCTTCTTCACTTGTACAAAAAATGTGAAAAAAGAAAACAAAACCCAGAAACTTCATGTGAGTCCTCTGTGAGGTGACTATATTCGAAAGACAGCAGGAACTGAATTTCTAAAAAAGTCCTTACAGCTGTAAGGACTGTAAACTGCAAAGCCTTGCCTACCTATCCAGGTTTTTCTGAAGAGGACAGAATGAACTTTTTCCCAGTCAGTAGCTCCCAAAACACAAATCTTTTATCTCAAGGAGAGAAAAAGAAAATCGATAATAGTTACAGATCTTCACAACTCTATGCTTGCCCATAACAGTACAGGAGGGTTGTACACTGTACACTCTTCAGCTGGAAAGTTTTATCTCAAGAATGCTTCTCTGAGTCCAACTTTCCTGTTGTTTTCTCTACTCCAAAGTTGGGGTAGAGAAGCTGGTACTTGCTTTCCACCTCGCAGTTTTTCTGAACTTCAGTCTTGGTGTGTCAATAACTTTGAACTGGGGAGAATTACTTGAGGGTGTTGGTTGGCACAAAGCTCAACATGACCCAGAAATGAGCACCTGCAACCCAAAAAGCCAGTCGTGTCCTGGGCTGCATCCAAAGCAGCGTGGCCAGCAGGGCAAGGGCAGGGATTCTGTCACTCTGCTCTGGTGAGACCCTACCTGCAGTGCTGCACCCAGCTCTGGGATACCCAACGTAAGAACAATATGGACCTGTTGGAGCAGGTCCAAAGGAGGGCCACAAAGCTGATCAGAGGACTGGAGCACCTCTCCTATGCAGTCAGGCTGAAAGAGCTGGAGCTGTTCAGCCTGGAGAAGAGAAGGGTCTGGGGAGACCTTAGAGCAGCCTTCCAGTACCTAAAGCTGAGGACACTAACAGGAGTTAAGGATGTGGTTTTTTCATTTAAAGCAGATTAAGGAGGAAACTACCAAACTCCCTAGTGGCACAGACACCCTACTTTCACACACCAAAATGTGGGCAATACCACTGCTATTAAAATCTACTGTGAGAATCTCAGCTCAAGGTAAAAAACCCAAAGTAGCTGAATTCAAGGGAGCAGATGGCTCTGGATTTTCATTCAGTAGATGAAATATAAACTGAAAAGAACAGTTTGAAATACTCAGTCCATCTGAAATTAGGCTGGAAGATAAATACATCAGTAGGTGTATTCTTACATACAGAGAGGGCAGAAAATCTGCAGCCAAAGCTATGCAGAAGTTAATTAAAAACTAAATTATTATTGTAAGGGGTGCTGCTCTGGGCAATACAGAAGATATCACGTAACAGGGATGTATCTCCCTTAGTATATGGTATACACAGTATATAAACACTAAACAGTCTTTCACTGTCACATGTCTTGCCCAACCATAATAAAAGTTATAGCTCTGACACACATCTGGAATGAATGCTCAGAAGAGAATTCTGGAATACTGCTTTGATCAGACTTCAAATAATAAACAATTGCACAAACCAAGTTCATAATGGCTTAATTGTAACCATTTTAAGAGGGAACTCTTTTTTTGGTGCTTTTGCAATGTTTACTAAGTAGAAGCTCAATCCATGATGAGCAGTATACATAAAAGCATGAAATTGGTAATATTATTCCTACCACTGTGTAATTTAATTTCTGTTGTCATAAACATAAGTCTTTCATCTTTTTCCTATGGTTAGGAAAATACTTCTCAAAGTGGTAGATAAGGCTTGTGGAAATGAAAAAAAGACTGTTTTCATATTTGTATTTTCCCCTTAAAATGGTCACAATGGTTTCAATTCTTAATTGCTCATTATAAACAGAGAGACCATTGCAATGCTTTTTAGAAAATTTCTGTTTACAGTTTACAGCTGTACTAAAAAAATCTTTGAGTCATGCCGGTGGCTTGATTTGTGGTTTACTCAGTGACCTCAGTTTTCCTACTTATTTTCTTCAGGGACAAGATTTTTCAGGAGTCTTCTCTGATTAACTTAGCTTTTATGAGAGAGAACATTTGGCTGCTAGTACCAGACTAATGTTTTAATGTAAAAATCTTGTTAATTCTCTGATGATAATACTTCTAAGCCAAAGTCACTCATTAGCCCTTAACATCAACGTGATAAACATCAGTGTCAGCAGAACAGAAACTTTCTAGAAAGTTCTGATATCTGCAATTTAAGTGGCAAAGACCATAGCTATAGTAGCAAACAGTATTAGCTTTTCTTGTAGTGATTTTAAAGCTATGCCAAGCCTATATTCTATGACTACTTTATGGCTGTCAGTAGAATTTTCACACATGCATAGTCACCATTGACTGGTATTTCACCTTGTTTACAAGGACATAAACAATTTTATTAGAAGTTTAAAAATTCACAAGCTAAAGGAGACCTGTAAAATTTACTGTAAATCTATTCACCGATATCCTGCAGTCTTCTGAACACGATCATTGGACATGCTGGTCTTAAGAGAAAAAAGACAAAACTGCCTGTAAATAAGCAGCATTGTAGGTTTCCCAGCAAGTACAGAAGACTGGTTTTTTTGGACAATTTAAAACGATGCTAACTTCATTGATGGGAGCAATGTAGCAAGGAGTGATTTGCACCTCAAGCCCATCTCCTGCTTGTGGCAGAGTACAGTATCTCCTGTGAAGTTTCTGACTTCAACAGTATGGAAAGCTATGGAAGTGTGGTGGAAGAGAGGAAATTTACTCCACCTAGTAAAATTAAGACTTCAGGACCAGCTCTGTGAAGAATATCACAAGCTTTAGGTACTGATGCAAAAAGTGACAGGAAATACATCCTGGGACATCTTAGACATTACTTGAATTGTCATTTGAGTAAAAATGTCTAAAAGCTCTATTTTCATTAAAGATAGGAAATCTGAGTCAGAAAAGTCAATTAAACAGCATGGCTAAAGGGGCTGACAAAAAGCTAAAAGAATTTGCATGACCTTTGGAACTTGTATCACTAGTGAATGATCTTCATGATGTACCTAGATCAAGAGAGACAAATGGACATAAGAGTTTTAAATGGTAATATATGAAAATGCTGGAAATTAAGACATTTTAAAGGAAGGTCAGAATATCCAATACCTGTAACCCAGTAACAAATATTTAGCTACAGTTGTACTGAAAAGACTGTGCTGTAGTTGAACCAAGGATCAGCTGAATCATAGTCTCGTGAAGTCCCCTATTGTTGCCATCTAATTGATGCTTCTCAAAATGATACATTTTGGAATAATCCCAGAAAAAAAATTAAGCAAACACCCCCAAATGTTTATCTTCATTCTATCACCTCACCCAGAAAGAGCTGTGCAACTTAAGTAGGAAACTGTGTCAGTACATGATCATGAAAAAACATTTAATTACATAGATAACTCCATTTTTTGAAGGTGTATTAGACATATTCATTGAGTAAAACACTTCTGTTTTTATAAAAAAGGATATTTGAGGAAAAACTCAAGTGTTTCAAAGTTATTCATACATCGTACAAGGTGCATTTACAGAATCTCACAAGCTGCACAAAAATTGTTTAAAAACATATGGGACAATAAAGACCGATTTGCATACTGACAGACTCATAAAACACTAACGAAAGAGCAGGGAGAGTACAAAACTTGAAAATCAGAAATTAATATGTGCAATGATACATCACAGAATATACTGAGCTGGAAGGGACCCACAATGATCATTGAGTCCAACTCCTGGCCCCGCACAGGACAACAGTCTGCACAACTCTATGTAAAGCCTCAGGTTTTGAAGTAAAGGGTCACAAATGTAGGAAATAAAATCACAGTTTGTCATATTCAGAACAGGTGACTTACCCCAAACACAAATTCAGAAATCTCTACCTCAGCTCTAAAGTACTACAGAATAATAACACAGAAACCTTGGAATTCAGAGACACTTAGTATCCTTCACAGTACTTAGAGATTCTCTCAAGCTTTTTCAAGTGACTGAAGTTAACACACTGCATTATTATGGATACTCACAGAGATAATAGGTCTCACACAGGTAAGATAGTCTGACACTGTGCTTTAAGATGTGAAAGGATCCAGAAAGCTTGAGGTGAGATGACCTCGGTGGAAGCAACAGTCCAGAATAAGGATACATCTTAATAGTTTCTCTCAAAAAGTTTTACAGTGCCACTAAAGTTGAAAATCTTTGCTATAGCTAAATATGCTAAACTAAGCATGGTCAGAATATGCATCCATCACTCAAATAAAGCTCATTATGCAGAACCTGAAATTCTTTGAGGGGCTGTGGGCATTCCTGAGTATCGTATAATTATATTTTAAAGGAGCATATGAATAACATAGAAGTTTTAGGAAAAATGGATTTTGGCCAATAAATTCACAAATACACCTAGAAATGGAAGAACCATAATTAGTGTGAATTTGACATGACAAAGCTTAATAGGACAGCCCTAAGGAACCCTCCCAACTACAATTCGTATTGATCCTGAAAATCCTAACACAGCTATTAAGAAATAAGAAGAGTCTATATACATAACTTAAGCAACATTTAAGATCAGATAATCAAACGTGATGAAAATAAATTAACTGTTCTGAAAAAAGGATATTTACAAAAAAAAGACACTGCTAAACAGTGCATGCTAGACAGAATTAAAATTTTTTTCTTATTCTTTTTGGGGATAAAATAAACAGTGAATTAGTGCAACACACTGACAAAAGAACTAAAGAGACTAATTCAGGGACATTACAGGCATCCATGCAATAGCTAAAGACATGACACAAATTCAGAGAGCATATGAGGAGACACTGAAGAAAGCAAATGACAGAAAGTAGAAAGATGGATCAGATAACATTGGGGATTTAATAAAAGAAATTAAAAGCACTACCTAGATGTTCTTTCTATGAAAAACCAAGTTGGAAGAAAAGCTGCCGTTATAGTCTAATACAAGGCTTCTTTATGGCACAGAGGTGCTGTCAATGATTCTTTATCTTAAATAACTGCAGAAAGTATCTTTGGTTGTCATACTGAGACAAAAGACTGTCCCAGAATGCAGCTGGGAAATGTTCATGAGAACATAAAGTACTGGAACAAGTAGAATTCAGTAGCAGAACTATAATGCTACATACAAGCCAGTATCACCCAAACAATGAAGACCAAAAATGGCTTAGAAACTGGGATTTTACAATATTACAACAGTAGATGTAACAGGAGACAGACAGTTGTAAAATAAGAATGAAACTGATTTTCAGCTGATAAGAAATTACTTAGCATTTCATATGCCTCAAAAACAAAGTCAACAAACATATAAACAATATGGGTCCAAATAAAACAGACTTATGTCAATTCCAGGTGGTATTTAATTTTCCTGGAAAATGCTTCCCAAGCTATGTTGAGCATTACTTCAGCCAAAAATTGCTCATAAAGTCATATTCTTATTTCAGTTTGTATAGAAGGAAATTAGGAGGTCATTCTAGTCCTTTTTCTTCTTCAAATACACGACTAACTCTGCCTACGACTTTCCTATACATAACTGCCTGTTTATCTTAAATCAGCATGTAATCTAATATTTTTCATTTTCTGGACTAATATTTTACACTGTTCAAGTCGCATTGAAAAAGTATAACAGACTCGTACAGAGCTTTAGAAGCTCTGAAAACTAAGCAAGCGTAAGATCCTTTGGCATTGGTGGCATCTTCAGTTCTAGAGCCAAAGGCATAAAGTCCAATTAGGCTTGGACAGAATAGACTCTAGGGAATACACAGGACCTTAAATGAGAGTCACTACTTTTAACTACTGCTGAGTCCAGATTTTCTAATACAAGAATTCTGAAAAAAAATCATATGGTTGGAATATTTTGTTCCACACTTAGAAAGGCCTTACTCCTATTATTTCATTACATACTTCTGTCACCTTTTTTTTGGTGTCAGTAGTTTGCACAATGCATACACTGCTACTGCTTGAAGGACTTTACGGTGTATCAGGGAAATCAGTTTAGACCCACACAATAATTAACTGCATCAGTAAAAGTCACTAGTGACAGAAAAGAACATGCAGTGAATTTTTTTTCTGGATGCCCAAAACTAGCAAATGGGAATTTCAGGTTCAGAATTATTCTACCATTTGCTTCACTTCACTGAGATTAATTTCAAAATTCCTGTTAATTCCTTTCTCCACAGCCCCTCCTCTCTGAAGAGTGAGAGTACACCATGAAATTTTGAAGGCAATGCTGATTCACTAAAATAAGCCATCTGTCTGGACAATTAACAAAGCAGTAGGTACTGGTTTAAACAGCTTAACTCCAAGCAGACTGTATTGTCCAGTGGCCATAATCCAAATGAAAAGCTGAACAGCAAGAATCAACACTTGTCAGTAAAAGCTAAATGCTACATTTCAGATTGTTCAATTTTTTTCCCCCCTACTTACTGTAAAATTCCAATCTTTCAAAATTGTTTTGACTGAAGTTGCATTGCTGCTGTATTTTCTTCCAGACACTACCAGTAGTAGTCATTAACTGAAATGCTATCAAGCCTATCTGTACATGTAGAAAAGACTTCACAGCTGAACATTCCTGGTGTTTCACAATGATTTGTAAACTGAAGGGATTTGATGTAGATGCAGAATATATGAGGTGATAAAGTGTAATTTTTAAAGTCATCGTTTCCTAAATGTAATCACAGTTTAAAATGAAACAGGGTTTGATATAGAAAACACATGTAGGAAAAAAATTGTCTAGAGACTCCAAAAAGCAAGATCTATGAGAGGATCAAATGAAATGTAATTAATTATAAGCTTTGGCTGGGAACAAATATGGAAAAACATTCATGACAGATAGAAGTACAAAAGGAAGGACAGTCCTAAAAGCAAAAATCTCAGGGAGAACAAGAGAGGGGTCACACATATGCAAGTGCTCAGAAATTTAGCATTCAACATATGGACAGAGATTGAAAGATAAAGGTCACATCTGAACTTTGAGTATGGATATGGAGTCAATGAAGTCTACAGAGGACTGGGAAGATGGTTCTGGAGGACAGTAGGGAAAAGGGCAACTGATGCCCTTTTATTAGAATTTCAATAGAAGGTGTTTTAAGTCTGTTCTTCCAAAGGAATAAAAATAACAGCATTGGAGAGACTGCTGCCATTTGTTGTTGAAGAGCTGGAAAAACAACTTAAAGCTGCTTAACACTAGACAAATAAAGGGGAAGAGAAAATGACAAAATTAACTATGTCAACTCGTACATATTATATAGAACTTTAGGGCATGCTGGATAATGTACTGTTTTGTTTTAGTTATGAGCAACAAAATGTTTCATATCCCCGTCAGACAATTATCAGGTACAAGAATTGAATCAAATGGGTTCCCTTAATAGTGCAATCTAAGATGATCAGAAACCTGGTGGAAGCAAGATGTTGTGAACAAGAGAGAAATCCCTTCTGGAAAGCCTCTTTGTAACAAGGTTTATGATTGGCATCTAGTTCCATGCGCACCCATTTCACAGATGATGCAGAGGTATCCTTGAGCAGATGTACTGTTCTGCATGGTGGCTGAGAATAATTTCAAGTTGGAGCTAAAAACTAAGTTGATTAATTAAGTTCAGGGCAAATAAGTCAGGGTACTTAACTATATCAATACTTGTCAGCTATACTTATCAAGTGACACTAGCAGCAAAAAACTTGTCCTGAAATATTCTGTACGCCGATTTCCAGAAGCAAGAGGAATTAAAGAAAGCAAGAAAGAACAGCACCATTTTGAGGCTGCTAGCTGAATGACACCCTGTGGACTGAAATCACCTCGAATGAATCAGTTTGCAGTGAGTCCCCTTCTGTTCATCATGAGCACGGCAATTACTGCATTACGGTAATCACTGGGTGTGGGGTGGGGCTTCTAATCCTGAGAGCTCTCTGTTAAGACAGAGAGACTCCAGCCCCAAGAAGTCATACAGGTGCACAGGCAGAGGGTAGTACCTTACTTCTAGTAACCAACTCCATAATTACGCCTGTGAGAAGAAGGTTTAGGATTACAGAGTAGTAAGTGCCCTACTACAGCTGACATAGTAATCTAATTTTTCCAGTTACACTGCATTCCTAATTTGCCAGATCACATGACTCTTTTCTTACCTCAGTATAGGCTCAGCACTTCTGAATATAGAAGACACAAAAGAATTTTACTTTACAGATGATCATTAGACAGTCACTTTATTTCCAGTGTACTAAAGAGTCAACATTCTGTGTTTTTATAGAAAGTATTTGATCACATACTGGATTTGCACTTATCAAATGAATATGCAGAATTGTTCCAACAAAATAAATTCTTAAAATAATGCTGGTAAATATTTCTTCAGAATGGGTATTAGCTTACATGAAACATACTGGAGCTGCTTCACAGTGTTACTACTGAAAATTTCATTAACTTCATTGAAATACCTGTATAAGAAAGCAGACCAAAGAACAACACAAGCAAATCCATGTTTTGGAGATTTATTTGCAAGACAAGCAATTTCTTGTTTTTGAGTAAAGTAAGCAAACATTCTGTCCAGTCATCACAGAGAACAATCAGCAATTCAAAACACAGAAAGAGGTGAAATCTCTGTGAAATTTGAATATGATCAAGAAATTTTTCTGACTAAATATGGGGACAGGAAATAATATGAATATCTAAATATAAGCAAAAAGACTTTGAAAACAATTCACTGCTTTGGTGATAGTTATGGCTGCACTAGAAAGACGTGCTCAGGCAGCTTTACCCCAGGAAGCATTCTGGCAGCAAAGTAATAGCTTGAGAAAAGTAAAAGAAAACACCCACTAGAAAAGCTTGCAATGAGATGTATCACTCTTGTGACAGATGGGATATCCCAGTACAAAACAAGCACCAATAACAAGCAGATTGCAAATTCTACACCCACTAGGTTACTTAAACTTATCGTGTACACTTCAATTTTTTTTCCATTCATACTTCTGCACGCCCATGTTTGTCAGATTCAGCCACATCTTTAGGTCACGTTGCAGGTAACAATAGCTGCAAGAGGTATTAACAAGGCACAAGTGCGAGCTTTGCACAACTGTATAATCTTCCCTAGATTGTCACAAATTATGCATAAGAAATTCTTACCAGGAATAATAACAAAAGCAGCGCTTTGTTTAAAATACTAGTATTCATAATGCCCCTAAGAATAGGGCAGCATCTTAGAATTCTGTTTTTAGAGTGTATACATACCAGTTTTGACAGAATATGTGTAAAGGATCCCATGAGAGAGACCCAAGTCAATAACTCTAAAACAAGAGCCTTTCAGAAAAAACCCGACATCCACACTCAAAACATAGGGAAAAAACAAGCCAAAGAAAAACAAAACAAAAAATTCAGCAGCAAATAATTTAGGAAGAAAAGTGCAAAATTTTTCTTCAATACAGGAGATATGCCATCCTCAGCATAATACCCAATGGGTATGGATCATCCAAAGAAAAAGTACAAATGTATGATGAGCAGAAGCACAACAAATTCATAGGAACGTGCAGAAGTAAATGAAGAAAAGTGGGCACATTAGGTAAATACAAAATATTTTTGGGGATTGCCTACAAGCAAGACAAGTATTGTGCCACAAAAATTATGAAAATCAAGGCAATTTCCCACCAACCAACAAAATGTTCGTAGTTGAGAATATCATAAGGCACTGCAGTAGTGGGATGCACTGGATGGGCAAGAGAAAAAGGAATCAGAAGAGCTGCAAAAAAATGGTAGTATGTACACAAATTTGTGAGGACACAAAAGAAACGCCAATTATTTGCCAAAAAAATTGTTCAAAAACCTTTGCTGCAAGAGCAAGAAAATCTGACTGCATTTTGAGCTCTACATTAGATATTTAATATATGCTAAGACACAAATTGCTGTCTTCTCCATACTTACTAGTATAAAGAGGAGATGAAAAGCACTTTTACTGAGCTTGATGAGGACTACGTTGTTAACTCTGTAGCCCTGAAAGTTTGCATCCAGAATAGTTAGAATGAGCTTGGCCAATGAAGGTTATGTGTACACAACACTCACCAATACAAAAATTCCTGTGGAAGCTGTCTCAATAAGCACAAATTACAAGAACAGCAAAATTCTTCTAATTTATCCTAAGAACTAAAGCCAGCACCTGTGTCTAGGTGGAGGAAAGTAAGGAAAGATCACTGTCCTCCCTTCCCTCAGGAATGCTGAATATTCTTCTCCTGTGTATGAGAGATTGTAATTTCTGGAGTTCAAAAACAATACACAAAAATATGAGTTACGATGTGGCAGCAGATGTTGCATTACAGAAAAAAAAAAAAAAAAAGGTTAAATGAAAAGGTCCTTTCTGCAAAAACCACCAAATCAGAGCAAATGTTTCTGGATGTATCTCTATCTGTAAATTCAAGAACCCAAACTACACAAAACTAAGCAACCTTTGGTTTGAATGACTTCTGCAACATGGTAAAAACCAGTAAGATTTACATATGCTTTAATATAAATGTGGTTCTGTACACACCCAAGGAAAGACACAGCCAATGCTATGAAAATCCTTAGTGACAGGTGTTGGAATGTGTTACCTCATCAGGAACAGAGAGTAAGATGGGTTTATAAGCTCTGCAGAGATTCTCAACAGTACAGTTCTTCAGACAAGGGAAAAAAAAAAACCCAACAAAGGAGAACTGAAAAATTAGTGGTCACAGACAGTCAGACTGAGAAATTTCCAAAGGAACATCACACACATATAAGACAATATAATTCAGAACAGAACCACCCATCTGTAGAGTGAGGCAGCAAAACCCCAATTTACTCTGATTAATGAACATAATAAAGAATAATGAGTTCCTAGAAAGTAGAAGAAGACAAATATATCAAGAACATATGTGATTGGAGCAGAAAACTCTAGTACAAGCTAACTGTCCTTGACCCAAGTAACAATTCCCATTTGTAACCCTACAAAGGACAGCACTGCAGTAGCAATCCTTGGTGGCCTCTTGTGTTTTCTTTATTCCCAAGTGTGTTCTTGAAGCATCAATTTTCAGACTTAATAGCTTGCATACATACTCCACATGAAATTGTAAGTGGCTTCCTACAGTGCACCCACCCCAAGATATATAGGTCAGGCACTTATGACCTTACCTGTACTCAGCTTTCTTACAAGACTATCCACGATCCAACAAAAATCCTATTCTCAGTCCAGTTACAGAAGATTGCTCTGCTTACCACACTTTGGGTTTAAGGCTGTGAGCAGCAGCCTTCTTACTCCCTGGCAAGTATTGCAGACATAAAAATGGAAGCAAGACAGGCACTGACCTTGATAAGAGATTTGCTATTGATTTCAGTAAAACCACTTTTAGGGAAGTTATTTCCAGAGATCAGGCATACTCCTAGAGGTGGTGCTCTCTTGCAAACGGCAAAGGTTATTTTGTAGAAAGACTAACAGAATTTGATACCAACCTGTCTTTGACTAACAAAACAACAGCCAAGAGGTGATACTTTTATTCTCATTACAGGAATAGAGAGGTGCTAAGTAATGCTATGTAATTTAAGTACAACAGCAAAAGCATATAAACTGACAGGAAATATTTTTAGGCAGTGAGAGTCATAGAATGGGTTGGGTTGGAAGGGACCTTAAAGACCATCTAGTTCCAATCCCCTGCTATGGGCAGGAACAGCCTCCGCTACACCAGATTGCTCAAACCATCATCCAACTTGGCCTTGAACACTTGAACAAGGAATGTGACATCCACAACCTCACTGAGCCACCTTCCAGTGTCTCAACAATCTTCTTCAGTTGGAGTAAGGAAATAGGTGATTCCAAAAGGACTTCTGTGAACACCTACAACACCTGAAAGCTGTATTTGGAGATTGAAAAATGTCCCATTCAATCCTGTGCTCTAAGTAAGAACTAATTCGGTAACAGATTCAGGGAAGGTTCAGAGTTGCAATACAGAATAATGGGAATGTGGGGAAGAACCTGGTTTTAAAAAGTAGATTAAAATTATGTGAACCTGCATGATAGTTGCAGCCTGTTGCAGTACTCCAATTACAGAAGGCAGATCTCAGCATTACACAGTCAGAGATAATCTGGAGACATCTTTAATGTAAATAATTACTATAACTAAGACAGAGCATATTAATGAAAATACACAAACTTATTTAGAGACCATTAATTCTTCATCCAAAATGAAACAAAATGCAACTGAGGTAAATGATTCATTTGCATTTATGCAAACTTTGGTTCTTCATAATATGCAAGTCTCATATTTTAAAAGTATTCCTAACAAAAATGTCACACCCTAACTGTATTGGGCTCTTTTACCTGTGAAAATGAAAACACTTTCTTCTCCCAAATACACACAGGGAGATGAATGTGTCCTTAAAAGTCAAGTTAGACTAAAGAGTAGAAAACTCTTCATCAGTCATTCTGGAAAACAGAAACATAAAATGAAACCTGTAGTCACTACTGAGAAAAAAAAACTCATGATTTTTTGCAGAATGTGAAGATCTGGAGAAACTTCTGCATGGTGTGACTGGATACCAATTTTCAAAGCTGATCCCTGTACCCATGCCCATTCACCACTTTGGTTCATCTCTACAGAGCTGGGCACTTTGGCTAAACAACAAAGTTCTGGCAGCTGCACCATAACCACAATAGGCTTATACTTGACTAAAAAAGAAGTCACATTACTGACTGACCTCAATACCAAGCATGGAGCTGACCTCTGTCAGCACAGGGGCAAACCACCTCTGCTTGGTAACCTCTCCCTGAAGACAAATTAGTTTTGCTAACCTTGCATCTGCAGCCAAAAAAACCCCACAAACAAACCAACGACCCCAAGGTGATATGATATCAATAGACCTTATATTTCAGCACCACATGTAGAATATCATGTACACATCATTCTGAATGGGGTTTCTGTAGGCCTAAATGAAAAAAGTACATATCCAGTCCAACTTACACAATAAAGGTAGCTGAACAGTCAGTTTAAAGGTGTAAACTGAAAAATATAATTAATCCGAAATTAACCATAAACCCTTCCAGCTGATTAGTATGTATTTGTCTAGAGACAAATTTTATTTTCAGTGCTTGGTCACACATGTGTTTAAAATCAGCTGCTTCTATTTTCTCTCATTTTAGAGAACGGGTTCTTATGATAGGGTAGAGAGTCCAAATGAAACACTGAAGGACTATTTTGAAATTCTATCAATGGAAAAGATGAGTTCTCCACCATCAAGAAAACCCAACCCACCACCCTGCCCAAAACTAAAACAACCAAATTTAAGTCCCCAACTCAAGCATGGATTCTCTGATGTAATCAAGAACTGAGTTTTTACAAAGACCAGTAGTCTAATACCTATTCATCAAAAACTGTTATTTTTGAAGAATATATATAAAAACATATAACTATATGACCTGGTAGTCTATTAGGAAATTTATGAAATTAAAAGAATGAGCTCAAAATCTTTTACTTCTGGTGTTAGGTGTTTCGTCAAGGAAGGGGTAAAAAGTTGCCTCCTCATTAAAAAAAACCATAGAACATGAAACTTTTTACACATACTGGTCAGTTATCACCACAAAGCTACTTAGTGACTTCTGCAGCTTCTATCTAAACACTATAAATAGCTTTGCTGATTACTTTCAGTTGCCACTCTAGCTGAAAAAAAAAAGTTATCAAGAAGCTTGCAGCATGCTTCTCATCTGAATTAAAGGGCACTGGTAAAATTCAATTGCATATTTTATCCATTCCTAAAAAATAAGTAAGAAGTTAATCAGACCTTTATTCTGTCATTTAAAGTAGAAACCTTGATTATCCCACCGGTGACTTCAGGAGGGCTAGATTGGAAAGAACACTTGTTTAGTAGTAGAATGTGTATTATAGTCCCAAGCATTACTTAACTACACACATTAAATACATGTTTATTTGTTCATTCAATAAGCAAACACTTTTTGCTTTGTTAACAATTTGTGTTCTGTTATCCTGTGGAATTCTAAGTAAGACCTGTCCTCCTGAAACAGAGGTCTGTAATTTTTTTCTCCGGAGTGGAAATATGGTATTTAAGGCAGCACACAGATGTGACTAGAAGAAAAACTGCTAACAGCAAGGGGGACAAGTTCTTATTGACGTTGCAAAACTAAACTGTGATGTATAGCATTGAATTGACACTGCAAAGTTTTTACTGCCCTAGGAAAGCAAGCCTCACCAGAGAAACAGAACAGACACTGTCACATCAGCAGCGGATGCCTACTCTTGGTAGCATTTTCTGTCACTAACCTAAACTTGCTGATGATGTCTGAATGCTGGAAAGACATCAATTATCTATGTTATGAAAGAAAAGTAGATAGCATAAAAAGAAATAGGAAAGAGATAAGAATAGAAGCAAATCAGAAATTGTTAATGAGAAAATTAAAGATGCAAAGAAACTTTTTGCATAAAGAGAAAACCCCTCAAAAATAACCTAAATGAGACAGCAAATAGTAGAGCATATAAGTACCATTGCCCACTGGCAGCTAACTAGAAAAAGCAATGTCTCTAAAAACTTCAAAATGCAGAATCTTGCAAAAAGAATAAATACCCGAGGTTGACAAATTCATTAGTAAGAATAAGTTATTAATTATTTGAAATACTCACCTCTACTTTTGGTCACTAGCAGCACAGCCCTATTTAAACAAGTCTTTGAAGCAAACCTCTGATTCAGTAAAATATTCAATCAAAACCAGTCTGAGGAACAACTTTATTGAAACTGTATTTTTTTATGCTCAGTTCTGCTCAACAATTTGCAAAGTTCAGCATCTCCTCTAGACATTTTCCCTTCTCCCAAACAGCTTACCATTTTTAATACTGGAAGCTATTAATTTCTGAAATAATGTTCATTGCCATCAACATCTCAGTTTTTATCAGAACCCTGAATTTGTGCTATAACTTCATCTTCTAAATTCTCTTCCTTGAGTCAAGTATTTCTCAGGCTACCATGTCTCTCAGGGCACAAAACGAAGTCCAAGGATCACCTGTGACAAAAAGAATGATTTCATTAGTCTCAATTCACAACAAGAGTTTCATTTATTAGATAAAACAATCTTTACTAGAGCATTTAACATTATAATTTTAAAACTAAAAAACAAAACATCATCAAGAACAATATTTTTCTGAAAAGGCTGATGATAGCTCCATCCTTATTTTTAAAATTTTTATTCTAGAGAATGCATTAAGAGAGGAGCACTCTTGAACTAGATTCTTACACTGCTCAAATCAAAACCCAGGGCCAGCTTGAAAAGCCTCCGAAGTTAAATTCTTACTGATAGATTCCCATCCCTAATTCTGCAATGGTTGTACTATTTAGCAAAGAAAAAAAAAAAATTGAAGTGTTGCAACATCCCTATTGCAACACATGGCTGAGGAACATGAAGTAGCTGTGTTCCTTAGTTCTTTCAAAAGCAACTTCACTGATCTTAGAGATTTTAAAGCGTTTACCCTCAAGTTCATTTTATTCTTTTGAGCACTCACAGTGCTGTCTTCACAGAACTCTGGGGATCTAAAACATGTGAGGCAGATTGAGCATACAAACATTGGGGTTTTTTCCCTTTTTCATTGCCATCCCATTCTGAAAAGTAGTTACCACACATAGGTAAGTTTAAGCATGTGTGCAGTCCTAGTGAAGTTAACTGGTCTTGCTGCTCAGGGCCCTGGGGCCTCAGCTATGTCAAACTTCCTCTCTGCCTTCTTCACCAGTAACAAAACAAAGTTTTAGCAACAAAGCATTTGGGCCAAGGACATGGAAAACTAGAAAAAAAGTACAAAAACCCAAATACACCTAACACAGAACAGAGATTGGTGAGAAAAGGGTTAATGCAGCTTTCTGCCCTGATTTTGTAGGTGCTAGTTACCAGCTTGGCACCACTCCCTGGATTATCCCAACCCATATCAGGTGTTAGCAGACAGGACAGGCACACAGGAGTGAGGGTGAGACTGCTGAGCCTCCCTTCTTGCCTGCTGGAGGCTTCCCTTCCCACACAGGACTCTGTTGGAGGGGTAGTCAGGGAACCTTTGACCTCAGCACACAAAGCACCCAGAAAAAAAGCAACCCACCAGGCCAAGGGAACAGTTTCAAAAGGAAGAGAAAGAAGAGCAAGAGGTGTACTACCATTCAAGAAAACTTTCTTCATTGACCTTAAGAATGGTCCAGTCCTGCAATTACTGAGTACCCAAATCCACCTTCACCAAAAGAACAGGTGTAAGCTGACATTTTGATGTCACTACCAGAAAACTACTCTCCATAGTCAAAGACTTAGAACTGCTTCCTCACCTTGTTCTTGATGCATTGTTTTTCTTGGTGTGGGTAACATCAAAGGCATAAGGATACCACCAATCACCAAATTTGCGTGCAGTATTACGTAAATCACTTGAATGATCTCCTCGGTTTTCTGAGATGTTCTGATTTGATGTTGACAGTTTCAAGTAAAAATTCCACTTGTTGCTAAAAGTACCAACAGTTTTTAAATACACATTCCCTAAGGCTAGTTACTGCATCTTCCCAGGGTGGACCTGTTGAATGACCTTATTTCTGATCTATGAATATCAGTAATTGTAAATGAGACAAGGATTTACACAAAACTTCTTTTTAAAGTGTTCTATTCTCATTCCTTTTAAAAATCAGTTATTAAAGGCGCACATCAGTTTAAGTTCAAGCTGCATGAATATGCTATCAAGATACGGTCATTAAAATCCTTATGCCTTGAATGTTTCCCTTGAATTTTGTTTCAAAGTCAAAAGATTACAGATATCATAAACCAAATTCAGTCTTTGTGTAGGTCAGCTTTCAATTGCAGCTGCTCCCATCAGGACTGAATTGGTGTCAGGCACCTCTTGGATTACAAAGCCACCATAAAAGAAATAACAGACCAGAACTATGAAACTTATTACAAGTCAAGTACATTAAATAAAAGAGGATCCTACCAGTTGCATCATCAGCTTCTGTGTCTAGAAGAGCATCTATTGAAGCCATGCTTGTGCCTATGAAGGAGTCTGTAGTATCAGACACTCCTCGCTTGCTGAGACAAACTTCGAGTTACTGACTCCTCTGCTTTGATCAGTGTCTTTTACTAACCTTCTGACTGTCAGGAAGGTTACACCACTTGTTGAGAAGGTTTTTCTAGGCCTTCCTACTATTCCCCAATGCACTTTTTAAATCATAAGTCCACAGGTTCAATTTGTAGTATCTTCCAATAAATATGTATATAATAGAGAGTAGGACAGAGATGCAAGATGTTTTCCCCCACCAAATCCACCTTTTTGTGAAAGGGTTATATACTCCTTATTTCTGTTAGTCCTCTCTTGCCAAGAGGGAAGAAAATCTTCAGTGAGATACATTTTCTTCAGGAGGCATCTTCTGTTCCTCCCTGACCTTTTTCCAGTGGAATTTTCATCCTGTGTCCTTTTTCCTCAATAAATGTGCCAGCAAGACTTAATTAACGTAAGTTGTTGCAAAAGCAGAAGTTTCTTTCTTATTACATTTCTGTAAAAAGTCATAACTGCCTTTGGCATTACCATGTTACAAATTAGTTGTATGTATAAATCATATTGTTTTCAATGTGATCTCTTCCTGAATAATCCAAATTAGGATAAACAAGAGTTGGGAGACTTCAGTCTTCAAACTTACAGGTATTAGGCCAGGTTCTTCTAAATATGTATGCTCTGTTATAAATTTATTTGCCTGGGTAACCCCTTCCTAACTGAAGGCCCAATTTAACAGTAGTGCTCACATAAGTAAAGTTATGCCCAGGCTTAGTCAAGAACACTTAGAAGACCTTTTTAAAACTTGTGTTATTTCCAAAGATTCCTTTAATCCATGTACCAAACGCCCCTATATTTTAAAGAAAAAAACCCCAAACTTAAGAACTTTAAAAGCTTGCTCCTATTTTTTCCCTAAATTGAGACTATAAACTATTTACGATCTTGTACCAAGTATCTACTTGTTTTAATTAATCCTTAATTTCAGAGGGTCAATCAGTATCTAGTTCATGTTCCAGTCTCAAAGACTTTATGTTCAGAAGAATGCTCTATTCTCCTAGCTGTTGCCAGTTTATTGCAGTTCTTAACAGTCACTATGACAGAAAAGGCAAGAACAAGAAATGCAGTAAGAGTGAGCAAGTGAGCACGTGTTGAGATTCAGGAGGGATTACACGATATCTACAGCAGAGAGTATGCACACACACAGAGCCCAAGGATTCAGTTACATCTCCAGAAAACAGATACCACGTTTATTTCGGACTTCACCAGACTTGTCTATATTGCAAATTCCCCACAGAAGTGCTAAAGTACAGAATTACTAATTAAGGAGGAGGAGAATATCACCCATTTCCCTAGAGTAACTCCAGTAATATGCTTGTCTTAACCCTTTCTCCCTCCATCTAAAAATCTTCCGGGGAAGAAGGGTAGTCAAGTCCTGACGTGGACTTCTGGAGTTGGAATCTCCTCTCAATTATATGCTACTGCACGTGTTACAATGCCAGCTCCAGTGAATGAAGTTTCTGCCAATGAAAGCAGGAAGATAATACTGCCTTTAGAATTTACATCAGTGGCAATCATAGGGAGGAAAAAATTAAAATCTGTTACTCTTCATTTTGATCTTGTGTGAGGCATTCCACTATGGCTGAAAAAAACCTGAAACTTGAATTACCTGAATTAACCTTAGAAAGATAAGCATGCCACTGTTTGCCAGAGTCCAATACTAGATACCTTTCTTAGTCTAGCTCAGAGCAAAGCCCAGGCTCAAGTTCCCCCTCAGATGAATTTTAAACCACTAACTAATGAACTTAGTGCAGTAACAATGAGAACCCCGACAGCTCCATTGTGAAAAAAACAAGCTTCTCAGTTGTCATGGGAGTGAAATTCTGCTTTCATTACCAGTGCAGCTCTCTTCACATGCTCCTGTATTTTTTTCAATGAAAGATGCATAGGGTTTGGAGTGCACAGATTTGGTACACGTGCACAGCAGCTGGTCTGACATGATAAAGCAGAATGAATCTGAAGAAGTTCCTGCCTGTCTGACCAATAATCCATGAACTAAGAGGGATTTACTCAATAGACCAGCACAGATTCCATCCTGTCAAAATTAGAGATTTTTTTTTTTTTTAAAGTGCCTAAAGCCGTTTTCTGTTAGATATTTTCCATTCCCCAAACACCTAGACAGCAAGTAGGAGGTGAACAAAGGTGGGGGGGAGGGAATTGTCTGAATCCTGCAATGTTTATAACTTCGTATTCGCTTGATTTGAAGCTCCAACCATAGAATATGTTACTGGAGACATTTCTGTAACTTAAAGAAAATCAATCAGAAGAAGAGCATCCAGCATGCACAGACACACACTGTATGCCAAGGCAGCATTCCCGGTACCATGTCTAAATTTCATTCTTAAATACGACTTACTTGCCATTCTCTTTTGCTAGGTGGGAACTGCCGAGCGCTAAAAATAACACCAGGATTTGGTGGCGGGAGCTAAAAATACCCTTTCCCGCTCGATTACCGACTCGGCAGGAAAGACGGAGCTCTTGGCATCTGTCACAGTCTATAACCGCCAGCTGGGGATGGAGGCAAAGAGCCCAACCCCGGAGTTGCGCGCCCGGGGAAAGTTTTACGGGCAGACGAAGAGGCCACGGGGCTGCATCCCGGGGCCACGGGACCCCCACCCACCCCAGCCCGGGCGGCGCCCCCGGGCCTCCCCGCCGCCCCTTACCCGCGTTTCGCAGCTTCTTATTGCGGTAGACGGAGAGGATGACCAGGAGGTTGCCCAGCAGGTCCACCACGATGGTGAAGATGAGGATGGCGGCCAAAGCGGAGGTCACCCAGGGCTGGCGGCGAGGGGCGCCCTCGGCCGGCGGGTCCCGCGGGAGGACGGAGCTGTTCAGCTCGCTCTCGTTCACTCTCATCCTGCCGCCGCCTCCCAGGGCACAACCGGGTACCGGCGGAGGGGGTGCGCCCGCCAGCGCTGCCTCCCGCGGGGGCAGGGCAGGGCAGGTCGGGACACGGGTCGCGGCCGCCCTGTGCCGGTGGGCTGCCCGCCCTAGGGCGGAGCGGGGCTGGCGGGAGCGGGCGCACCTCCCATGGCGGCCGCCGCCGCCGCCACTGCAGGCAGGAAGTTTCCCCGAAGCGTGCATGTGCCGAGCGGGACACTTTTATAGCCCGCCCGCGCCGCCGCCCCGCCCGCCGCCACCGCTGCCGCCAGGTGACACCGACCGCCCCCGCGCCGGCACGTGCGCGGCCCGGGCTCCAGCTGCTGCCGCGCGGCGCCACAGCGCCCCCCCGCGGGCCCCCGCCGCCCCATTCACGCCGCGCTCCGCTTCTCCATTCATGCTCCCGGCCGCTCATTCAGCGCCGGCCGCTCCATTCACCGGCGGAGGCGCGGCAGGGATCGACGGGGGTTGCTGTCTGCGGTTGGGTGGTTTGCAGCGCTCGGCGCTATTTTTAGTTCTCCTGGTTAACGCCGGCTCTTAATTAGGAGCGCGCCGAACTCCCTTCCCCTCCTCCCCCTCCTTTATTTAACATCGCACCCGCACGGTAACGTGAGCGCGGCGAGAAACCTCCCATTGGGGAGCGGGTCGGGGCTGCTATAAAAAGCTCCTCGCGAAGGAGGCTGGCTGTCTGGGCGGGGGGGACGGCGGGGGGCGTCTGAGGACCCGCGTCCCGGGAGCACCACGTGCCGCCGCAGCGAGGGGGCGGCGGGGGGGACACGCACCACCTCGGCACCCCCCCCTTCCTCCCCTGCAGCCCTTCTTCCTCCCCCGCACCCTCGGCAGCGGGGACGATCTGCACAGGGAAGACAGAGAGAAAGGTAGCGGGGATGCCCTGTGCCACCCCTATGAGCCCGGTGAAGTCTGGCTCCCCTCTTCCCCAAAAGCAGCACTTGCTTCAAAGAAAGGAAGGAACAGGGAGCCATAGCCCAGCCGTAAGGAGGACCCAGCTGACTAAACAGGCTATCCCCTCACCCCCTCGTGCGGTGGGCGCTCTGCTAAATAAATTTTAAAAAGAAAAAACAAAAAAAGGCACTTTCTTCTGACTGAGTCTTCTCGCTTGCATGATACAGAGCTTTTGAAAATCTCTGAGCAAACTGGGCTTGGGGGATCAGTCTCCCATTCAGGGTAACGGGCTGCCAGCGCGGATGGCAGTGCGCGCTGCTCTCCGCTGTGCTCAGGACTGGGCGCGGTGCTGGCGGCCAGGGACGGCCCCGCGCACCCACGGCCATCCCGGCCGGAGCGCTCATGGGGGTGCTGCGACTGGGAGCAAGCGGGGAGTCCGCAGAGGGAGCGCGGGGCTGCTCCTGGGCGGCGCAGCCTCCGCCGGGCGCTGCGGAGCGCAGGCGGTGTCTCTGCGCGGCTCTACGCGGGGCGGGAGGGGCTCATGCGGCCGCAGCCTGCGCTCAGCCGCCCGGGCTCACGGTGGCAGCCCAAGGTGAGGGATAACCAAAGCCACCGCTGTGACCAGCTGCCGCCTAACGCGGCGGGTGTGACAGGAGAACGCGGGAGCGGCCAGCCCGCAGCCGCGGAGGGGCGCGGACAGGCAGGGCGGCGGCGGCAGCAGCGGCACCCCCGCCCCGGCAGGCGCCGCAGTCCCAGCCTGCACGACTGAGTGCCGGGGAAACCCCGAGCTTCCCATTCACCCACGGTTTTCTTTCACTACCGCGGGCAGCGGAGCGATGAGTACCGCCGCTCAGCCTCCCGCTGGTGAATGAGACCGCTTTTGTTTCGTGGGGGAAGCGCTGATTTATTTGATCACCTACTGACTTATTAAACGCTCAATATTCCGGCAGCGTGTTTCCCCGCCGTCCCGATAAACGGCAGACCCGGGGAGAAGTGTCGGCGCTACAGAGCATTCCTTCCAACTGCTTCCCAGGAGAGCAAAGCCCATCCATCACTGGAGATGGAGAGCAGCAGCCCTCACTACAGAGGAGGTTGCCGGAGGAACCCCTCAGAGCGGCGCCGCAGCTCCTGGGCAGAGGGTGGTGGTGAGCACGCCCTGACATCCACATCCACCCACCACCAGCCCCCGCCCTCCATCCCCCCTTGCAGCTAGCTCAGTGCATGTGTCCGTGTAGGTGCATAACAAGTAGGTTAGCAAGCTGTGGGAGAAGATTAAATATAGGAGGAGCCAGTGTCAGGGGGATACTAGATCAAGGACAGGCACACGTGGATACAGGCAGAACTGCCTGGTCCTCAGTAGACCTCCACGGGTGTTTCACTGGACAGGGAGGGGCTGGCTGCCCAGAGAGAGCTGTGAAGTTTCACAAGGTCAGGTATTTTTAACCAGAAGGTAGATTGATGATGAGGATCAGCCCATGATTTTGTTTCAAAGAAAGGGAATCTGGTCCGTGCAGGAACTGCTGTTAATTGCCTCATTCCTGGGATGTTCAGTGACATATTTACAATTTAGACCCACAGGGGAATGGAGATATCATTCAATCCATCCCATTTTAGTCTAATGACAAGAGTGTATCTTGGACCAAGGCTGCTTGTGCTGGTGAGAGCAATGCTTAGGGAAGGGAACTCTTCCTGAAAAGGGGACTGTAGATGTCCTACTAGAAAACCCTACATGAGAGCTAAGGGTGACCCAAGCAGCAGCAAGCACCATGATACATTGAGAAGCCCTTGTGCTGCTGCTCCATGTGTTGGCTTTGTTTCATGCAGAGTGGGAGATGAGCATCAGGATGTGGGTCAGGCTCCAGCAAGAACCACCTTCCCATTCCCTACCAGGGAGTGGGACAACCTTCTCTTTCCTCCCTCTCACCTTGACAGAGACACCTCATACTAGAAAATGCTGCTCTTTAAGGTTTTGCATGTGTTTACTCACATTCTGGAGAGTTAGACTCTTAGATGCCACCCAAAACAAGCAAGCTGTGAAAACTGCAGAGGAGCAGATCTAACAACATCAGTTACTTCACACTGATCAACATTCAGTCAGTCAGACAATCTTAGAGGCTGTTTGGTACTGTTTGTTACATCCTCTGAGGCTGGTCTCTCTCCCCTCACATTTTCTACACTTTTTCTACATATGCATTTTTAAAGTACAACTGAGTGTTAAACGATGCTTTACATTAAAGCAGCGTAAGATAAGATCAAGGCACAAGAACATCACTTGTCCCAGTCACCCCATATTATAATAATTTAAATCAGGGTTGACTGTAATGAACAAAGTTGGCAGAGCTTTTATTACATGCAGAAACACAGAACTTGTCTGATCTGTCACAAAAGAGTCCTTATTTGTTTTTGCTTGAGTTATGTTTTGGGTGTGCCTGTTGCCCATTCTGTCTCCAGCCAAGTTTCCTGGCTGATCTTGAACTGATGTTGTAATCTCGGTTTTGGTCCTGTCTCCTTTTGATGCAACCTGGCCTCTCTGGGTGAGTGCTAGGCCTGAGTCTTGTTTTTGTCCTGACTAAGGCTGTCAGTTGAGCCTGTTGCCAGCATCTGACCCTGCCTGCTGCTCTTAGGTCCTGTGAGACCATGCTCATTCATGTGGGCAGTGCCTGGGTTCAGGTTTTCCTTGGCTCCTGGTTTGTCTTTCCTGTGGAGAAGCTCTTAAAGCTACACAGCAAGGCACATTAGATGAGTTGAGGGAGCACCGTACATCTGAAATGTAGAAAACATGAGAAGAAATTAGCAATTCAGCTGGTTCTCTGAGTAAGAGAATGGAGACTGCCTGGCAGACAGGACTGAGATGGTCAGTAACAGGGGCAAGTACTCAGAGCTTGCTGGTATGGGTGCCTGGCAGAGAATGGAGTGGGAGAGTAAAAGGCAGAACACTTGTCTCCCTCTGCAGAAGTTTTCACCATGGTACGGTGTGGTTTTCTTACATCAGAGGAAATAGTTGTGGAGGCTGATGACAGATATCTTGGAAAGGGCTGACTTGAATACAAGTATGGGAGGAAGGCCTTGGAGGGCTGTACTGGAGCAGGGAGGTAGGTAAGTTGTGCTACCTGTAGCAGTGAAGCAGCAGCTTCTGATATCCTTTATGGTTTGGTGCCTTTCTCTCCTTCAGAGAACCCCAGAAGCTGCATGAAATGTATAAATGCAGACTCTATTCTGCTCAATCACAACAGGTATTTCTGTAGTGAAAAGCTGAAACTATCTTAGAATTGAGGTGGCAAAAAAATGAGGTAAGCCAACTGGCAGTGTGTTTCTGTGGTGAGCAGTAGTGTGGAGAGTAGGAGCAGCTGCCCATTTGAATGCTTAGCATTAAATTAAGTGGGTGCAGATTCTGTCTGGTGCCATTCCTTACTGTTTTGAGACCTTCATAATTCCCCTGTTATGCTGAAGAACAGTTATGATGCTGACGGTTCTTGAGCACTCTAGGAAAGAACGGAAACTCACAGCTCCTCTCCACTGTGGTGCTTGGAGACATTTTCACCATTACATTTGGCAGCCTCTTGGGCTGCTCTCCCAGCACACTGTCACAGTTCTCCCCATAAACCTGCCTTGACAGCTGCTGTTCAGTACACAAATCTTGCTGACACACCTATGGGGCAATTCCACTTCCTCAACAGTTAAACTTCTGTGGCAGCAGGTTTACTGCAGCTCATCCCATGGAAAGAGGTATCTACTCCTCATTACATCAGACCATTGGCTGTGATGCAGCACTACAAAAAATCGTGGCTGTTGTTTCTTTTGTCTTTTAGAGGAGTGATTCAGAGTGCTGCAATTTTGTCATGTTTTATTTTGTGATGTGTGGCTTTCTTTCCCTGACAAGTCTTTTATTTCAGTGGTTTTTTCTTACTTACAATCTGTGGCATCTCCTGCCTTCATGTTGTAAGTCATAAAATAACTGTAAATTGCATCCTCTCTATGAGTATCAGGTTTGGGCGGATGATGTAAGAGATTGATGGGAAATGTGCCAGCTCTTTAATTCTTCATTCAGCACTGCCTTAGAGCCCAGTTTTTGTATTCAGAGAGCGCTGTTATGACAATTCTTGTGCAACACAGCCTGCTTTTGCTTCTGGCTTTGGGGTTTCTAAGGTGAGATGTCATTCACCACATGGCTGTGACAGGGACCAATGTTCTTTAGAAATGAAACTACATCCTAGGACTATTCTCTGCATTAATACTCTCTTCTCCTGCAATATGAAATGGCCTCAAAAGGAAGAAATAGTAGCTTCTCACTGTGGAATGGCATTTTATATAATTGTTAAAGCATTCTCCATGATGATTAGAAAATTATCTTTGAAACTTTGTGTAGTGGTTTGGTCCAAAATACTCATTACTGTTTATCTGCTGTGAGATAAGAATTAGGAGAAATGCAAAACAGGCACCAAACTTGAAAGAATATAAAGAAGTTTATTAACAGACCTAAAAGAAGAAAAAAAAAAAAATTATACCACCTTCAGAACTCTCCTCCTCCCCCCACCTTCCTCCCTTCTCCCACTGACAATGTAAAAAGACAACCCTTAAGATGTTCAGTCTGTTACCACTTCCATAATAACCTTTTTCACTCCATCTAGAAAGAGAAGTCTCTTCTTGCTCATGCTATGAATGAAAACAGTATCACAACGAGACAGCCGCCCACTTCCAAATATTGTTCAGTCCATTTAGGAAGAGGAGTCTCTCTGCCTGCGTGTGAGTCCTTTCCCCTGACTTGCAGCTTTTCCTGCAACTGCTTTCGAGGGTCCACTCTTGAAGTTTTTTGGGGTACAATTTTAAGGTTGAGCCGTTCAGAAACAAAAACAGAGGCCCTTCTCCTTCCCTGGGAGCAAAGGGTCTTCATCATCTTCATTGTTAGGACTATCTCTGGGAGCATCTCTAGGGACTGAGGTTTTCTCCTTTCCCATTTGGAGCAAAAGTCCTCATCTGGTCCATCTCTCCCTGTCCAAACTTCTCATGGAATTACAGCTGCGTCAGCATCTGCCTATCTCAGCGCAGGTGCTTTTGCTTACGAGTTGAACACTCCACCCCCCATATCTTCATGAAATTACAACAGGATACTCTGATATATCATAGCTTCACAACAGAATTTCAGCTTTAAGCATCTCCTCTTTCTTCTCCCTCAGGTTTTCAGCTCTTTACAGCAATAAAAAGGGTTAATCTCACCTCGGCCTTGCAGCTTTGCAGCTGGAATGTTGAATTTTTCTTATCGCAGTGGAGAGGGGGGAGAGCCGAGCCGCTCCGGCTGCCCACGGCAAGGCAGTGGGGGGGGTTCCATGGCTGGAACAGGTCCATCGACCCAGGATGGCCGTGGCCCGGCCCGGCCTGGCCCGAGCAGGGCCTGGCCGGGCCCACTGGGCCCTGCTCGGGCCCTGCAGCCACCTGTGCCAGCGCCGGAAACGAGAGAGAGCTTGGAGGGGGAGTTTGCCTATTCTTAAATGTGGATAACAGAGGTGATCACAACTTTAAGTGGCTTAGAGAATTGTCCATATTCAAACCGGCCAGCTGATAGGTTCTGTCAGTTCCCAGAGGACACTGTAAGCACCCCTTAGCAAGGACGTCCCTTCCGGGACTATGCTTGCTAACCTATGACACTTTGCAAGCAGAAAAGATAACCAATCTCAGCTTATCTGTATTTTAGGGTAGGAAAGTGCAATGCTGTATATTGCAATTGACTGTTTTAAGCATGCTACCTCATAATTTTGATCTTAAAGGTTAACTTGGAGCTAATTTTGAAGTCGGGGAGATGAGGGTGGGTAAGGTTCAGGGCTATAAATCCTGATCAGAAGCTGATACTTTTTGATGCCCACAGTCACAGACCAAAGTTGCTGCGATAGATGAGTTAATACTCAGCTTTATCTTCAGTGGCTCCAAGACTTCTAAATCAGTGCATCTCGTTGTAGATCACACTAAGAGACCTACTTTGCTACCTCAGACTGTTCTTCCGGTCTATTTCTTTGCCAGGTCCATTTCTTTGTCCTGGGATTCTTCAGGATATTGGCCCCAGCAACTACTTTTGAGAGCTGATTGATGTAGATTGTTCCACAATGTGAGCCAGTCCAGTAACAAACAAGGCTGCTAGAGACAGGGCACTCTGTATTACCACACGTGTGTGCACCAAGGAAACAGAACTGTCCTATTATTTGTGGTTGCCTTCAGCTTCCTTCAACTCTGCATTTAAAATGTTAAGAATAAGGATTTCCATGGCAGTAGCATTTTACAGTGTCATGACAACATGTCACTCTTCTGCCCTGCCCCCTGAGCACAGTTCCACAGTTCCTGGTAGATACCATTTACTTGCATTAACTATAGAGGTTTAAATACTCCTGCAATAAAATAAAAGCTGTGCCAAAAGCCAGAATGTACCTGCACATTCAGATTGTTAGCTGGTATTCTTTTCTTGCAATGCTGTTGCCTGTTTTTTTATGCCATTACGGAGCTTTCTTATTTAGCAAGCTCAAAAATTCACAGTGATTCCAGCCCACCCATTTCTCTGATGTTCTCACTGTGCTGACCAAATCCAGCCTGTCTACTTAACATTTAAATTTGTTTTGGTTTTTTTTTTTCTATACAGGAATCTATTACAGTCAGGGAAATAGCATATTCCTTTAACAGAGCATACAGAATGGTTTAAAATAGAAATAACGTTCACTTTCTTGTTGTATATTTTTATATTCACCTTTGAATATTCTGCTGTTGTGTGTTTATTTTTTTTTTTTTCCTCCTTGGCAGCTACTTTAAAACCTTTCAATATCCCCTTGTATTCTTTTATATGACTCTTTTGTCAGTCTGAGTGAATGTTTTCTTTGGCTTTCCTTTTGTTTAAATATGGGGAATAAAAGGAACATGTCTTGAATTGAAATCACTGAACTGGAAAGGGACTACAGAAAGAATTGACTGTAGTAAAGCTTAAGTATTAAAATCCAGCCAGTGCAGTTCTTACCAAGTGTAGAAAAGCAGAAAAATGCATACAGCCTCAGAGAGTGCATGGAGAAATTACAATGGAAACGGTTGAAATGAATGGGAAAAATTGAAATTGGTAGTCTTTGGCATAAAGCAAGAAAAGAATGAGCCAAGGGTAGGGTGGGGTGCTGAGTCTGGGGGATTGGAAGAAGTTAAAATGCTTAAAATGGAGAAGCATAGGATTGTTGTGTGTAGTCAATATTCTAGTTTCAGGCTGTTAATAAAGAACTGAAATCAGCGGAATAAGACTTGATTGAAATGGTGATGACACAATTCCATGATATAATGCTAGGGCGCACTTCACAATGGGCCCTTTAAGAAATATGGAATCATTTGCAATTAGAATTGATGGAAAAACACGAAGATTTAATCTGAACTGAAATCCTCAGATGCTGTACTAAGTATTGAATGGTTTTGTCACTATAGAATCTCACCAAAAAAAAGAATCAGCGACATAGTTGCTTTTAATTTTTTATTCAGCACATATGAGTTGAGCCATTTTCTTCAATTTGAGTATCATCAGCAAATCAAGGAAGAGATTTTTAAACAGTTTGCCTTGTCTGCAGTGTTTCCAGAGACCTTTTCAGGCTTGAGTCTACAAATAACAACTTCTAGGTTTGGGGGCTTTTCATTTGTTTGTTTCTGTTTGCACACACCCCCTTCTCCCCCTACACATGCGCTTACATACACACACATCCCCCAATTATTCCCGGAGTAGGCTTGGATGAAGTTTGTAGATGATCATAGGGTTCATGACAGCGATTTGCCTTCCCCATTTTCCAATGAAAATGACAAAACTTCTACTAAATTATCCAGGTGATTTGCCACTGTGATCAGTTTCTAAACTTGAATTCTAGAAGGACAGAATGTTTATGAAGAAATAGAGGCTAGAAAGACCAAATAAGTAATTTTTCTGAGCTGGCAATTGTGTACTGCTCAGCAGCTATTTATATTAATTTTGCTTACTGCTTTCAACATATTGTTTCATACTTCATCTAATTTATTTTCTACTCTTTTTGTTTCACTAATAAACAAAAATGGATTTAGTGACTACTTCTGCTGTAACCTTTTAATTCCCTCTCAGTGTGATGCACTAGACTTCATCCATATTAGTTTTAGTAACTCCTCAGGTAGTTAAGAGTTGTGTCAATATAAAACCTAGTCACAAAATAAACCACGAGTTCAGCAAAGGTTACTTAATCTTCTCAGGGATCTCAAAGTCACCAAATGTGATTTTTTCTTCAAAAGACTAAACAAGTGACACATCAGAGGTTCTTCAGAAAGGATTGAACACATTTAGTATTGCTCAGTAATCAAAAAACACCTTTGTGTTTTTGATACAGTGCTCTTCAAAGAGACAAGTAACAGCTCTAAGAAATGTTGCCTCTATGTGGAAAAGATACAATACATCCAGGGAATAGAAATGCTGTCTCTATTACTCTTGTACCTGAATATATATTTCGGAGGCAATGATGTGTGAGAGGGAAGTTCTGGCTTCAGAATAGGAACTTGCTATTTTTTTTGGAACTGCAACCAGAATACCTGCTCTATTGAGATAGTTAATATTATTCAGAACATGTAAGACATGTCTTGTTTCCTGTATCTGCTCAGGAAAAATCTGGAGTGGTGATGGGAGGCCATAAAATATTATTGAAGTCAGTGGTCAGCACTGCATCACTCTGACCCAACTTGTTCTGGGTAACATGAACTGTGTCTTGTGATTCCTCACACGTCCTATTCAGGGCTGATTGTATTCATTTCATCTGCTGGTTTTGCATCCTCCTGTCAAGATATTTGTGTGGGCTTGTGCTTATCTAACACTTAATAACCTTGCAGCATTTTTTAGTATTTGTTTTATCTCCCTCTACACATCCCATCCTCTTGCTGAGGAATCCAGTTTGTTTGCCTGACTTAGTTACAGTCCTCATGCTCAGCCACAGAATTTCTCTTCAGTTTTCAGGCAGTTTCACCCTAAAATTTAATTTCTGCACTTTCTGCACTTTAATTTCATTTCACTTCCATCCTTGAATCCTCAACCTGGGACAATAAGACAGAGGTATTTATTAATTTGTGCCCACTACTTTTTCAGAACATGCTCTTTCCTGGTAATTACTCTGCTCTTTCAACAAGAAACCTCCAATGGCTCTCAGAAAAGATGAAGAAAAATGGGAAGACAGTAAAACAGAATAAAATAAATCTGGTGATTAATCAGTCAATAAACACCAGTTGTAGTACACACACTCACTAAGGGGATACCATTTAAATCTATTGGCTTAGAAATCTGACATCATTAATCCATTATTAATTTTTGAAAAAAAAAGCTTGTTATGCTGAAACTGTTTTGCATTCTAAAACTAAATGAAAAAAGTGACAATATGCAAATCAAAACTGCATAAGAAGACAACACGCATAGAAATGAAATCATCAAAATTAATATAAAAACCTTTACTCCTTGAGAATTGTGATAGTTACCATAAAGTGTATTCTCATTAGTTTATTAAAAAAAGGTACCCGGTTAGCATCTAATCTTGAAAATGCTAGAAACTATTCACAAGAGTATAATTACTTATATGCACCAGGCTTCTGGGCTAAGTTCTTTTAAACTTCTATATAAAATAAGAATAACCTGTGATTTAATACCTATTAGTCTGTCGTGGTCAAATGATGTTTTTTTACAGCCCTTGAAAAACAGGCTTGAACTGTTAAGTCACTCTTGGTGGAAAACCTCAAAGTTATGAAAAAACTCAAGGAATTACTTAAATTCTGAGCATGCACATAAATAAAGTGCTAACAGAGCATTTCATAGTCATTTTCTTCACTATGAGGGTAGTGAGGCACTGGCACAGGATGCCCAGGGAAGCTGTGGATGTCCCATCCCTGGAAGTGTTCAAGGCTTGGAGCAACCTGAACTAGTGGAAGGTGTCCCTGCCCATGGTGGGGAGTTGGAACTAGATGATCTTTAAGGTCCCTGCCAACCCAAACCTTTCTATGAGTCTGTGATGTAGTGAGTGAAGTGTTTGATCCGTTTTGTGTTGTCAATTTCACCTTGTCTAAATTTTTTACCTACTGGGACTCCAACTATGAAAAATTCTGCAGCAATAACCTACATATGAAAGTGCAGACATTGTGTTCAGAAGTCATCTGTGCTAGGTAAATTTATATATTAGCCAGAAATTTTTAGTACCATCAATTTCAATTATGTTGATTAGTACATATCTACTTTGTTGACATGAGTGATTAATTTCAGCAATGTTTTGCTACAAGGTCTGCTGAAGGTATGTTTTCTCTAAAGTTTGGATTTTCTACCATTGATAAAATCTCTAGAACTTTTCATGTAACTTTGATCTCCATTATGAAGACATACTGCCTTTAGGCTTGTTTTTAAAACAAAATAAAGTAAAACATCATATAAAATTGTCATATACTTTTTATGTGATCTGGGACATAGAAAAAAGGCTGTCACTATGATACTGTGCATTGACTTTGTTGAATTTATCTGAATTATTACTGAAATTGGTATAGTGATCCATTTCAGGGAAGCTTTTTTGCTTTAGAATTTCAGAGCAGATTTTAGCTATATTTATTTCATTGTGATTTCTTAGACAGGTACACATATCCTTTGGAATTATTTTGGAACAAATATGTGATTTCATTGCTGAAAATGGGTGACCAACATTTTGACTCTGATTCCTGTGATATCTCCCTGTTTATGTGTGAAGGATTGGTTTGTAGCCTATTGTAAGAGGTACATGCCAGTGATGCCAATCATATTTATTATTTTTCCAAGAGGGGAGGAAACAAAGGAGCTGTTAATAAGAAAGAAGATTTCTAAATTTGTACTATATATTTTTTAATAATATATAAAGTGGGGGAGAATACAAAAAACCGCCTCAGATATTAAACACTGAAGCTTATTCTAAACTCCAGTAGCTGTGACATCATATAAAAATATCATCCCCTAAAAAGACTTCTTTTCCTTATGTTTAGTCCATCTGACTTACTTGATAAATGTTCACCATTCAGTGTTTTATATGAAATAAACTAGTGCTTTACATCTAGTTAATGGATCAAAGCAGTGTTCAAAGAAGAAAAGCTCCTTTTATTAGCATTTTGTAGCAAATTCAGCTGACACAATAAGAAAGCAATGGAGGTGGAAAATGACTTGCCCTTTTATCTGTGAGTTTAACTCAAGGTTACAGCTAGCATGTGTGAGTGGTAGCTATTAATATTTTTAATTAGTCTGTTGAGAAATTTTCTATTCTATAGCTAATGACCCAACAATTTATTTGTAGACTGAATCCACTTAAAATTATCTTTGATGAACAACTATCTGACTAATAAAGCATCCAGATATAATACTTAAAATGCTTTAATTGAGACGGTTGAACTTGCAGCTATTTCATTGTAACTGAAAAACTCTTGTGATTTTATGGGAGAAGAAGTAATCTAAAAGCCAACTCCCAAGTTTTTTACTTTTCAAATGATAAGAGTGTGGAATAATTTGACCACAATACTATTTTTCTTGGCAAAATTTTTATAGCATTATTGGCTGGTTTTGTTCAATTAGAGTACATGTTCATTTTTAAAAATCTGGAGGAAATGACCCAAAATACAAAGCAGCAAAAAGCTGTCTGCTGAATAAAGTAAAATAAACAAAATAAGTGGTACAAAACCTGCCAGTCCAAGTTTGGAGATTTGTGTGGATTTTTTTTCTTTTCCTTTTTTTATTTTCTGAGAGAAGTCTGCAAAAGGTTATTTTTTTGAACCACAATTTTAAAGTCTTTCATGATGTATTCATGTATCTTTGTATATAGTCTCTATGAACTTCTTTCACTATCAACTATCCCTTCTATTTTTGACTGTCATTTTTCAGGTGCTGTAGGTTTTTCCTTATATGAGAAAATGGATTGCCAGGTTGACCTATCATACAGAAATATATCCGTCATTGTGCCTGACGTGTGGATTGCTACTTATGAAGAACAGGCTCTCCTAGCATACAAGAGGACTTATTTTTATCTCTTGCCTTGGTTCTTTCCAGGTATTTAGGCCCTGGTGTAGTGGTATTTCTTGGAATCATCATGTGCTTTATGATGAGTTTTGTTTGCCTGTAGCAAAGTCTGTCAGATAAGAAAATGAACAAAAAAATATAATCTGTTATAATTACCTGGAGCTGTCACTATAGAGAGAAGATCCATAGTTAGTAAAATTATGGTCTTTTCTTGTCTTATTGATTAACCTGCTGAAATAATTTGTGAGTTGTATAATAGGTTGAAGGTACTCTTTTTTCCTTGTATATTCTTTCTAAGAATAAAAACATTTGCTAAGGCCTATGGGCTGAGATTTTTCTATTATTTATTAAGGTAAATTAATAAATTTGATTATATTATTTGATATAATTTGATATAGCTCTGTGGTATAGAAGGTACCCTTCCTATGAGAAGTGACTTGGAGCTCACATGGAAGCAATGTTAGATGTCCCCATTCTAGGAATGGATAGCTGAGTTTTGTCAGAATTTCTTGAGGAGTGCATGTTTTGTTCTTAGATGAAATTTTGTGTGGAAGTAGAGAACCTGTATTTCCAGTATTTCCAAGTAAAACAAGTGTCAGGCCTTTTTTTCACTGTGCATTTGTCTTATGCACTGTTAGTAAATTTTTTGTCAGTGCTACTAAAGCCTCAAGAATCACTAAGAAAGTTCACCATGTAGTGCTGAGCTATCTTACTGTAGGGACTGCCAAATCTTTTGATATTTAAAAATTTTTGAGGAGTAAATCAAAGAAACAGTTGAAACAGGTTTGCAATTTAAATGACTTTTGAAATCCTTGGCACAGTTACGGATTTTCTTACTTCTTTGTTGGATGCCTGTTGCATGATTACAGGTATATTGAGCGTAAAAGAAAATGAAATGCATTTGGTGTCACAGTTTTTTTTCTTATTTCAGTGGGTTTTGTCATCTATAATATGATTTTTTCAAAGGAAAATTCCTTTCCAATTTTTGGCTGTCACACTTTCAGTGATTACTAGACTTGTTTTCAGGTGTTTTCCATTGTCATGCATTTTATTAAAGGCAGATAAAACTATGGGCAGTAGCAGAAGAACATTTTTATTTAAATATTTTTGAATCTGGAAGCTTGAGTTAAGTATAATCTGTTTCCAATCTAGTGAAGTCTACACAAAAAATACCAATAAATCGATGCAATTGATCACTGCAAGTGGGGCTAAAACATGAGTGACCCTTATGGGAGAAAGCAGACATTTTCCTCCACTGTGTTCTTCCCCATATCGTTTTTGCAGCAATGGCAATCACTAAATGTAAGCTACACTTCTACCATGCAGCAGAAACAGGAAATGGAAAACTCTTGAGAAAACAAGGGAATAGTCAGGGAAAAATTAAATTGTTAGGCTTTCCTCACAGACATACATGCTACTGATGAGTCCAGAGAGAATCTGTGTCTTATTTTATTCTGTGTGTAGGAGAGGCAACCTAGATTTAGAGGGCTGCCTAATGAAGTCGTGTGTATTTTTCCAGTATTGTAAGACAGGTTTCAATGTGTAATCAAATTCCACACTTGAAAATAAGTTGGATTTTTTTTTCTTTTCTTTTTTTTTTCATTGAGTCATCAGCTGTTTAATGTCTCTTTTCTGTGTGACTTTGTTCAGATTAGCCTGCATTTGCATGACCATGTCAGGTGCATGTGACATTGCCTTTAATGAACATGCATTGTGAGCTGTAGTTGCACAACACAGAGCTAAGCTGGAGGACACAACCCAGCAAATATGTTGTCATTGAAGTGCAAGGTGAACTTCAGTGTAGTGGAATTAAAACTTAGAATGAAGATGGTGATACATATTCCCAGTCTGCTGAAAAAACAAGGAAGCATACATACAGTCTGCAGTGGGTACTACAGAAGGCAGGAGAAGGAAGGGTTTGTTATTGTTTTGTGTATGTTTGGTTTCTACAAATTCCATTCTGAATGTAGACATTAAGAACACAGTGGGTAACTGAGATTTGGACATACGTGTTGACCAGCAAGCAGAAGGGATCCCCCGGGGTTATGCAGAGCAGGGTGTGGAGCCTGGTGCTGATTGGAGATCAGGGTAGGAGGAGTTACTGGCCCCTGCAGATACAAGCAGCTTGGATCAAGGCGCAGCCAGCCTTGTGACCCTGCACTACCAGGTCAGTGTAAAGCCTGCTGCCTTCCCCTGTTAATGAGGAAAATAGTGGTTTTGGAGCTTCATAGGGGAGCTGTAGGATTTAACGGGAACTCTGGGATCCTGAACTCCACAACCATACCCTTCCTGTGAGAAGTGACTCGGAGCTCACATGGAAACAATGTTAGGTGTCCCCTTTGTAGGAAAGGATATCTGAGTTTTGTCAGACTTTCGTGAGGAGTGCATGTTTTGTTCTTAGATGAAATTTTGTGTGAAGGTAGAGAAACCTGTATTTGCAGATCGTTTGCTTGTGCTTTTAGGCAAGGTCTGTTCTAGACCTAGATGCCAGGGTCTGGAAGTTTTGCTTGAGTCTTCTCATTTCACGTATGGAGTTGATGGACACGAGAAAGAGCCAAATCAAGGTAAATTCTCTTTTTAAGAACCTTTCTGCTTGTCGAAGTCTGTCAGGAGAGGCAGAAAAATCTGGGAAAGCTTTCTTCTCACATGAGCCCTTTGTCCCTCTGTCATATGCCTTGTGTTTCCATTTGAAAGCACTCTGATGTACAAAAATTTTCTTTTGGGAGATAAATACTCTTTTCAAATGGGTATGAAAAAGAGAGTGCTCAATAATGTAACAAAACCTTCTTTGTCATTGGCTAGACAAGAGCCAGCTCTTTCTTCTTTTACTCCTTTCTAATTACTATAGTCTCTTCAAATTTGCCAGCTATGCTATATGTTCCTGTTCTGTTTGAATGAGTGTAAAGCTATGCTCAGTAAAAGCAGATACCAAAAAAAAAAAAAGAAAGTAATATGGTTTAACGTGACTTTTCTGTGGACACTGGTACGGGGAGAACCTACTCTAGAAGGAAAGGAGGCAGATCTGCTGTCAAAATATGCAACTCCTGTCATGCTTCAAGGAGTAGGATCTGCTTGGACAGGAGTAGTGTTCGAGACCCTGGCACAACTCCATCAGGGAGTCAGTTGTCCTGATGTCAACATTGCAAGGGAAATTGTGCAGTGAGGTAGAAGAGGAAGGACAAGCCCTGGGTAGATGTCACGTCCTCTTTGATCATGCTGCCTTTTCTATTGTATTATTCCTAACACCTATCCTGTTACTGTAGGTAATAACAAATGAAGTAATGATACAGTTAATAGTTAATCTTCTGTGTGATGATTCATGGCTTTAATAGCAATAAAGTGTTCTTGTTACCATTGTGGAGCCTTTTTATGGCTCTTCCTTAGTAAGCTAGTTGTGTTCTGGTTTTGACTAGAATGAAGGATTTTTAGAATGGAATTAGGATGTGTGGCATTTGGATACACTGGGAACATGGATCTCGTAATCCTCTCCTCTAAAGCCCATCTTGCACTTTGGGAACTGAAAAATAAAGAAGTATATAGTCGAGTTGGAAAAGAAAATCCTATGCTATGTGAGAGGCAGGTTAAATATTAGAGACATTTATGTGTCTCACTCTGGACAGCTATTATATTTATGCATTTCTTAAGTCCTGGAGAAAGAAAAAAAAATAAAAAAAGTAGATGAATCAAGGAAAAACGGCTTGCTGCTTAAACCTAGCAAACATCTGAATCTGGGAGATAAACCCTAGTATAAATATATATTTAATCATTAAGGAAGGCATTTTCCATCTCTTATTACCCTGTATGTTGTTAGCTTTGCATTTTTCTCCAGGGCTAAGGAAGAAATTTTGAAGTACACCAGATGAACCTTAAAGCTTGTATCAATACACACAGCACAATTCTTAAGAAAAAGTCTGTAAATTGAGCCTTAGCCCTATTATGACATGTACTAGAAGATGAAGCAACTGATGATTTGCAGATGCTATGTCTAAGGAGAGAGAAGATATCTTCCTCTGCAGCAGAACAGTGTGACAAAGACCTCTCAGTTGTTACAAGTTAGAAGGAGGAATGAGTGCTCGAAACAAGGTAGGTGTGGGGTGGAGAATGTATCTTTTCTGATCAAATACTTATGAAAGGTAAAAAATCTCAGTGGGTTGTGGAATCATAGCAATGCTTCACTGGTTTAGAGAATGCCACAAACACAGTATTGTTCTTCATATAGAAAAATGGAAATTAACTTTTTGCCCTCTAATCATCCTCGCTCTTTTCAGCTCTTTGAAGTACTTGTTTTTTTGTGGGTAAGTTCAACTGTTCTCTCACATGGACTCCTTGGTTTTGTTCTAAAGGCTGTGCAAGCAGAAGGTAGTGGAGAGGTGAGGAACTGGATTTATCAGAGGAAGGTGAGGGAAAGGGCAGCGAAGCTGACCAGGACAGGCTATGGTACTCCAGCACAGTGCACTGAACATGTCTGATCTTCTTGATTACATTGTCTGGACACATCCAGAACTGTTTTTTGTTTGTTTGGGGTTTTTTGTTGTTGTGTTTGTTTGTTTGTTTTGGTTGGTTGTTTTTTGTTGGGGGCTTCTTTGCTTGTTTATGTGTTTTTTTTCTTTGGTTTATTTTGTTTGTTTGTTTGGGGTTTCTGACAACTATGGGATTTTTTTAGTGGCTGTGAGGTGTCCCTGAAAATGTAGCATCCATGTATCTTGCATCCATGTCTCCTAGAATAGCTTTGTATCCTTTCTTATGGACAAAGCCCTTTGGGACATAACTTAACTGTAAAGAAGTTACATAATAGCCAAAATGTTTAAAAAAAGGATTTTTTCCCTGACTTGATGTAGTTGTCCCTTGCAACTACATGTTATTAAGTGTTGGTGAGTGCTCTACAAACTTACCCCATTTTTCTGTCTTTCTCTATTGATTTAACTGTCTTTTTAATGGACTCTCTTATTACTGTAGCCTTTAGTCCACCTCTGTTAAAGTGGGGATACTGCAACACGTGTATCAGACAACGAGGCCCGTGGAAAGAAATAGATATGGACCGATTCTTGATAGCTGTTTCAGAGATGTTTATTTCTCCAGCCGCATGGCCGGGGCTCTGCCGAGGAACTGCTCAATCACGGGACCCGAGGGTCCTTGCCCGCCCAGGGGAACACAAACCAACCAATGGGAACGAGGCTGACCAGGGGCAGGGAAACCCCCAGGGCCCCTCTCCCAGGACCCCACGGCAGGGGGAGACCCCAACACACCTCTGTCTTTGTATTTGCTTTTCAAGGTAATTTTCTCTCTCTCTAAGAGATGCTTAAGGATGCATCTCTTAAGGATGCTGTTACAATACAGTAAACAGATATCCTTCATGATGGAGCAGAGTATTAGCAATTACAGCAATTACAGCAAAGAGCCGATGAAACCCTGAGGTGCTGCTCACTCAGCAGTGCAGCATGTTTAAAAAATGATACGGACAAACAAACTATTTACAGACCAGAGAAATGCCCTTATACACACACACACAAAAATATGCATGGGGAAGAAAAAACCTCCAGAAAGATTCTGTGTAATTTTTTGTCTTCTAAATAAAGCAACAACTTCAGACCATATACTATACAAATACTATGTTGTTTACAACTATTATTTTGCTATTTCAGGAAAACTGTTCTGCATTTGGTGCCATGTGTAACTGTACACCATATCTGGTGTGAAAGAAAATGTGCTGTTAAAACCAATGAACTGTATGTTTTAGGAGTTGAATCAGTCACAAGAGAATTGGTGTTGAGATTTTTGAGGTTTATTTGCTGGCTGACAGAACTGGAAAATTGTAAACTTTCAACCCGATTGTAAGAGTCAGGATATATGGTGATGAGTAAACAAGGACAAATGTGAACAATTTAAGAAAGGGAATTATAAAGAAACAAATATGTACATTAAAAAAATGTTGTTATTGCTGATCCAAATTTATCTGCAGTAAATATAGGAAGAGAATTTCTTTAACAAGCTAGATGAGTCTAGCAAGGGGATTTACCAGGGGGTAAATCTTAAAGGATAATGTGGTGTTGCTTATTGTTCTGTGAAGACTGCAAATACACAGTGGCAAGAAGGATGCATTCAAGCTGGAGATTAGCCAGAGTGGGAATTTGAACAGTGGGTTCATGGTTGAAGGGAATGCATAGAGACTTTAAGCAGGCTGCAGTGCATATATTTGGAAGGGAATTAGTCTGTCTCATTTTGACATCAGTTTCTGTCTGTTTAGATGACTAATAAAGCAAAGGGCTACACTTTTATCTTACAGTTGTTTCTGAGCTGCTTGGGCACAATCCTTATTTTAAAAGGCCTGTTATTTCTTCCCTTTGTAATTGAAGCCACAAACTCCTGAAATCCTTGTTTGCCTTTCCTGCCCGCCCCCCCCCCCCCCCATCTAGATTGCCATGTGAATTTTCTTCAGATCCTTCCTGAAAACTTACTCCAATTAAGCTTTGCATCAGTACTGCATGTTGATATGAAGGCTTAATAGGAATGTGTGTCCTCAGTGTCCTGCATTGCACCTGAGGGTTAGGTAGGATTAAGGTGAGGATATGGGAGGATTGGCACAGCCTTCATTTTGGAACAGGCAGAGGGGAGAAGCTTTTTTGGGGGTAATGCCTCCAGGAGAGGTGAGCTGCAAAAGGGCTGCTTGTCTGGCTGGAGCTGTGTGGGAAGTGGGAATCCTGCAAAGAGCTGAGCTACTTTGGGGGCTGATTTGAAGGGACATGAGCCTGGATGGTCAGCCAGACTGACCAAGGGATAAAAATGTATATATTCTAATCCAGTTTCCTGAAAAGGAGGTGGAGAAGATGTGTGTAAGCATGATGAAAGAACAGATATTAGTCCAGCTATCACTGTGACCTCCTTGTGTTGGTTTTATTATTGTCCTGGAGAAGATAATTCACCACATTTTTGATATTGTTTACTAATGCAGATTCTGGACTGACTACTGCTCCTTCTAATGCCCACCTCCAGTCAGTTTGTGCAGCACTCAGGACTGTGTGGCAATTTTATGACATGTCCTTACTAATTTGCTTTTCAGTTTAGATCCTTGTTACTTTGGAGGAATAATGTGATCACTTGTTTCACCCTTACTGATGCATGCTTCTCTAAAATGTGAGGAGGGACTGCTCCCTGCAGCTTAAACCAGAAGTTTATTGGTATGTGAACAGCAACATGCACTGAAGTTCAAACTGAACAATGTTCTGTAATCCTAGTTCTTATGAGTAATATCTTGGGTGTTTCTCCTACCCAAGCAGCAGTGAGCACCACCAGACATTTAGACCAAAAGTCTGGGTGCAGGCTCCTTCAGCCTGAGAGTTTCCTGACAATTCATTTGGGCAAGTTCCAAAGTTGATAGTATAACCAGAATAGCAGAGACATGTTTGAACAGATCCTTTAAGCACAAGAAACCAGACTGGTGTTGTGATCACAAGGTGAAGACAAATTGCAGTCATTTTAAAATCCATTTATATTTTAATTTGAACTAGGAAAAATACTTTTGTTAGATGCTTCAGAGAATAATTATGAATCAGGTTCAGACTGAGGTTCCCTTCCTGTCTTGCTGCTTTAGTAATACAAATAATCATAAGGGAATCATTGGTCTAGGTGTGTCAGACTACGTGACGATTTCTCAGCTGCACAGTTTGATCCCATCCTATGGTCTCAAATACAGTGGTCCCCTGGGTTTCTTTCATCTGTTCAGTGTCATTCAGCATCATATCCTATATTTTGACTATGACTGAAGCTTGCATGCACATTACTTTAAAGTCTTTATGTGCTTGTTTTCCCCAGGGAATAGTTTTTCTCACTAATTTGTGTACTAGCTAACCATGACAATATCCAGTTTCACTAATTCAGGCTGGCATGCCATCTGCACTATCTAAAGGTCAGTTCAAGTATTACTGGTAATTCTGTGGCCTCTTAATAAGCAGCATAGTAGTGGTACGCTGGTTCTGTTCCCTGATAACAGTAGCAGTAATCCAAATCCTGAAACAAAAAAGAAAAAAAAAAAAGACATCTCTCACCTGGAAGAAACCTATATGTCTTCTAGTTCAGGAGCTGTTCCTGCATTTCTGAACACTCAATTTCCTTGCTCTGAGAATTTTGCTTGATGCTGATGCATGGAAGGCTTCCCAAACTCTCTTGTCTGGATTATAACAGTTAACAGCGGCCCCTTGTGACCGCAAGAAGAGTTTTTGGCACTCAGGCTCTCGTTATGAGCAGCGCTGGTTAAACAGGCTCCCAAGCTGCTGCTGGATGGGGAGATGTCTCCTCTTGCTATCTGCAAGATCCACAGCTGAATTAGGGGCAGAAGTATGGGTCAGAGTGTAAAGGAAAAAGGAAATGAAAGCAATTATGTCAATGCCAGACCACCAGCTGTTCCCCACATGCTCATCAATTCTGGTAAAGAGCCTAGAGGTAGAGTTATGGAAGTGAAGCACCTAAAGGGGAGACAGAACTGGAGTTCTGGAGGGGTTTGGAATGTGTCATGGAATGGTTTGGTTTTGAAGGGAGCTTAAAGATCATCTAGTTCCAACCCCCCCTTCCATGGGCAGGGAATCTTCCACTGGACTAGGTTACACGGAGCACCATCCAGCTTGTTCTTGAACACCTCCAACCTCTCTGGGCAACTGGTTCCAGTGTTTCACCATTTCTTCCCAATATCCAATGTAAACCTACCCTCCTTTAGACTTACTTCCTTCGATGATTATCCAGTCTCACAAAGAGAAATGTTTTGGAAGGCAGTGACTGGCCAGCAGCAAGGGCTACTTTGGGCCCTTGACCCCTCCAGAAGCATGCATAGTTAGTGTCATACCTAGAACTGAGCCCTTGAAGAATCTCCAAGATTCCTGTTGGGTTTTTTTGTTGGTGGGTTTGCTGGCCCAGTAATGTACTTTATAGCACTTTTGTATCAAAGGAAAATAATGATGGAGAAATATTGCACTTGGTAAGGTGGAACAAATATTTTTCCACATACTGTGTGTTTTGTGCTGTGTGAGATGCTTCTGAAATTCTCAGGAGGAAGCAGCAGCGATAAGTCATGAAAGAACTGGAATTTGAGAAGTTAGGAAGGTCTTTGGGCTTGAGTGCCAGTGCTAGGGCTGCCAGAGGTTTCCAAACCTGTGCTGTTGGTACTGCTCCTTTGCCCTGTGTGGCTGTTTTGTGTTGATCTGCATTTGTCACATCATTCCTTTGAATGAGAGTGGAACTGAAATATAAAAATGTTGATGGATAAAATCTTGTTGAGTCATAAGTGTATCGAACATAGTAGTTATTTATTGTTAGTTAAATAGAAGGTATATTTGACTTTTTGTAAATCCCAGTGAAAAGATACTTCACTGAGTCTGGACTAATTTCTACTATGTAGAAACAGAAATACATAGAAGGAATATTAGGGGGAAAAAACTCTTCCTTTCACCTATAATGTTCCCTGAAAGGTGAAGCAAACATAATTCAGTTTTATTTATTCATTCTCATAGTCTATGTGCTTTTGAGAGACTGCGTTACTAACTTCAGGCTGCAGTTTGATATCAACTTTACCTGGGTTTTATATTTAATGTTAGATAAAGGAGGGATAGCAGAAGGGGTGATTAGAGCCCTGAAGTAGTTACAGAGGTTTTCAATTACAGCTAATAGTCTGCTCCCCATGACTCTTTTAAGATTTGACACTGCAAATTAACACATTGACAAAACTATGCCAGAGTGCTCCAGTAGCAGTGATTTCTACTGTAGGAGATAATATTTCTTCAGTGTTGGGTTGCCTTAAAAAAACATAGAAGGAACTTCATTGTAAGACACAGCTGACAGCACTGCCATATACTAACAGAGATGAAAAGCAATTTCAGAAACAGGGCAGTAAAAATAACTTCTCCCTCGTTCAGACACCAAACTGAAAATTTCCTTCAGTACAGCTGTATGAAAGCTCCTGTATCATGCTGAAATGAACACTAAAAAACCAACTAAAACACCCTTGGATCAAGTGAACTTTTAGTCCACCTTGAAAACATCTTGTTTCATTTATTTAACAAAACAGTGAAGGAGCAGAACTGAAATAATTCATAAAAATTGGGAAAAGGTGTAGGTTACGGGCGGGTTCGGTCGGGACCGGGCGGACGTAGACGGATGGAGAGATCTCTATAAGCAGGTCTTGGGACACAGTCGGTTTATTGTAAAGGGCGTGGGTATTGGGGCACTGCTCAGAGCTGCTAGACTCAGCTCTGAGCAGGCCCAAGAGAGTAAGCAGGTGAGAGAGAGAGAGAGGGTGTAAGAGCAAGAGTGGAAGTAAGAGTAGAAGTGGAAGAGAGGAATAGAGAAGAGAGAATCAGAATCAGAAGTGAGAATGTCTGAAGTCCTGGTTACAATACAATAAATCATCTTCTGTACTGAATATTCTAATTGTCACTAACCAATCTAATACAAGATACAAATCCTATAGCATTTACATACAGCCTATAAGAGTCCTTATATTACCATAGAGTGTTACATCTTAACTTCTAAAAACTACTCTTTGGATCCCTTCTGCTGAGCTAGTAGGGTCTGCTCTGACCCTTGGACCTGTTTGCAAGCAGAGGGTATTGTTTCATCAAGAGGGGATTACTTCAGTGGCCATACCATTGTTTCCTAGTTGTTCAGTAACTAAGACCTGGTATTTCAAAAGTGGCTTTCATTTCGATGTTGCCTGTAGTTTTCATATTCCCAAAATCTTTTGTCAGGCAATCATATTTCCAAGGTTTTCCTGTTCCATCTTCCCCAACAAAAGGCACTAGTATAACTCCTCCACACCTTTGTTTGCTGCTCCAAACTGCTAAAATGGTTTTCCCTTTTGTGGGAAATCTTGATAAAAAACTCTGTTTTACATATAGGACAGTTTTTTCTCCCCTTTCCTTTTTTTCTAGAACTGACTGCTGTGTAAACCTGTCTTTCAGGAAATACTAATCTGGTTATATTTAGGCAGTACTTCTAATCTAATATTTCTACCTGAACCTGAATTTCTGTCCCTGTTCCACAACTGTCTGGTTGACAGCAGAAATGAGTAGCTTTTGTCCCCCGATATTGATTATACTCCTAATGTCACAGTGCCCATGGGAGATCTGCTTTTTTGTTAGATAAAACCAAGCTGTTTGGATTAATGTTTTTTGATAATGGTCATGTTGGCAGGTGCTCTTTTGTCTCTTATGTTTGGGAACAAAGAAAACATGAAAAGATTGTACAGACAATGTGCAAATGCCCAAACTTGTGCCATGTGATTTCATTCAGTTCTCATTTTACAAGCAGTGGACCACATTGATGGTTTAACAATCTCAGTTTAACAGTCTTAATTGTCACAATTGCTTGCTGCTGCTTCTGCTATTAGTGTTTTCATTCTTTCGTAGAAGAATATACATCTGTGAGAAGCTGGTACTTACTCATCTTGCTCAGAATCCTGTCTTTGCCAGTGGTTAGTCTTGAGGTCCTGAGGAGGTTTTAGTTGGCTATGACTCTGACCTGGGTCTCTGATCCTTAAATGATTTAGAATTGTTCAGCCAGTGCCATATTGACTTTGATACTGTTTATTCTTGTTCACGAATATCTTTTTATTGTGTGATTTACATGTTAAGCCATTTGGAAAGCAGTGAAACATCTCAGCTTTTCCCGCAGTGGACACAGACACAGTGGGGAAGATATGTGCTAGTCTTGAATTCTCCAAGGTTCCTGTTACACCTTGATCTTCCACTAGTTTCGTATTTATAGTTTCGCTGGCAGAACTTTCTGCTTTTAATGTATTTTAAAATAAACTTTAATTTTTGATGTCTGTAAATTGGTCCTCAAACACTTCTGAATAATCTTACTTGCCAGAGTTTGCTCCTTCTTTTCCTCATTTTTATACAATTTCCACCTCCTGGAGTTCATAGCTGTCCTTGCTTTCCTGTTGTACTGTGTCATTCTCCTTATTGTCTTTCAACTCTTGCTGAAATAAATGGTACAAGCTTGCCAATATGACATCTTTGTACACTCTGTGCTCCCTTCCCTAAAAATTGCCTTTTTAGCTGCCTCTCTTGGCTCTTTCTAAAAAATTTGTTCACTTCTGTGTTGTTTAGATGGTTTTGATCATGGTGGTTACAAGTTTTGGCTTTTGATGCTCCTACAAAGCTTCATTTTTAAACTCTTTTGTTAAATACTGTGTCTTCAGTAGTGTCCGTAGTCATTGGGTACTGTGAACTGCAAGGCACAATTTGAAAAACTGATTTGGCTCTTAGGGGCTCATGGCTTGATTTCCGCAGTGAAGGAGCCGCTGACAGGGCTGAAAGATGTGGTACATCATGTGGGTGTGCATGAAGTACCCACACAGGTGGGAACAGGGGAGACCATAGGGACCCTGCTGATCCTGAGGCAAGGTACCGTAGAGTTAAGCTTGTGGTAAATGAACAATACAAGGGAAACATGGACAAACCAAACCAATTGTTTTTAATTACCCCGTGAAGTTCTTTTCAGATGATTCCATCTTAAATTTTCTTTTCTTCTTTGAAAATCTGTAGGTGTTTCTGTTAGTGGATATCAACAGGTCTAGCAATTCTCAGTTGCAAAGCCTACTTAAACACAGTATAGGAATTAAATATTTTTAAACTTTGTACACTACTCCCTGGATGGAACTGTTCAATATACCCTGCATACGTAGAGCATTTTTTTCTGCTAACTCTGTAAAGAGATAGACAAAACCTGTTTGTTACAAGTTTTCCTTAAGACTCTTACCCTCTTGTGACAGGTTGGCCCAGCTAGACACTCCTGAGTCCTTTACCTGAGGACCATTCTTTTTTGTACAGGGTACTAAAATGGATTGAGTTGAACAAATTTTTGGCAGAGTGGCTAAAACAAATATGAATAGGGGAGAAGATATTTCTGCCCTTTCCCAAGAGAATTAACTAGTTATAGCCAAAAAACCTCCCATAAAGAACCCCAAACAAACACTCTAAACCTCAGGGGTGCTTAAAATAACATGCTTCACTCCAGATACAGGGAAATAATCTCTGGTGTTTAAAATACAGCATAACTGTACATTTTCCTTGTTTGAGAGGTGACTCAGTAATATCTGAATTCAGATACAGCTGGAGCTGAATATCAGCCCCTTAATGCAAGACCTTTCCTCCACTTGTTTTAACAATAATTGCGAATACCATTGCCGTCTGGAGATATAAATCCTCCTGTGTGCTTGTGCTGAGGGGCAAAGTAGCTGTAGGCTGTTTAGCAGGGCTTTGGCAGCAGAATTTATTAATGTCACCTAGAACTGAAGAAATGGAGGGGAAATGAGCTGCTGTCCCTGTGGGACTGAGGAGGCCTTGTAGTGTTAAAATATTGATTGTGGGATTTTTAGGGTGGCCAATAGAAAAGTCATGGCAGCAATAGTAGCCCTTTTAAGAAGGAAAATATTTTCCTTTTAGGAAGGCTATTGAGGACAGCTTAGAAAGGTTTGCTGTCTCCCAGATAAAATGGGACTTACTTGAGGAACACAGCTCCACATCTAGCTCTTGGAAAAGCTTCCACACTGAGCAAGAATTAGCCCACACTAAATCAGAGGAACCCTCTAGGCTATGAATTTAAGTGTCTAAAATACTTAAGACATGGCCTACTAAAAGACTTTGAAACTGTTATTAGGATATACTTTCTTGGACTTAAAGCAAAACCTCTCTCTGCCGCAGCTGCTCTCTGCTTTTAGTAGCTACTTCCTCTGAATTTCAAAATTCCTCACACTTTGCTTCTATGCATACCTGAATCTGAGCTGGTAAGTTCCTGTTGTTGTTGGCTACGTGTTTGTGTGGTTTTGGTGTTTGTGATTTCTTTTTCTGTAGCTGTTTTGTTGCTTTTGTTTTCTTAGGACATCAAGTGCATCTTTTGCCTTTATCTTTTCCTTTTGCCCAGGTTAGATGGCTTTCCAGCTTCCTCAGGCTGCTCCAGCTCTTGAGGTGGGCAATCAGTGGAAGATGTGGATTGAAACACTTTAGGTGTCTAATCCAACTCAGCCAAAGTCAACTTTGTTCTCCCTCTTTCTAGGTGTTTCTGAACAGCTACACTGAGTGTTTGGAGGTGAGTTCTGTGAAATTTTAGTGGTACTGAACAATGTTTGGCTTTAAACCAAAAAAAGCTCAATACATGCAATCAGGCTCCAGTTGTCAGGCTAATTATATTTTTAGCCTTTTTCTTTGTGAGTGGAGGTATTTTTCCCCAGTGAAAGCCAAAACAGAAGTTCCTGTTACCTATATGGCCATCATGATGTATTAGTTGTTTAAACAGGAGGCCTTTAAACTTTTATGCTAAAAATTATTGTCAGTGCTTCAAGTTCTCTAGAAAAAGATGAAATTACAAAACAAACTTTTTGATGCAGCAGCACAATCTTTCCCTACATATTCTTCAAAGTTAAATTCAAGCTCTGAAAGCAATTCATCTTGCTTAGTGTGTTTTCCAATTGGGACCCTGGGGATTAAGGATAGAATGACTCATTCACATAATTGGGCTTCTCAGTGCTTTTCCTCACATTGAAGGTTTCAATCCAAGCATATAAGAATATAAGAAACTTAGAAATGACCATCTCCAGCAAAAAGTCTAGAAAGGCATATGGCTCAGCTTTGATAATGTTAAATGAGACTGCTTGCTCTTGTTCTAAGGTCATGTTCTTACTGATAGCCTCGACTCTTGGGTGACTGCTTCCAATGCCTAACTTGCTTGTGTATGAAGTTTTAGATGTGTGCTAGGAGGTTTAGCAATGGATGCTGGGCATTGGCAATTAATAAGCTTTTGATTATCAGCAAATTTTCTCCTTACATGAGGGGAAATAATTCTCATTATCTTTCTCTTAAACATTTTCTGTAAGATCAAAGCAAATATCCCATTTTCCTGCTTTGCAACTGCACTGGATATTGCACTGTGCTTCTCTGATTTTTATTCTCCCCCACTGCAGCTGTGGAAGAATGAGTAATGCTGACAAAATTTATGTCTGCTTCAGCATGCTTGGTTTAATGGGGACTTCATCTTTTTAGTATTTTTATGAAGGCTTATGTGGGCTTGAAAGCCATTTAATGCTAAAAATTGGCAAAAGCTATGAAGAGAAACTGAGGCACCAACCTCTTGGTTAGCTGACGTGTGGAGTGTGTGCAGAGCTTTCAGTGATACATGTAGACTCCTTGTGTGGAGGCTGCGGGTACCTTGGTGTGGATGTTCACAGCTGATGTGTGCAGAGCTGTGATGCAGATGGATTCAGCCCAGGACATGTTTGGCTTTCTGGGCTCCAAGTGTACGTATCCAGCCTCTCATTCACCAGCACCCCCAAGTCCTTCTTGGCAGGGCTGCCCTCGATCTGTTCATCCCCAGCCTGTGTTGATACTGGGGGTTGCCCCAACCCAGGTACAATACCTAGCACTTGGTCTTGTTAAACCTCATGAAATTCCCATGGCCCCACTTCTGGAGCTTGTCCAGGTCCCTCTGGATGGCATCCCATCCTTCAGGTGTGTCAACACCACCACTCGGCATGGGGTCATCTGCAAATTTGCTGAGGGTATACTTGGTCCCTTTATCTATGTCATGAAGATATTAAATTAATAATAAAAATATTTATATCAATTATTTAAATACTAAATATTATATTATTTATTGTTTAAATATTAAATAGCACTGGTCCCAGTGCAGACCCCTGAGGGAACACCACTCCTCCTGATGTCCATCATGACTCTGAGCTGACCATCCAACCAATTCCTTATCCACCTAACAGCCCACCCATGAAATTCTTCTCTCTCCAATGCAGAGAGAAGAATTTTGTGGGGGACCCTGTCAAAGGCTTTACAGAAGTCCAGATAAATGAGATCTGTAGCTCTTCCCTTGTCCGCTGATACAGTCACTCCAGCACAAAAGGATGAAGAAAAAGCGGAGTTACTCAAGAGTTTTTTGCCTCAGTCTTCAATGGAAACCTCTTTTCCTACACCTCTCAAGAGGATGGACAGTAGGATGGGGACTGGAGGAGCCAAGTCCCTCCAACTGTAAGTAAAGATTGAGTTCATGATCTTGTGAGGAACCAGAATGTACATAAGTCCGTGGGACCCAATGAGGTACATCCCAGAGTCCTGAGGGAATTGGCTGATGTAGTTTCCAAGGCACTCTCCGTGATATTTGAAAAGTCATGGCAGTCAGGAGAAGTCCCAGGTGACTGGAAAAAGGGAAACAATAGTGCCCATCTTTAGAAAGGGTAGAAAGAAGGACCCTGGGAACTTCTGACCTGTCAGCCTCACCTCTTTGTCTGGGAAGGTCATGGAACAGGTCATCCCAGAAGCTGTGCTAAAGGCACAGGGAGGTGATTCAAGACAGTCAGCATAGCTTCTCCAGGGGCAAGGTTGAGTCAGGAGTCATGCAAGGCACTTTGGTGAACTGCACTTATTCGGCACTGGTCTGTCTGCAGACAGGCATTGAGCCACGACCCCTTGATACAACATGGACTAATTCCTGCAGCTGTCTTCCTTCAAGGGCTTTACAGGTAGATTCAAGGTGGAAATAGTGCATTTCTTCTTACCCCTCTACTCCAAAATGGAGCTTGCAGTTAGACAGATTTCATACCTACTTTGGCCTGAGTGGATTCAGATTTGTATCCTTTGGGCAGTGCAAGAACTCTCCTTAGATACGGATTCTTGGGACAGTACGTGTTTCATGGAGGCCATAGGTAGAACAGGGAACAGTGGAAAAACAATCCGAGTAAATATCTTTGGAAAAGGGGCCAAAAATAACACTCTGTTCATGTTCCTTCTACTAAACATATATGCCTGAGTCCTGGAGTTCTCAGACCAGGTGTGTTAAATACTTAATGAAAGAAGTTTCATAGGGTTGTCTGTTGTTGTTTCTGCCTCAATTACTCTTAACCAGGTTCTCTGCTTCAAGGCAAAGTGACATTTCATTCACTCAAAATGTAGAATGGTCAAAGCAGCAATGAGCTGGACTCAAATCTGCTCAGTAAAACTTTAAATGCTACCAGCTTATAAGTATTTTAAAATAGAAAAAAAATACTTCCACAGGGGAGCTAACTACAGTTCAGCAAAGGGCCAGTAAGATGAGTAAGAGACTGGAGCTGCTTTCATATGAGAGGCTGAGAGAACTGAGGCTGATAAATCTGGGGAAAAAAGAAGGCTCAGTGGGGAACTTAATAATGTTTATAAATACCTGATGTGAAGCTGTAAAGACAGAGGCAGGCTCTTCTCAGTGGTGCCCTTTGGCAGGGTAAGAAGGAATGGGAAAAATTGAAACACATGAAACTACATCTCGACATAAACCTCTTGGTGTGACAACATGAGGACAGATGAACACTGAAATAGTGAATGTGTGACTTCACTGAAATTCCTTATTTTAAAATGTTTGGTTTATAAAATAAATCACCTGGCCAATGCTTTTGATGTATTGGACTACTGTTGAGTCCAACAGCAATGCTCTGCTGTATCAGTTTTAACTGGGTTTAAAATGTCACCAGCTTCATCTGGTGCATTGCTGTAGCTCTTTGTGGGCAAATAGGTTTAATTATACTTACTGGACCTGAATTAGGCGATAAATGCTCCCTACAAAGGGAGCATTTGTCCAATGTGTCCTTGCTTTACACACCAACAGCAAAGCTGCTGTGGAGTTGAAAATGCCTGCTATTTCCATAAGTGAGTGTTATGATGCAGCCTTGTTTTCTGCTGTGAAGTATAACCTGGATGTTGCATGTTGCCTAGCAGCACAGTTCTTGTGAAGAGGTAAAAAAAAAATATACTTTCAACAAAACATTCTCATACACCTACATGGAATTTCATTGTAGAATAATGAGACATTGTTCCTTTTGAGCTTCATGTTCTATGTTAGCCTTCAGTTCACAGTACTACAAATAAAAGTATATTTAAGTGTTGATATTCCTTTCACACCTCTCAGTTTTAAAAATATGTCTTCAGGCCTTTCTTCTGTAAATGAGTAACTCTAGAAAATGTATTTGTAGGCTTTCATCTTTACTGGGAATCCTGATCAACTGAGAAATGATGCAAATTTCTGCAGCGTCTTCCTCTTGCTGACTCCTGAGACCATTCCTACTGAGCAGCAGATATTAAGGAATCTTGAGCAGAACTGCCACTAAGCTTAACCTTCCTCACTCGACATGGGCCTTAAGCAGGGATGTGAACCACTACAGTGTGTGTGACACCCTCCGCTCACAGGGTCTGTAAGATTCTTCTAAAGCTGTTAAATAGCAAAATTCTAACAGCCTGATGTACAAAAGGCTCCTAGTTACCAGGGTGAATACTGCAGTGCACAGCCAGAGTGTGGGTTTAAACCTATTGATTTTTCAGCCTTTTTACATAAGTCATGAGATTCTTAACCTGCATATGGGCAAGTTAGCACAGGAATGTCTGTGCCTGGCTGTGTCCTGTAATCCACTCCATTTCCATTATACAGCTGCCAAGCTGGGAGTTGTTCCATTTTGTATATAAATAGCACTCCAAATACAGTACCCTGTTCCCCTAGATGGTGGAAGGCTGAGGCTTAGCTCTCATGACTGAGAGAATCTGATATTGTATATTTCTAGGCTACAGAACTTTATGACAGTAGGAACAAAATGGAGGTGGAGCTGAAAGGATTCCAGGCTATATTAAAAATTCACTAATGTGCCAGGAAATCTGTTCTGAACTTAAAAAGCGTCCCTCAAGCAAGAGGCAGAAGACAGTTATATTATTCCTTTAGCTTACCATCAGGCCAAATTTATGCTAGAGAACTCTGTTAAAGGCTTTATTCTTTTCTAGTCAGAAAACCAGCTAGATAATACACAGGGAACCTGTATTCCATCTTTACTTCTTCAAGGTAAACTTCTAGTGTGAACTTAACGTAAGAAACTGCAACTGAAATATAATTGCAGGAAACCACCAACTATTTAGCACAAAGTCAGACAATGACATGGCCATTTCAGCATGCAGGTGCACAATCAAGGGGTAACTAGTCATGAAAGTAAGTATTCAGGTGATAAAGGAGGGGAGAAACTGCTTTAAAGATCTTGGGGATTTTTTTTGTATATATTTTTGGGACTTGAGAAAAAATATTCAGCAATTTACATAGCTGATATTATATGTTTAAAGAAAAATGCAAACTACCGAGAAGGCTACTGCAGTTTGATACCCATCAATCTTTATTCAGACTGGCCCGATTACTTTTAAAAACACCATTAAGCAGACACACACTGCCATCTTGTGAGCATCTCTAACACAGCTGCAGGCTGATTTTGGAGGAGAGGAAAACGAGTTGCTTGGAGCAAGTAACTTAATACAGTACAAAACATATACAGACTTAAAAAATGCTGCACTGAATGCTTTGTCAATGGTATATTATATAATAGAGATACACAGAGCAAAGCTAAAGTATTTTATTAATAATTTATTGTCAGTAAGAAAGACTGGCTAATGGTAATTTTCAGTAAAAACCTTTACAAGACCATTGGATCACAAATATACAGACACTATAAAAACTGTGTCACGGTGGTTTTGGTTCTAAACTGGTATGCAGAAGGTCCCCAACACACTTTCCAAGAAGGGAAAAAAAATGTTTACAGTTCTAAAATACAGCAACCCATTTAAGACATTTCCATATAGCTGACCCAGAAAAATATCAGACCTTATGTATGTAAAATTGAAATTTTGTAAATATGTTGAATGTTTTACAATGAAATGTCAAACCTTAGTTTTCAGGGGAATACATACAGTGATGCCCTGACTGTAGTAAGTCAGGGTGCTCATTTTTAATGGCACACTAACACCACTAGTTTCAGTGGAAAACAAATTCACAAAATATCTACAAAATCTAGTTAAAACTATTAAAATCAAAACTGTACATAAAATTTACAAAAAGTAGGAGAAAATTAATTGCATTAGAACTATATAAATATATGCATCATGCTAACATGGAAAAGTGGTATGTGATTTTTCTTAAACACAGAACAATGTAAGTACATAAAGGATGTTCAGAAATGGCACAGCCAATGGAAATCTTGGAACTTTCCAAATATAGTAGGTCAGGAAATGGAAAGAGGTTCATCTAGTGAAATGAACTGCATGATCCAATGCTGCCATGCCAGTTTAGCTCACTGAAACAAAAGCATTCACTGTGGCTGGAAAAAAAAAGAAGAAAAAATAAAAAAGCTCTTGAAAATTGTTCTAGATTTGATAAAGTTTGTTAGAGTCCAGGCACTTTTGTTGAGTGTGTCAGACTTCTGTATGTTGCTGGGAATCAAGTGGAGGAATTTTCACATCTTCAAAGTGACCATCGTCTCCACTCTCATAGTCACTCATCATGACTTCAGACTCCATTTCACAGCATGCTGACACATCTGAGCAGGAGGCTGTGGAAGCATACACAGACATGGACATGTTGTCTACAGTGGGTGCTTCAAAGTCTTGATTGAACCCCAGTGAGTATGGAGCGTACGGTTCTCTGTAGCTGCCGCTGCCACCACTGGGTGTAGTCTGAGGTTCTGACATGTCTGCAGGGTAGTGATGGGGAAGGTACTGATTAAGGTTAAATCTCTGCCTGCTCCTTGTAGAAGAACCCAAACTACCTACGGCTGGCATGTCTCTGGGTGGCTGTATTGACTCAAACTGGTCACTGTATTCAGGTGGTAATGGTGGAAGCTCATCAGGTGCAGGGAAGTCATCAGGTGGAGGTGGAAAATCACTTTCTATGTCATAACCACCAGGGTAATAGTCTGTATCGATGGCATTTGGATCTGTGTAGAGGGGAGCTGACTCCTCAACCACTTCGTAATTTGGATACTCTTGGATACCTGGCAACTGAACACTTGGCATCCAATCTGATGTATCCCAGTGATAACCTAAAAAGTTAGTTTAAAAAAAAAAGTAGTATTACTATCTTGTATTCAAGTCAGTCTGAACTGAGAAACCAACACATGTAGTAAGACAATAATCACTGTGATTAGGACACTACTTGTTAATCAGCATTTTGCCCTGGTTGCACAAAAGACATTCAACTCTATGCCATGCATGAGACAGTGCATCATTCACACTTGAACTTTTACATTTTCTCAGACATAACACCTAACATGGGAAGAGCTGTAGTCACCTATGGAATGTGCTGTCACAATACATAATGGTATAGAATTGTTCACTGGATAGCAAAGAATCAACACCCTGCCTGGTGCAGCTAACACTTAATTGTTGTTGAGGAATTAGTTAAGGTGATAACAATGGCCTAGTTCTCTTAAAATATATTTAGCACATATAACCCATGACCTTATTACATAAAAGAAGCAATTTCTATTTGGTAAAGTATTCAGACCATTTAAATTGACTTTACCGCTTAAGCAAATTAAAAAGTTAATTTCAAAAAATACTGTTAGCTCTACAGGAACTGCCACACCTCTGATAAACATCTTTGATTATTAGTAAAGACATTCCACATTCAAATACAAGAACAAAACAGCAAAATCAAACTTAATCATGCAAAAATGACTGGACTTGATCCTCTCTTACAAACTCCATTTGAATAAGTTTGTATTTGTCTGCTGGAAACTAGATGTAAGCCTAAACTCACTAAAAACCAATAGTTTCTCTCATCTGGATACCAAAAAAAAAAAACCCCACATTGTTGTAATATAGTGCAAATCTAGTAAAGGGAAATCACTGCAGACAAATGCACAGCAAGCAACTGATAGTAAGTCAGTGTTAAAACCAAATATTTTGGTGAACATCAATGAACTGCATGCAGAAGTCACCTCTTGAATTGCTGAGGTCAGGAACAGCAAAAGATTCTTTAGGTGGCAGAATAAGAAAAAGGAGAAAACATCTGTAGTTAGGAATCAAATAGTAGAACCAATATGAAGACAAACAATGACTAGCCACTGTGACATTCATGCTGCTTTTGTTCAGTTTAATTAGCAATACTAAAGTTGGCTTTTTAAACAAAATTTCTCCTGGGCTCCTTATTTGTTAAGACTTGAACTGTAGGACAGCTACTGAATGTACAGCCCATGTGGGATATGGCTGTCTTGTGGTAAAATCTGCAGTCTGGAGTTCACTGAAATCCTTGTATCAGTATATGCAGGACTTCTGCTACAGAGGGTAACAGGACTTGATCTGATTTTTTTCTTTCCTTGTATCTGCCCTTGTTTTTCTGTACAGGGCTCCATCTATTGGCACACTTTCAAGTATTCCTCGAGTATCAAGGTAACTCTTCCTTTAGCGTCTGGCTTCCACACACAAAGCACGAGGAAACCTGCCTCCCTTTGTACGGCAATTCCAACAACTCATGCTCAGCAGAGAACTGCCTTGTGTTATCTGACAAATACTAAACCCTTCTCTCTTCAGAAATCTATATTCCCTATTAAAGTCTCTAAGGATGAGCGATGCCTATCCTAATAGCAGAATCTTCTCCTAAGAATTCATACTTTCATCTGCTGGAAGACTGAAGGGACAGAGGTTGACTCCTTGGAGAGAAGTTCCTGTTTTTTCAAGTTTGTCTAGCCCAGACAAGAAAAATACTGTTCAGACTAATGGAGATGTCAGTCTGAGTTCTGAGACTCTTAAAACATCTCTGGCCTCAAGTCCAGGAGAAGGTTCTGATTACTAGTCTGCTTAGAAGATAACATTCTTTATTTTTTCCTGGGAAATTGGGTGCAAAACTAAAGCCAAAAGGCTTTATGATTTAGAGCACTTTTACCAAGGAATGGAGAGATCTTGGTTTTCCTCTTCTTCTGAAGCAAAGACCTTTTAACATAAATGACAGAAACACAAACTAGAACCAGATGTGCCCATCTTTATGTGACAATCTGCTAGATTGGAGCTATATTTTCTCTTGCACTCAGCATTGCTGATTTGCATCAGGCTACAACCTGAGGAGCAGTGCAGAGAACACAGGCCTAAAACTGTCCTTTGATGAAATTAGCTACAGCTCATGCTACCAGGATACCTGCTGGACAGAAACACTTGGGGAAACTAAAGGTAAGGACCATCATTCCCAGAACTTGACCTTGCTGAAGGCTTGAGTAAGGATCTCTGCTGCTTGAACTGACACCCTCCTGAGGGTGCTCAAAAGCAGAACTCTTTACCCAAGATGCTTTGAAAGAAGAAATGCTTATTAAGAACAGAAACTTTCAAATGACAAGAAGCAGCTGAGTAGGACATACTTAATCTTTCTATGACTACAATACATACAGTGTTTGTATTTATCTTATGGTGATACTAAAACACCAAGCAATACTTTTGACTTGAGAACTACATCTATAATTTTTAGATTCTACCAATTAAAATCTCAGAGAAAATCTGCATAAGTTATTTAATATTTCCCCTGGTAGATCTGGCCTCTTTTAGTCTTGTAATTCTCCCATTCCCAAGTAATGTGCATTACAATTTTTCTGCATTGAGAACTATTGTCTATAGGTACACATTAATGAAATGGCACCCTCATTAATGAAATACTCTCAAGTAATTAGAAGTCTTTGCATTTGTCTACTTTATTTTGCGTGTCTGTGTAAATTAAAAAGGGTGTACTTTAGCTACTATAATCAATTTTATGTTCTTACAATGGCTTCATTTTAAGTAGGACTTAGTAAAAAACAATGTTTCCTAGTCTATATCTACGAATAGGAAGCATATGCTGGATGTTATTTCAGAAGAAATCTCTGCAAACTCATGGTCATGGAGTGAATCATTTGCCTTTTAATGGAACTTAAAGTACTATTTAGTCAATTAAAACAATAGTAAGGATTTGTATAGACTCACTGGGACTTTTATTACTACTATTATTTTGTAAAGAGTTTGTGTTTTCCAGAGTGGTTAGTTCTTAAATGTTAGAAGAAATGAAATAAAATACCATTGAAAATGCCTACTTTGCCTCTTTCTAACTTCCAAATACCTACTACACACACAAATGTATGTGTGTCTACGTACATACACCCAAACATACCTTTTAGGTACTGTTGTAAGGCTGGATAGTAATGAACTACTTAAACTGAGAGGGCTATATATCTCAGCTGCAGACAGAAATCAGGTTTTTTCAGCTTATGAGACAGATTGATCTGAAGACCAAGAAAGTGAGTACTGATATCAGACCATTCTGATTCTGCTCAGCTGGACAAGGTATCGACAGGTGTGGGTGGGAGAAGAAAAGGAAGCGGAGGCTGCTGCTGTTTCAACTACACTACTGTATGTATTTGCCTTTGATGTTTCAATTCTGCTGGCAGCTTTAGTATGAATATTTTCAGAAGAGAGTAAGCACCAAGATCTTTTTATGCCAATCCTTTTTTACCCAAGAAATCACACTTTGAAACCTGTTCACAGGGCATCTACAGGATATGCAAGAAAATATTAACAGATATACAATATAAATATATTTTTTGCTAAAACTTATCAGAAAGTCCAAGTAAATAATATTTTATAACTCGCATCTGGCTAGGGCTACATTACTAGAAGACAATGTAGGAAGACAAACATGCATTATGCTGCCAAAGCAGTAAATAAATATGAAAACATGTATATACCTTCTTTTTCCACCGAGTCAACAACAGCATTGACAAGGTGTATTACAGTCACTATGGAAGCTTGTAAAAGGTATAAAAGGAGCAAATTAAAACAAACCTATAGTTAGTATAACTTTAAACAACATACAGATATACATAAAACCCCCCATCAACACTGTGAAATTGCAGTTCATTACCATTTTATAGAGCAAGATTATTGGTGTACATACACATCAACTCTCTACCTAGAAAGTAGTTGCATGTAATACATAAAACACAAATCTAAAGCTCAATTTTGTTCTTGCTAAACATGCAAAAGTACTTGTAACTACTCGTGAAGCACATTTTGCATGAGTACAAGGCTGCTTAAGCTGTCTTAGAATTTCTGAAATGTTGCCTAAATATACTCATTTGCATAATACTTTATCTACATAGCAACAAACTAGACTTTTCTAAAGGCTTGTGTTGGGTGAATTAAGGAGTTCTACTTTAAATTAAAGTTCTCCTTTAAAAATGTAAACTACGTTCCCTCCCTGACAACGAAAGATATGGGAAAGAAATTTTCCCTTAAATGAACTAAAAGAATAGAATATGAAAAATACCTACTGAAAACTTCTATTACTGATCTACTTAAGTTTTGTATGAAGTAGGGATATCACAGTCGGAATACTAAATTCAGGCTGTTAGATGCTTATTTTAAAAAAACCTAAAATGAATGTATTTTTTATGTCTTCCCTCTTCCGCAAGATAGTTTTGGAATGGAGAAGGATTTATTCTTATAGGGTAAAATGAAGTAAGCACATGCAACTTGTTTGCACAGCTCAGGGATTAAATATCAAGCTAATGAATACTAAATCTACCAAAATGGAAGTAAGGAACAGTATCTATGATGCCACAGCTATTTCTCTTAAAATGATGTATTAATGAGTAATCAATACATGACAAGAAATGGGAAAAGGAATATACTAAACATATGAGACAGTGAGGAGGAGAGAACAACATGTACCACACAACACTTAAAACCACAGGAGAAAAAGCTGGAAGTTGGTATCAGGTCTACTGATAAAATGATGAGGACTGTAAGCATACCATTTTACTTTCACCAATCATTAAACAGATGGGTTTTTTGTCATGCTGTTAATAACAAATCACTCTACTTCTTTGAGAAGCAGAATGTTCTTTATTCCTAAGCTAAAGGAATTTCAAGTTCTTTTTTACCAGGCAGAGACAAAAGCAGAAATTGGAATAAAGAGTCAAAACACCTTAACTTAGTGAATTAAGTTATGAGACAACTGTGGCTTTGTCCAATCAGTATGACATGTTTCTGAATACATAGAAGCATTCATATCAACTATAAAAGCATCTGTCATCACAATGGAAAGGACATCCAATTAAAAATAATCAAACCCACAAATATGTATGTTGATTATATTTTGATGGACTTGAGGTGTGATCAAAATATTTATATTTTTGTATTGGCTTTTTTCAATGTATGAAATGTTTTTATGAATTCATTTCAATCATGGTGAAAGCCAAATATACTGTTCTATTATAACAAAATTCCTCTTTGTGCAGTTTCCTTCATTACTAAAGTAATCAAACTTACAAGCAGTCCCTTAAACTCTGCTCTCACTCAGAACTGATCTGATCCATATGGGAGCTGAGGTCGCAGCAAGAAAAAGAGAAGGAAACAAATGAAACTGTAACACCAAAAAGTTTTTTACTGAGAGCTGAACGGCAAAGCAAAAGTTATATTTGTGCAGAGGTCTTTTTTTAAATTCATTGTATGCTCGCATAAGGTGATAACTAACAATAACTTAGAAGAGTTTACCAAATTTTAATATGTTTTAAACATAAGGCTCTGAACAACCTGAGTTGCATTTTCACTGTAATATTCCAGCAGCAGAATGATTATATAATTTTAAGGTACAGTAATTAACAAGAGATGTAAGATAGGTAAAATATTTTTTTAAAAATTAATAGATCTGGGTATTAATGTAAGTAAATACAAATATATATTAAATAAGCTACTATTTAATATATATTCAACATATGTAAATCCTATTGTTACTAAGAAATACAGATGCAAAGACAGAACAAATGAACCTAAGCAGCAGTACAAAATGATTGCATTTCACATACCATTGTCATCACATGATTCAGACTGGAAGGAGCTGAGAGACTGGACCTCAGACATGCTTTCTCTAGCACTGTAAGGATGGGAGTTCTTTTCATCCAGAGGCTTCTTAGAAAGGCAGGGGTCAAGATCTACTACTTTAGCTGGAAGAAAAAAGTTTCATGTGAGACAATGAATAGATTCTAGATTAAAGAATCAATACAATTTAAAGTTGAGATCAGCACGTTTTTACAAAACTTAGCAGAGCATGAAGCCTGATCAGAGACAAAACCCAGTAGTCATAATGCCTTTTTTACCCTAAGAGGTATAGACAGAGACTTTGTACTCATTAAAATTGTACCAGCATACACATTTAACAGGAAAGTAAAAAATAAGAACATCTCTTACTGTCATAGTCAAAATCCCAGCTGGGTTTCTGTATTGAATCACTGTCTGAAGGTGAGTTGGAGGGAGGTGGAGGTGGCAAATTTGGTGCAACACTGCAAACAGCTACAGCTTTCCGGTGGCCATGTACAGAATCTGGGTTAAAAGTACTAAACTCGGGGTGCTCAGGGATAGCAGACCCTTCGAAAGAATTCCTGTCAAGATTGTTCCTGGAGTCACTTGGAATGCTTGGAGTGTATGAAATGGGACGAACAGGAACCTGTGGTGGGATGTCAGAATAAATGTTCTTATTCAATTTTGCATCAAAATATGGTCTTTGCAAGAAGGCTGTTGTAGCTCCCAGCTGCTTGTCTTCAGGTTCTTGCTGGTGCTTCTTCTTTCTACCAACCACTTTGCGACAAACGACAAAAATCACAACTAGCAAGAAGATTCCTGCGATGAAAACAATAATCCCAATCACTTCAGCTAAGCTAATGTTCCAAGATGTTGAAACATATTTATTAAGAACAATGTCTGTGCAGTGTTTGCCTCCAAATCCACGACTACAGTTGCAGTGATATGAACCGTAAGTATTCTCACAAAGGGCACCATTGAGACATGGGTTTTCTATGCATTCATCGACATCAGTCAGGCACCTATCAGAAACAGAGCACAGCAGTGATATTTAGTTTACATCAATAGTCTTTGTTGTAATCTTGCTCTCAACTATTTCAGATATATTTAATATAAGGGACTGCACACTAACATGCAATTTGCTACTTTATCAACATCCCAGATTTCAACCAGTTTGAACTGTTAATCTGTCAATTAATACTATTAAAATTCAATATATGTGGAATGCTACCTACCTTTCTCCACGAAAGCCTGCTTCGCACTCACAAACAGGTCCATCCAAACTGTCAATACACTTGCCACTGTTTTTGCAAGGATTGTCTTTGCAATACGGACCCAGCTGGCATCTGCAAAGGCAAAACAAACAAAACCACATGAACCATTACCTTACTGCAAGTGAATTTATTATGAAGGATTCAGGGCTGTAACACAGGGGCTGTTGTTAACCTCAGCCACCTCCAGTGTGTCTCAAAGTTTGAGCTTTAAGTAGGAAACAGATAAAAAAAGGAAACAGAAGTGTTACATTTATAGCTTGTTTTCTAAGGGGTTCATGGATACAATGGACCATACAAACATACCTTTGACCTGTGTATTGTCCTCGGCACTGGCAGATAAAATCATCACTGACTGGAATGCAAGTCCCACCATAAAGGCAGGGGTTGGAAGCACATGGGTTGACACTTACATCGCAGTGAGTTCCCATAAACAAAGGTGCACACTTGCAGTAGTAGCCTGAAATCAAATACAGTATTTTTGAAAGATGCACACAGCTTTACTGGATTTGAGATAAAATCCTCCCTGCCCACCTACAGATTTAAGGTAAATTCCTCCCTACCCAACTACCTGTTAAAGAGAGAAAGGATGAGAAAAAATAGAAAGGTTTTTATCGAAAGATGAGGCCAAGTCTAACAGTAAGAGTTTTCTTGAACATGACTGAAGGATAATTTCCATTTCTCTCACAAAATGCAAGTTGTCCCAATGATTTCAGAATTTTAAAAGAAAGATTCCAAAGTAGGCCATTAAGAGGATGGACCTCAGGTGTCAGCACTGAAGATTAAATCCCCACTTTGCCAGATGGACTTTATCCACTTCATACCCCAAGGAACTGAATCTAGTTCACACAGCCTTCCTACCTATTCAACAGCCAACCCTCTACAACTCCGGGAAAGCCAGAATTATGCACGAAGTTGTTTTGTCCTTCAAAGCAGAGAATTTGAAAAGCAGTTTTGAAAACTAAAAGCAGAAAAATAAAGAGCAGCTTACCTCCATTTGACAGTGCATTGCAGATGCCTCCATTCTGACACGGGCTGCTTGAACAGCCATCTGTGGCAGTCAGTAAGCATCCAGGAGTGACATCTACAGATTCTTCCATGTGTGCATAATTTCGTGGCTTGCTGTTTAGGGGCAGCTCTTGTCCATTTAGTACAATAGAATCCATACAGCCTCTGAAACCGTTGCTAACCTGAGGACTTCTACCATGTCTTGTACCTTGCTGACGAATATGACCACCAAAAAACACATGATTGTCTAGATTTAGTGTTCTAAGAGTACCAGGAGCAGTACCAGATGCAGTATGCACCCTGTCCAGAACAAGTCGTGCATAGTTTCCATCCACTTCAAGAGATATGGAATGCCACTGGCCATCATTTATCTGAGTGCTCTGAACAGAGACAATCCCAGGTCCACTGCCACAATCAAATTTATACTGCAGTCTTCCATGATGGATCTACAGAGGAAAGCCACAACATCAATAAATAATCTGCACACTTAAAGAGTATAAAATATTGATGCCTATAAAAGTTTATGTTTGCTGGGAAGACAGGATGATGGCGGTGTTCATAAAAAGTAGTTTAATAACACTGCTTTCCAAACAGTCACAGCAACTGTGATTTATTCTATATGGTTCTTTTAATTGAAATGTACATTTTGTGCATTTTTTTCCCCTAGTAAAGCAGTCACAGATCATAATCGAAGTATTACAATACTTCAATACCTTTCATCTTGTGCTTTAAGTGACTTTTTCTGTATGGACTTCAATATTATAAGCAAATAAATTTAAAGTTGTTTAAAACAGATGACTCAGGAAGCTTTGTTTATTTACACATTTAAAAAATTCTGTTTGTCAAGTTTGTCACCTGGATGTGTAACACCCTACCTTTAAGGCAATTTTCAATTATAGCAATTCCACAGAAATGTTGTGACCCAATCTCTTAATCTGGCACAAAAATAGTAAGACGGCAGGAAGAAAGGAGGAGATACGCACTGGGAGATTTTAATATACCTCTAAGATACTGTAGTCTGTTCCTCGAGCATACATAACAACTGCATGAGCAGAGTAAGTTCTAAGTCTCATTGTCAGCTTCATTTCCTCTTTGTTCTCATTTTCCATGAGACGATATTTCACATAGCTGCTCCCAGTAAATGTCACAGCAGAGCCAGCTGATGCTTAGGAATACAGAAAAGCATAAAAAAGTATTAGCACAGGACTGGAACTAAATTTTTGTTTGGAAAGTAATATAGTTTTACACAGAACTTTTTAGAGTTACATCCTTACCGGGACATTGTCCAGCTTTGCTGTCTGGGCAAACACAGGTGTATTTTCCTTCCTTTGGATCTCCTAAACATTCAGTACCTTCAGGACATGGGTTTCCTTCACACACACTGTTCACCAGGGGGCATTTCCCTTCTGTAAAACCAAATCCATTATTTCTTTTCTGTTAGTGGTAATGGTATTTTGTGAAAAGGAACTCTTAAGTACAGTAGCTGAAAGTAACCCAAATGATATTCCTAACTCTCAGACAAGGAAGTGAAATAACAGTTAATGGAGCATGACTGGCACAGACTAGACAAATAGCATATAGAGTGGCTGATGCTCATCTTTATCTTGATTACTCAATTCAATTGGTAAAATTGGGAAACTGGTGTTGTGGTTTAGGGCTTGACATTAGAACCATTCGCCACAAAACCCAACATGTAGATATTAAACATGGACTGAGTAGGCTGGGGAGAGCAGAGAAAAGCATGTCTGTATTTGAGACAGGAAAGGAACAGGCTTTAAATATTTAGTTCACATGGGCAAGTTCACCCAGCAAGGTTAAGTCCTGGTTTTAAAAAGCAATGTTGTTTTCCTCAGAGATAAAGATAAATTAATCTTCTGTAAGAAATCTTTATACTTAAATATATTTTAATGAATATTCATTTTCCATATTACCCTCTTATTGCCAACCGAATTTGGAAACTGTGTGGGCTACTCCTCTAAGCAGAAAAAAGGAGGTATTCAGGTGCTTTGCAGGAACTTACCTTTGTGCACACAAGACTGAAAATGGCCATCAATATAGGATAGGCAAGAAAAAAAAATTAACTTCATAAAATGGAAAATGAAGGTGTGCCTATAAAAAAAATAAAAATCTGCTCCCATAAGCTTGTATAATGTAAACTCTTGAAATGAGGTAATGATATAAGAAAGAATTACTCTTTCCTATGAAGAAAATTAGGCAAATACTGTGGAGAGAGTTACAGAACATTCTTAATCTTGTCCTGTAATATAAATTTCCATCTGTGGATTACGGCCTTTTAAAACCAGGACAATCTTTTCAAGGATACAGTTTTCCTTACTGTGTTTCTTACCTTCACAAAGGCAAACTGCTGTTCTGTGATGACGGGGAGTGACAAAACTCAACCTGGCTGTGCTGTGGGTTGACATGATGTTCTCATCCACTGTTACTTTTTCTTCACAAAATTTCAAAGGACAATCTAGGCCTGCGCAGAGCTTATGAAACACATCAATTATCCGGACACCCAAAATCTCCTCCAGGTCAGGCACAGAAGAGTTTATCTTGTGGAGCAAAATTCTCACTGGGTGGTGAGAGCTACCAGACTTTTCAATATTCAGGAGGACATCCAGATTAGAAGGAGGATCAGAAGGCTGCAAACTAACAATCTGGATGTCATTTCTCCTCACGCCCAAGATGTTTCTTAATGCTCTCTGGAAATTGCGCCAGTAATCACCAATGAATTCTTCAGGGGACAGGTTTGCAAAGCGTATTGCGATACTGTGATTTAATACATCTTGTGTGATTTGTCTGATGTGTACAGTAATATCAGCTGCAGTTGTAAATTTTCCATCTGTAACAGTGACATTTAGGAGGTACTGTCCTACATCTAACCTTTTATGTGCTATTAGTTTGCCACCAGTACTGGAAACGGAGAACAAGGATTCCATTTTGGGGTCCAGACTGTATGTCAAGGTATCATAAACATCTTGATCGGTTGCATGAATTTTTCCAATGACACCACCTGAATATTCTTCCCCAAAGGCTGTGATAAAGATTTCCAGAGGCAGTATTGCTGGAGAATAAATGCTTTCCTCAATAACTCTAATATCAATGTAAGTCAAAGATGACAATGGTGGTTTTCCATTATCTGCCACCTAAAGGAAAGATGAGGACAGATTTACACTTTTGCTTTATCTCAAATTCTACCGTAGATATTGGTACTGTATACAGTAGAGCTGTATTTTTGTACCAAAAAAACCCCTGCCAAAAAGTCCTATTGGAAAATGCTTTACATAAATTCCGTAACACAATTCCTGACACAAAAGTTAATACTGAAAATTTAAAAGCGTATATAAGCAGGCACACACAAACAGGATTTCACTTCTCCCAAGACTAAAAGCCTACAGTGCTCTTATTACCTGAAAATGCCAGGAAGCTACTAACACTGGTAGCAAATACAGAGGAAATGCACAGTAGCTGATTTCAGACAGCAGATGGTGCTTGAAGCCTTTTGATATCAAGCATGGAAACACATTACAAACTTGAAATGAGTCATGCACTAGAAATTTACAACATGCTTCACCACAGTTAGGAGGTGGTCTGGAAGATAAACTAAATGCACTGTGCCAAACAGTACTTCAAAAGGAAAAAAATGCATGCAGAAAGCTACAATTAATTATGTTGCCTTTCATGATTTTTGGTCACAGAGAGGGTAATAAAAAACCACCCGTAGTGCTATTTGCTTCAGACAGTTAATTAACTATCTTTAACTGTATCAGCCTAATTCAATTTCAAAGCCTTTTTGAACACCCTATTCTCCACCTCTTTTGGACAAAGACATACACTGCTATTGTATGAAGACAGTACAAAAAAAAGAGTGGAAAAGTGAGAAAAGAGCATTCCCTTGGGTTCACTTTTTTCCTTTTATTTCTCACCTCTTGTTTCCCATCTAACCTTTTTCCAGAACTCTCTCCCAGTTACTGAAAGTGACACTGAAGAAATAGTTAAAGAAGAATTGGAGACATCTGAAGGTACAGAGGGGATATACAGGGCTCAGAAAGTAGAAGGTATTCTGCATTGTTTAAAAGATTTTGCAATAATTTTACAGAGAACACTTTGAAGATCCACGCAGAGGTACTGCTTTTGATTTTTCATACAAATTTAAGCAAAAGAGGGGTAACTCCAGGCACAAGATTATCTGTGGATGGGCACATAAATGTAGCATTTTTAAAAGGTAGTATGTGTCTTCTGGAACTACATGTCTTCATCTGTTAACTCCAAAAGACAGGCATGGCTAAAAACTTGCCCTCCGGTTACCCAAACAAATAAGGAGAGCTTTGGGTCAAGTTGGCAAAATTTTGTTTTGCCTAGATCTCTGCCTGGAAACAAGACAAGGCAGGCAGTTTAGCTACAGAAGAAATGCCCAAGGGAAACAATAAAAGGCGCAAAACAAACAGACAAGCAAAATTATAACAAATGGGCAGCAAGTAGGAAAGAAGAGCCCCAGGAGAAATGGTTTTTCAATAGTGCAGATATTTAAAAATGTGCTGTGGTTTTAAACTGAAGACTTCAGAGTGTGGCACAAAGGACTGCATGACTCATAGCTGAGGATTTTGCACACTAATGCTGTGAGACATTTGCTAATGGACAATCTATTTCCTTTGCAGAGAGGGAAAGCAAATACAAGTGGCATGCCCATATAAGGTGACCATTGGGAAATAAAAAAAATTCTTATTTCTATTAAAATGACAAAAGTAAAGTCTTTTGGAGATAGTGGGTGCATAGAGTGCATATGGGGAAAGTTTCTGTGGTTTTAACAGGTTTCTTTTTGGTTTTGAGTTTTTTCAAATGAAAGCATGCCTGTAAATTAAAACCACAATGTCATGGGTTAGCAAGCATAGTCCCGGAAGTGATGTCCTTGCTAAGGGGTGCTTACAGTTTCCTCTGTGACCTGACAGAACCTATCAGCTGGCCAGTTTGAATATGGACAATTCTCTAAGCCACTTAAAGTTGTGACTGCCTCTGTGATCCACACTTAAGAATAGACAAACCCCCGGCAGAGTGCTCTCTCATTTCCAGTGCTGGGACAGGTGGCTGCAGGCCCTGTGTGGGGGCCAGCGGGCCCGGCCAGGCCCTGCTCGGGCCAGGCCGGGCCAGGTCACGGCCATCCTGGAGCTGATGGGCCCTGTTCCACCTGCGGAACCCCCACAGTCCTGCTATGTGCAGACAGAGCGGCCCGGCTCCCCCTCTCCAATTCGGCCAAGATTCAGCTGAAGCTATAACGCTGTCCGGCAAAAGATCATGTGACCAACAGTGATAAGTGACATTCCAGCTGCAAGGCCGAGGTGAGAGTAACCCTTTTATTGCTGTGAAGAGCTGAAAACCTGAGGGAGAAGAAAGAGGAGATGCTTAAAGCTGAAATTCTGTTGTAAAGCTATGATGTATCAGAGTACCCATTGTAATTTCATGAAGGCATGGGGGGTGGAGTGTTCAACTTGTACTTGTGAGCAAAAGCACCTGTGCTGAGATAGGCAGATGCTGAAGCAGCTGTAATTTCATGAGAAGTTTGAACAGGGAGAGATGGAAGCGATGAGGACTTTTGCTCCAAATGGAAAAGGAGAAAACCTCAGTTCCTAGAGATGCTCCCAGAGATAGTCCTAGAGATGAAGATGAGGAGGACCCTTTGCTCCCAGGGAAGGAGAAGGGCCTCTGTTCCTAGAGATGAAATGCTCCCAGAGATGGGTGAAGAGAACTTTTATTTCTGAATGGCTCAACCTTAAAATTGTACCCCAGTAATTCAAGAGTGGAACCTCAAAAGCAGTTGCAGGAGAAGCTGCAAGTCGTGGGAAGGGACTCACATGCGAGCAGAGAACCAGCCCGGGGGGCTGTCTCATTGTGATAACGTTTTCATAGCATGGGCAAGAGAGACTCCTCTTCCTAAATGGACTAAACAAGGTTATTATGGGAGTGGGTAAACAGAACTGAACATCTCAAGGGTTGTCTTTTTACACTGTCAGTGGGAGAAGGGAGAAAGGTGGGAAGGTGGGGGGAGGAGAAGAGTTCTGAAGGTGTGGTATGATTTTTTTTCTTCTTTTAGGTCTGTTAATAAACTTCTTTATATTTTTTCAAGTTTGGTGCCTGCTTTGTGTTTCTCCTAATTCTTATCTCACAGAAGATAAACAGTAATGAGTATTTTGGACCAAACCACTACACTAAATTGGTGTTTCTGCCTGGTTACAAACCGAACCCGCTACACACAACTACCTCAGCAATCCATTCAGAAAGCAACTAAGGTGAAAGCTGTCAATACTGAAAAGCACAGCAGTGAAGGTCAGTTAAAAACTGAAAACAGGTATCAAGAGATCAGACACAGCCATTAAATCACATTAACTTGTGATTTGCAAGATCAAAATGCAGAAAATGAACACAATGCAAACTTGAGAAAATGCCTTCCTACTGATGTTAAAAAATATTATTTTAAACGAACAGAGGAAGAATATTTTTCCTCAACAGCCATGCCTATAGTTTTGTGCGTATCATTGGAACTGGAGTCTTGTGATAGGACAATGCTAGTTTTAGTCTTGGATGCCTTCATACCCGTGTATCGTAACATAATAGCAAATAATAGCAGCACGTCTATTGAAAAAAAGCTAGCAAAGTGTAAAATGACAAATGGCAATTACAGTGATGTATTTCTAGAATCAGTTGGGAAACTTGGAAATCAACAGACTAGACAGGTCCAAAATACTGAGACTGGGTAGTACAGCACACAAATTATGCACATTAGTACAGTCTGCTTTAATGATTTACAATCTCTGAGAAGTCTTTGTTCTAAATGAGTACATTTGTTTTAAGATACTTGTTTAGCTACTGGATGCCATTAAAATAGCCCATGTTCATTCCCTAATAAAAAGGTACTTTTCAGCTGCTGTGCTGAAGACAAGATAGCTGAAGTACTGACAGGCTGTTTACAAGCAGCCTAGAGACCAAGAAGTGGTTTAGAAATGAAAGAACTGCAAGATTCCACCCAGAGGAAGATGTTACGCATCTCACACTTAAGAAAAGCCAGGCACGTTAGGAAGGCCCAAAGGTGCAGCTAAATCATGAAATGTGACAAAGACAGTGTAACAGTCTATATGGAACAAACATAACTGCCTATATGTGCATTTATAAGAATACATTTTAAAAGCAAATTAAATAGAAATTAGTTACTGCTTAGAGAAGATTTAAAATAAAACATATCAATCTTGTACTACACTGATTCCACATACAGGAAAAACATTGATAAACAAAAAAGTGACTTTGGGGGAATTGGCATATTACTATTGAGGAAAAAAATGGCTGAGGAATGATATACGTTTTTCATACAAATTCTTAAACCCTAAACTAAACTACATTTAAATGAAACTATATCCGTCCTTATACTGATGGTTCCTGGTTACTAGCATTTTAGTGACTCAAACAGCAAATTACAGTATCTGTGGGAATTTTTTCTTCTTTTCCCAAAGAAAACAAACTTTGTGTAAATATGTCACAATTATCCCAATATTGACAGAATTCAGCATACACTGTTATAAACAGTATTGTTCTAAAATTCTGCAAGTGCATGTTTACTCATAAATTATCTGCAATAGTATGCCTAAGAATAATTTGGCGATCTAAAGAAATTCCTCCTGTGAAAATGAAGGTAAGAATTTTTCTTAAAACCTGAATCAGGAAATGAAATTTAAGAATTAAGGCCATCTACTTTTAGCCTACCAATTTTAAGTCCTCTGTTCCCAGCTGCTTAATTTATAACTGAATTTAAAAGGACTAGATAAGATTGAAACAATTAGTTTGAACTTTTCTCACACTAGGTTAGGTTACAAAAAGTATTTGAGAGAACTTAGCCAGGTTAATCTAACCTTGGACATGGTCTGGTCTTTCTGCACAACAATGGCAAATGTAGCATATATTGTAGCACTTCAGGGTCATTTTTTGAGTTTTTTGCTGTGTTTTCCACTGCAGGATCCTGAGATCTCAAACTACTGCACTGCAAGTTTCAATGCTATGAAAAAAGATCTACTGAAAATACTATGAAGAAAGGTCCAAACTTAAAAAAAGATGTTTTCAATTGCAATTGAAAAAAGAATGTGGCACTACAGAAAAATTTTTCATTACTGCTATGTTGTGCAATATCCCTGCTTTCATCATGTGCGTTTAGTCCAGCACACAGCCAGGGTCAAAACAATAGTGGCAAGAGGAATTCTGCAGTCAATAGTGAATGGCTCAAGGGACCTGTCCCTGCTGGCTTTTTCAACACTCCAACCAGAAGGCAAAGGGCTTATCAAGACTACTCATCCAGTTAACATTTCACTTACACCTTACTTCTACTGTGATTTTAATTGAACTTTCCATTGCATCTGTGTAGATTAGTATTTAAACCAACAGACTTTGTCTAGGAAGATGTCACCTCATGGGACATGCCTCAAGTGACTAGTTGGCATGTCAGGATCTCCTAACGGAAAGGCAAGTGGTGGAGTGAATATGAGTGAAAAAGCTAATTAAATACTTACAATGTAAAACAGTTAGAGGAATCATATCCTACCTTAACATGAAGCAAATAGTGATCTCTCACTTTGCGATTCAGTGCAGCACTTGTGGTCAGAACTCCCTGCTGGGTAATCTGAAAAGTGCTCTCTTCGTTTCCACTCAGGATGGTGAAGAGAAAAGGAGGGCCGTTGTGAGAAGAATCCTTGTCTGTCACCACTAGCTGCAGCACACTAATTCCAATAGGCTTATTTTCCTGTAGATACATAGTACACGTTGGTTTTGTTATAATTGAGGATGTGGTCTGATGCTGATTTCTTCCTCTCAACAGAAACCCCAACAAATTGCTGTCAAACCAGTTAATCAGTACAAAAGAAATAAGAATGACAATATTGCTTCAGGAAAACTATTACCCTCTGAGAATAAGACTCAAAAACAGTAAAAGGAGAAAGGCAGTTGTTTAAACTTCGATTTTATTTTTGAAGGTAGTTCAGCCTTGACACTTTACATTTTCCACTTCTGGTCTGAATTAATATTATTGTAGCCTAATTACCAAGTCATCAAAGATTTGAAATTTAGTGAAAACACCTGTTAAGCATAATTTAATGCCTTTGTTGGGAGGACTAGAAAAATACGCTCCTCCCTCTGACTCCTTGTGCCCCTAATTAGTGTTCTGGCTACAGCTGCTACAACCACCATCCAGTTAAAATATGAAATCCAGGTTTTAAAATTTGCATCATAAAATCCCTTCAAGTTTGCATCATGTGGATGCCTAAGGTTTCACAGACACTTCACATACTCTGGCTTATCATGTATCTTACACACACATACTGCCTTATCTGACACTTGTAACACCTCTCCCAGAATACATGTGCTCTACTGTATCGGCCAGATACATACTTATTTCAAAAGCAAGGAAAGTAGGAACATTATTTTGAAGTACAACGATAACAAAATACCATCCTTTCACAGTTGCAAAAACCCCTAATAATAACAATACTCTGTTTCTGACAAAGTCAAATTTAGTTATCAGATATTGCAGCTGAAGCTTTTTCCCTTTCAGCAAAACAAAGACCATCACTTTAAAATACAAATATTTGTAGTTGAACATCTAAATTAATTTGACTTTCCTAAGAACTAAGCACATTTTTTACTGTGTCCAAATATACCCACCTCCAATACAGGAGGAAATACACACCAGCATTCTTGGGCAACTCCTCCAGCTTTTTCTCTGCTACCTTCCACTAGGACAGGCTCATATGAATGAATTATAAAAGCAGAGGTCGTCTTTTTTAATTGAGTAAGGGAAATAGTACAGACATTGGCTACACAGTCTGCAGTTTAAGAGATATATTAATGAACATTCATTTCAAGAAAGACTGTAATTGGGGAAAAGAAGATAGCACACAGACATGAATCCGTTGTTTCGGTTTTTTCTTTTATTTTTGTTTGTTTGGTTGGTTTTTTTAAAGCAAGATCCAGGACATCTTATTTGCATACTGTGTGTATATTGTATATATTCACTTTGCCCTGTTTCGGAAACCTGCCTTTACAAATGACGCCCACCATCTCAAATACAAGTGGTATGTTAGGATGGCACAGTGCACCAGGTAACATTGTCTGATCCTCACTGGTCTACTGTATCAGGCCAGGAAACAGCAAAAGGACACAAGGGATTGAGCTCATTTACATTACTAGTCTACAAAGGTCTGAGTGCAATTCCTTTGTTGCCTTCCTTATATTTTCACTTGGATTCAGGAAGACAAGAAGTATAGATGCTGCCCCCACTGTCTTTGCTTTAGCAGTTTTCTGAATCAGGCAAGTACATGCCAGACACTTGAGAATGTGGCCTACTGCTAAGGTGTAAAACTAGTCAAAGGATTGATATGCAGCCACATGAAATTCTACTCTTGTTCTAACTGCTTCAGACCCCAGAGGAGGCCAACGGGAATTAAGTCTTAACCTATGTGCCATGGTGCAGAACACTAGCTTCACAGTAACAGGTACCTAAAGGATCTTTTTCTAAGCAGCAACTCTTAAGACTAAAATGAAATAGCAAAATAATTATGTATTTTAACATCCCTGTATGATTCTAAGAATGTTTTATGCATAAATGGAATGTGTAACATATATACATGTACACACAAGGAATCTGAAAAAGAACCTGAGAAGTTATGCATTCTCCCTCACTGTAGATATTCAAGAACTGTCTGGACTTAATCCTGTGCCATATGCTCTGGGATGACCCTGTTTTAGCAGGGAGATTGGGCCAGATGACCCACTATGGTCCCTTCCAACCTCACCTGTTCTGTGATTCTGAGAACTTGCAACGTAAGTTTCTAAATAACCTGCAAACAGGAATTTTATAACCCTTAGCACTTATTTGATAAGTAGTCTCACTGGTGACATTAAATAATTAAAAATACAGAAAAATTCAAGTCACAAATTCACAATCCAATAACGTTATTGATTTAACTACTTCACTAGTTGTATTTACCTGGATGATAACACTATAGTTTCCTTTTGAGAACACTGGAGGATTATCATTTACATCAGAAACATCAATGTTAACTGTAGTTGTGTTAAACTTAGGTGGGTTTCCATTATCTGAAGCTTGAACTGTCAAGGTATATCCTGAAATCTAAGAAAATAATAAAAATAATTAAAACATTTACTGAAGAGGAAAAAAGTAACAAACCCAGATTTTGTTTTATGGAAGAAATATTTTAGCACAACCCCCAGTAAAGCTTTCCTTCATATATTTAATACTTTCTCTTCCTCCCGGTCCTCCAAAACTACTGATATAAATAGATGCTTTCACTTTATTACAGCTATATTAATTTTGGAACATGTAATGGTAATTTACAAATAGAATAAGAAAATGGTGGTCATCAATTATGCATAGGTAAATTAATCCCAGCTGCCCAAAAAGCATGAAAAACTCACCTTTTCTCTGTCTAGAAGCTTAGTCACTTTTATTTCACCCCTGGTAGGGTCAATTGTAAAAGGATTTCCTTGATTGCCATCTGTAATTGTGTAGTGAATGCGGTTGTTGGAAGGTCCATCAGCATCATCTGCCATAACCTAAGGGGCATTACAGTCTCATTTAAAACAGGTTGAAATAGACTCTAACATCTTTCAGATAAACTCATCCTGAAGATGAGCTCTTTCAGTCTAACAAATTTCATAGTTCGCAGGAGAAATGCCATCTCAATAGAACATACCAACATCACTTAATTTCCTGAATTTCTTCTGAAAGTTAAGTCATGGTCTCACGGACTCATAAACATATCACAAAATATTATCTACTTTCCCACAGTATCTGAAGTCCCTACTTCTGAAACTTTTTCAAAGTAAATTTTCAATTCACTCAGTGGCAAAAATCTATTCATTGATGTTCACCTTCAAATCCATACTTATTCCTTCAAGACTGAAAGCATGATCTTGATGACAGAGTATTTCAAAGTAAAAAACCAATACGTACTGTAATAACTGATTGTTCAAGCATAACATCTTCACTGATTACTGCAGTGTAAGTGTCTTGGCTAAACACTGGAGAATTGTCATTGATATCCGTGACATTAATATTCACTGTTACAACATCACTTAATGAAGGTGTGCCTCCATCTGTGGCTTCCACTGTCAAGTAGTACTCATGAGAACTTTCATAATCCAAACTCTCAATGACAAAAATGGCTCCTATGGAAGAAGAAAAAAAAAAAAAGAAAGCCTCAAACAAACTCTGCTACTGCTGTAGTATTATGTATTGCAACATTTTATTTTGACCTGACAAACAGTCAGCTTCTTCAGGGCTTGACTTGTCACTGTAAAGCTGGAGCTACCCAGTGAAATGATTATGCTTTACACATGTACGTAAAAAGATGCAAAGTTCCTGCCATTACCACAAAAGATTCACAGTTTAAAAGAACCTGGCTTACATTTTGTAATATTAGTTTTTAACCAGCTAGTTAAGATTGTGTATGCTAGGGACTGCACTCTGATTTGCTGGAAGAGTTTTTGTGGAACCTTTTTACTCCTTTCAAATATACGAAGCTTATCTGGCAAAGTACTTCTATACTTTATTACCAGTGTGTCCACTGGAAAGAGCAGGAGAATTGTAATTTCCATTACACTAGTACAATTAAGTACTAAACTATTTAAATAGCTATTAAAAGTCAACTAGAATTAACTTTTGGGTAGAAATCTTACTAAAAATAAAACAAAACAAAACCCCTCCTCAAAACACAAACAATATTACCAGAAATTAGCTCTAGAAAAGGAACTATGTAAGTAAACAAAACTAAAATTGAGGTGTATAATAATTTTTAACAAAAAATTGTCATTAATAGGGAAGAATTCTCTACAGAACCTAAATAGTCCCTGATACTAAATCTGACTATCAAGCAAGCCTAAAATCTCCACTGTCATGATGGATATATGGTTGAACATAATATTCCTATTCCAACCTCTCTTTAGTGCCATATCAAACTTCTCTAGGATTACTGCTTTTGTGGACAAATGACTAGTCTTCCCAACCAATTTTATTTCTGATCCTTCTTTTGCCAATTCTGGCCATTCCTGCTTATTATATATCTTTCGTGGAAAGAATACTATGCTTCTGTCATTACAGATCTATGTCTTTCCACCCACCTGCCCCAGAGTGGGGAATTTCCAGTTAGGAAACCCTTGCCTCTTGCAAACTAAATGAATCTAATCCAAGTAATAATCTAATAAATAGAAGCAACAAATAAAGTTCCTATTCTACATTTTACTGCACTCCTCTAGGGAGCATGCTGGCAAAATGGGTGAAAAGACAGCAGCAGCAACTTCATAGCCAGGATGATGCACATAGGTTATACATAACCTGGCTGAACTACGGAAGAACTCAGTATGGCACTGAGATATTTCTTCCTCTAACAATCAGGCTTGCTTGGCCTAAAGTATATTCACAGTTGTAACCTGTTACCTGTTGTTGAATTGATGCTGAATTTTCCGTGTTCATTCCCACTGACTATTGAGTATGTGATTTCAGCATTGGCTTCAATGTCTCTGCTTGCAGCATAGATCTGGAGAACTTCAGTTCCAACCAAAATGTCCTCTGATACACTTGCACTATACTCTCTATGCTCAAATACGGGTGGATTATCATTAATATCCAAAACAGAAATTATAAGACTACTTGTTGAAGACAGTCTTCTAGGTAAACCTTCATCTGTAGCCTTCAAAGTTAACATGTACACAGCCTGTAATTCCCGATCCAAAGGCTTCTCCAAATGAATGATTCCAGAGAATTCATCAATAGAGAACTGCCCCTCTGCAGAGTTCACCAGTGAATAATGGATTTTGCGGTTCAAGCCTGCATTTTGAAAACAATTTTCAAGAATGAAGCAGCCATTAAAATACATAACAACAGAATAATCCATTTGATAGCTACAGAAATAAGACATGCATGCTAAATATTATCATTCATGTTAAAAGTAAATTTCAGAAAGAGTTAAAGGCTCTCATGAAGAGCAGACTTACGTCCATAAAAAATTAAGCTGACACTTCACTGCACTGATTTTCCGTCATATAGAAAACATGAACCATGGTTCTGCTTCAGTTACAGCACTATTTAATATGAAACAATTAGTAATATAAATGTAGTTATAACTTCGGAACAACAGAATCTGCTTAGCAGGCTTATAATAGCAGAGTAGGATATGGGAGAGTTAGGTTGCATCAATTAATTAGACTCAAAACCAGTAAGTTTATTTAAGAACCATGCCCCCAAATTAACAGGAACATAATTTCTAGCAATATTTCTTTATAAAACAAAAAAAGACTCACAGATTTTAGGGGCAAGTATTTTGGTTCTCCTGAGCCTCAAAGACTAGTGAAGTACGAAAACATTTGTCTTTTACCTTCCAAATGAGCAACCTAGCTTTATCATAGCACAAACCAGGTCAGTTGTTTTATGAGACTAAGCCAACTATTCATTAATCCTATTCAATTAATAAATTGATGAGATGTAGAAAGCATACACTTTTAAAAATACTTTATGCTGTTGTGTTCCTTACAACAAAGCCTATGAACAAACTCTTTCTAATGTTATTTTCAGTTCATGTTCACCTAAATATTTGTAACTGAACAGTGAAGATAAGGAGACAGTAAAAATCTTAACAGCATATACATAAAGCTACAGCTGACCAGGCTTCTCTTGATGGTATGATCACCAATGGCTGTCCTGAGAAGCACCATCAAAAATCTATGAATGCCCATTTACATGAATAGTCATGGCTTCATAGTCCTATTACTTACATCAGGAGTAAAAGGATGAACCCAATCGATCATAACATTAATACCTTATTACACTAAAAATATCCTACATTTTGTCTCTCCCCGCTCTCCTCATTTTTGCAGAGACACTACAGGGATGTCTTCCAGGCTACTCGCACATGGAAGTCAGGTGTCACATGATTTAGTAGACCTAAATATATCTTTCAGGAGTCTAATCCTGAATGGCATTGAACACCTGTCAGCTCTACTGAAACACTTGACACATCTCAGGATAAAACTAAATAAATATTACTGTAAGTCTGAGAACATGACCAAAGTATCAGTCAAAGAATGCATACCTGCATCTGCGTCTGTTGCCTGCACTCTTGTCAAAAGGGTTTTAGGCTCTGTGTTTTCAAATACTGTAATGGAGTAAGTATCCGTTGTAAACTCTGGGGCATTATCATTCACATCTTCTAGAGTCAGGATAATGTTAGCTTGGCAGAATCTTCCTCCTCCATCTGTGGCTTTCACTAGCAGATGATAAACTGCTTGCTGCTCACGATCAAGTGCCATTAATGTTTTCAGTTCACCTGCAAACAGCATAACACACATAAGTTGATGCAAGGTGCAAGACTTAAGCACCCCTAACATGTTTTCCCCTAAAATTAGAAAAACTAAACAACAGTTTTCTTCTTCACAGTAATTTCATCAGTGGCTAAGTCAACAGCTGTACTGTATTAATGAACTCCACTTTGGGCAAAGCATACAAGTGACCTGCCTTTTCAGCTTGAAAAGAATAAGCACTAAAACCCTTTATTTTTTTTCTAATGCTCTTGAAACAGATATTAGCTAAAGTAAAGCTCTCTGATGGTGCAGAGAGAGAATGTGTATACATGCAAAAATCCATGTGTGTTTGTGCAAAGAAAATTAAAATATTAGAATTCTGTCTTTAAAAAAATGCAAGGTTAAATCCATGTCTGGTTTTTCTGGGCTATTTAGTTGTATTCCTTCCACAACTATTAATATTTCTTCCTCTAACAATCAATGAATAGCCACAGCTACAGACAAACCTCTAGAACTCTAACACATACTTTCTTTCTCAAGTGACAGAAAACATGAGAAGCTACTACTAAGTGTAGTCATTGTCTCCTTATAACCAGTTCAAGAAAGTATTATGGAACACTTTTTATGAGTGTTCTAGCCCTACCAATTCTCAATTTATGTAACAACACTGTAGCACATCACACAGGTGACATTCAAAGTCAAAAAGTCCCCCAAATACATGAAGTAAGGTCTTTTTCATTTATTTTGTCACTGAATTTTCTGATCTCTTCTACCTGCATTACACTTTTGTAGTCATCCCATTTTTTCTATACTGTTTATCTTCCTACTCCTTATCTACTGCAGCCTGCACAGTAGAGGATTTTGGCATATAGCTGTAACCTATACTATAATAAAAAACACACAAATGCCATGAAAACCAAAGTGAAGCAAGTTAAAAGTTAATATCATTTATATAGTGCTTCCAATAAAACTGGGGCCACTTTTGGTATTTGCTATGGAACGGAAATTTATTGCTCCATCTGACCTCATCCCATTTAATTTTCCAAAACAAATGATGGCAAAGAGAATCTGAATGAAGATATTTTCAGTTACAAACCATTATTACTACTGCTACAATGAACATAAAAAGAGCAAATTTTATGTCATATTTTTATTCCAATCACTTCAGCATGGAAATTTCTGGCTTAAGGGCAATTACCCTGTTTACACTTTAGTTCCTCATATATTAAAATACTTGCCTTTTGCCTGACTTTATTCAATATATTATTAGCATTTGTGTAGTAGAAACTCACATTTTAAACTGTTGTACAATAAACCAATCCTCAGTGAAGAGTCTTAAGTACTGACATTTATGTATGCCTTAATGTAACAGCAAAACATTTTATAAAATGAGGTGATGACTGGAATCTTGTATAGTGTATAAAGTATTATTACCTGTGTCTGGAGTGAGTCTGAATTTTTCTGCTCCTGTGCCATGCAGTGTGTAAGTAATTTCTGCATTGGAACGAATATCTCCATCTGTAGCAGACACCTGCATTATCAGTTTGCCAGGAAGGGCATCTTCAGGAACGGAATCAGCATATAAAGTCTGCAAGATTTCAAAGTTACATTGAAGGACTAAGCATATGAAGTAAGCAGAGCTTAGAAAGGGGATGGGAAGAAGGAATGATAGAGGAAATAATATTCTGTTTGAATGTTTGGTAACACATAATGTGAATCAGAGGATGAAATACCTGAAAATTAAAAGAATTTATGATTTTCTAATTAATTACGTCCCATTTATTAGATTATTCAGAAAGGTATTTAATACTGCAACTATATGACTTTGGAACATCACTGCATTGCTAAGAACTCAAAACACTTGTAACTGATTAACTGATAATGAAATGTGTTCCCAAAATAGGAGTTATAAATTTTTGCTAATTTCATTTTTAGCGCTTTTGGTGGATCATCTTTTCTAGGTCTGTCTCAATCTACAAGAAACTGATATCTGCTCTTTTTTTTAATGACACAAAAGCTTCTAGATTAAATAAAAAATAAGAAAAAGGATTCATAATTTAATGGCACTAAGCACTCTTACTGCTCAACCATGTCAGGAATGGGCATTACATTAGAAGCACTAAGCCTTGTTACACCAATATTAACAAAGGGAAAAATAAAAGGGGAAAAAAGCTAAAAATACTGACTTGCCAGTCTGTTTATAACTGCAACCATTTACACAGAAGTAACCAACATAAACATCAACTAAGAAAAAGAATCCTATATTCACTGTATACTTGTCCTTCCTAGTACAAGCGAAGGCTTCCATCTAGTAATATCAAATCTGTGTTCAACTATGAGAGGTCCAAATGTGTTAGAGAGGAGGACAAAAAAAAAAAGGGAAAAAAAAAGTTGAGTTCCACATAAGGCAATTACACATCTTGCAGGGGCAATCTTTCTGGGTTTCTTCCATTCCTTATTTTTCATGTACATTTTTGCGGACTATAAAATCTGGGAAGGTAGACAGCTTTGTAACAAGAAAACATTTATGGATTACAGATTTTTGGTGCTGTTGACTGCAATTGCAGGGTAATGTTCCAGTCTTTTCAACTCTTTTATCACAGGAAATACACACATATATCAACTAAGCAATGGGATTCAGCCTTCTTTGAGACTTTGCTTCTTTCATAAAGGAGAGCATATAAACTATGATGGCTGCAGCTTAAAACAATCTTTTTGGAAAAGAATTAACGTATGAGAAAGGTACTACAATTCTCCTTGTGTCTTTCAAATAGCCACTGAATGTCAATGAACTGTCTTTGGATTTTTAAAAAAATCTGTCTGTGAAGTATCTTTTATTTCACAGCACTCTATCTTAACAGTCCAAATTTTTGTTACTGGTTTAAAAGGACTAGCTGTTTGTCAGTCTCCTGAGAAACAATTTCAGAGAAAATGTAGATTTTATGTATGAAAGCAGCTGGACATGGATGATACAAGACTCTGCCTACCTTTTCACAAACAGGGCTATTATCATTAGCATCAAGGACTTTAACCTCCACCACAGCTTTAGCTGTAAAGGTCCCATCAGTAGCTGTAATATTTAGAAGATAATGATCCTTTTCTTCCCTGTCCAGAGGCTTTTTGACATAGACCTTCCATTCATTCTGTATATTTTCAATAGCAAACTGTCCCAAAGGATCACCTCCTGAAAGGTGGAAAGATATTTATTTAAAGACAGAGATTTCTACTGTTACTCAATCAAAACTAGGATATAGTTAAAAAAAAAAAAAAAAAGTAAATGCAAATAAGTAGCCACTCTTTGTGGCTTTACACAGAAACAGCTTCATTTCCTGGGTAGAAATTGTCAGTAGATGCTCATATAACAAATTCAACTGCGGCCAACAGAATCTATAAAAATTAATGCAGAAATTCATGTAGCATTATAGAAAACATCATATCATGACATATGCTAAATAAAACCAATGAAATACTCCACTGGAAATTAATAGCCTATTATTTTGTGAAAATTCTTTTCATTTGTTCTCTACATCACTAATCCAAGTATAGGTTTTTAAAATAAAATTAGATATATAAATAATATACAGAGAAATGCATTTTAAGCAAGGCACACATGAAACAAAGCCAACTAAAACTCCATTTTCCACTGAAGTTTTTAATATTTATATTAAGACACACACATTCTCTCTTTGCAGCTCTATGGTTTCAAACACTTTCCAGTCTTTTCAAAGATTAAGTTGTATCTCCCATCATTCCAGCACCACTCAAATGGTTATTCTGACATTACCCAAAAAGATTTACCTGTAATGTAATAAAAGACTTGTCTATTGGTTTCTTCTGTATCAGCATCCGTTGTACTCAGGATAGCAATTACCCCACCAGGAGGGTCATCCTCACTGACTGTTCCTTTATATATCTCTGCAGTAAACCGTGGAGGATTGTCATTCACATCTGTGACAGTAACTTCAACCACAGCCATAGAAGACAGTTGAATTTTTTCACCCCGGTCAGATGCAATCACTGTGACTTTGTATTTGTCTCGTTTCTCATGATCGAGTTCTTTGAGAGTGGTAATCCAGCCATTTTCCATGTTTATGGCAAAAGACTCTATTATGTCTAGCTCTTGAGAAGGATCCAAGCTGTAAGTAACCTGCCCATTGAGCCCTGAATCTAAGTCAGTTCCTTTAACCTGTATGACTCTTGTTCCAGCTGGTGTGTTTTCTACGATGAATGCTTCATACGGGTTGGACTCCAAAATGGGTTTGTTATCATTTGCATCTTTTACTTGAATGCTTACCTCTACTGAGGAAACAACATTATAATCTTCATTTGCAAACTGTGCTCGAACAGAGAACTGGTACCACTTAGTTGTTTCATGATCAAGATTCTTCTCAAGTTTCAACTCTCCAGTCTGTCGGTCAATCACAAAAAAGTCATCTCTGTTGCTTTCAGGAGTGTTCCCTTTAATCAGACTATATACCAAAGTCTGATTATGCTCTGCTTTGATAACATCTATCACAGTTCCAATTGGAATGTCCTCAGAAACCGTGTAAGAATAAAATGGTTCTGAAAATTTTGGAGGAAGCACTTCAGGTGGAAGTATTCTAGCATAGACAGGAACAACTGACTCTTTTTGGGGCGATCCACCATCAATTGCTCTAACAAGGAAAGTAAGAAACTCATTTTCCAAACCAATTAAGCTTTCTTTTGTTGTAATTATACCAGACAATGAATCAATTTCTAAGTTCTCTTCTACATTTTCAGACTCTGCTTCAATAGCGTATGTGATGTCTGCATTTGTACCTTCATCAGCATCAGATGCCCAGATTTTAACAACAGAAGTACCCCGTGGAACATCAGACCCAATATTTACTTCATACTCTGTTGCTCGGAATTGAGGAGCATTATCATTGTCATCTGTAAGTATTACATTAAAAGTACAGAAAGCAACTTTCCCTCCTGAATCTTTGGCCATTAAATTAATGGCAATTACTTTTTCTGCTTGTGTTTCACGGTCAAGCTTTTCAGAGGTAAATATCTGCCCTCTCTCATTTGTATAAAATCTGTCTTTGGCAAAGTCATTCACAATGTGGTAAGTGATGTGGCCATATGTACCAGAGTCTTCATCTGTTGCTTTAACTTCTGTCACCAAAGTATGCAAGGGAGCATTTTCAGCTAGTTCAACCTCATACTTATTCTGGCTGAAAACAGGACTATGCATATTGGCACTGATTACAGTTATATGGACTTGGGCTGAGCTTCTGAAGACCCCATCAGAAACCGACACGTTAAGATTATAATGTGACTTCAGTGTCTGCCTGCGTAGGTTTGAGATGGTGATAATACCAGTTTTACTGTTAATCACAAAATTCTTCTGATCATTGCCTGTCAGAATGGAGTACTCCAGCTTGTCAACATCTGAACTATCTGCATCTGAAGCTTGCACACGTGTCACAAAATGTCCTCGAGGAGCCAGTTCACTAATTTTAGCTTCATAAAGCAATTGGCTAAAAAGAGGGGGGTTATCATTGAGATCAGTTACATCAACAGTTACAATGGTATCACTGCTCAAGGGCAGCATGCCACCATCTATGGCCCTTATTAGTAACTTGTGTTGTTTAATTTGTTCATAGTCCAAAGTTCTTGCTGTAAGAATGAGTCCAGTGCTGCTATCTATGTGAAAGTAGTCATGACTTTCACTATTATCCTCAACCAAGTGATAGGAAATTCCCCTGTTGGTTCCAGAATCAGCATCTGTAGCGCTCACTTGTGCAACAGATGTTCCAATGACAGATGCTTCAGAAAGTGTTGCAATGTAAGACTGCTCTGTAAATACAGGAGGATTATCATTGATGTCTTCCACTATTATGTCTACAAACACATCAGCATGTGCCCCATTTAGGGAGTCAGTTGCTCGAACACTCAGTTTATAGGCTGGGTGAGACTCAAAGTCAAGAGGGGCAACAACATTTATAACTCCAGTGTTGAAGTTGATAGTGAACTGACTGAAAGGATCTCCACCTGTGATGCTGTAAAACACCTTGAGTCCTTCAGGGCTGTTTGCTTGTACATGTACCACAGGACTATGAAGCTGAATGTTTTCTGGTATCTCTGCACTGTAGAAAGGCTTTTCGAACACTGGCATAGCTTTACTCATAACTGAAATTGGGACTGTAACTTCAGCTGAAAATGCAGGATCTCCTCCATCTTTTGCCACTACTGTGATCAGATACTCCTTATTTAGTGTGTCTGGTTCGAACTTCTTCTTCAGGGAGATTTCACCAGTGGGATCAATTTGGAAATGTTCATTATGTTCTTTGAGATAGTAATGCACCTCTCCATTTTTGCCCGTATCTTTATCTACTGCTGTCACACGCTGAATAACATGACCTGCTTCAGAGTCTACTTTAATAACAGCATAATATGGAAGATTGACAAAAAATGGAGCGTTATCATTTACATCTTCCACTGTGACTTTAACTACAATGTGTGCAACAACTGATGGTTTATTTTCCTCTGTCACTTCTACGACCACATCAAAAGATTCTTGCTGTTCACGATCAAATGGTATTCCCGTTGTTGAGAGGACTCCTGAAGTTTGGCTTATTTTAAATTTGCTGTCTGGATTTAGAATATGGTAAAAAAAAGGCTTATTTATTTGATTCCCTATAGCAGTAACAACAGCTATTGTTTTTGCCTCTGTGGAATTCTCCTGCACTGTTGCAGAATAAGAACTCTGTGTGAACTTCAGCTGGCTTGTTTTGCTTTCCTTCACATTAATTTTTACAGATGCAGTGCTTGCAAATCTGCCATCAGATGCTCTCACTGTTAATTCATATCTGCTTCTTAACTGAGTTGTGTTTTGTACTGTTATATCTCCAGTCTTAGGGTTTATTGAAAATTTTTCTCCAATGTTGCCTTCAATAATAGAATAAATTAATTGGGAAAAAATGCCTGAATCTGCATCAGTGGCATTTACGCTGATGACTTTCACGCCTTTATAAGTTGGAACCAGAATGGATGTCTCATATAGCTCTCTTGAAAACACAGGAGGGCAATCATTGATGTCAATCACATAAATAGTAACATTAGCTGCATATTCTGCATATAGACGTGGTATCCCCGTATCATGTACTTGCACTGAAAAGTGGAAAATATTTGTCTCCTCGTAGTCCAAACTCATTACTGTCCGAATGGCACCAGTGCTAGAATCAATGGCAAAATACTGGCGGACAGATGGTTCAACAATTTGATAAACAAGCAAAGCATTAGATTCTTTATCAGCATCTGTAGCTCGAATTACTAATGGGATATTCTTGTCAGTCAGAACCACACTGTTAATTGAAGCTGATTCACTGATGAATCCTGTATATTCAGCCTGCATAAAAATTGGTGCATTGTCATTCTCATCCCGAAGATGTACCAAAACTGTTGCATTACTGGACAAGCCAGCCATGTTTGTTCCTTGTACAGTTAGAATATAAAAAGGCAAAGTTTCAAAATCAAGTATCTTCTGAGTAACGATGACACCTGAGTTCGGGTTGATAGCAAAGGCGTCATCTGTATTACCATCTTTTATTTCATAAACTACAGAAGACTGACTGTATGCTGCAACCATTCCAACAAAACTGCCAATGCTGGCACTTTCACTGATTTCTGCAGAATATTCCTTGGCTGTGAATTTTGGTGAGGCATTATCAGAAACCGTAACAAATATGTGCACAGAGGTCACTTCACTCATTGGAGGATGTCCTTTATCTGTAGCTTTTACCATCAGGTTATATTCTTCCTGGTTACTACGATCTAATTCCTTTGCAATTTTAATCATACCCAAAATGGGATCAATAAGGAAGGAATTTCCAATATTCCCTGTGAAGAAAAAAAAGCAATTAAGAAAGAGGTATACAGAATTTAAGGAAAGACTGCTTATTTAGCTCTATACTTAAAGAGACATAGAGAGAACATGGAGACTATGAAAGTTGCTTAGTTTTGCTTGATAAACATTTGTTAGCCTGTCTGGAAAGTTTTCTGTAATCAGGAGTTGGCAGTAATTCTAAGTTTACTCGTGGAAATACTGCATAAAATATAGTTAGCAAAGACATCCAAGGCTTGAAAATAAATGCAAAAATTTTCTTTTAGCAGACTTAAATATTGACTGTAGCTGAAAGGAACTTATATTCAGAAGTTAACATTAGTGGAATAAAAGTTACATTTTATAATCTAAAATAACTGGACTGTTTTGGACAAGAAAAAAAAGAAGGGTTGTAACGAATAAACCCTTGTGACTCTTAATTGTTTACACAAGTATTGTTTAAACCACTACTGTAAAAATAAACTTTTTGAATTGGAGAAATAGTTACATCTCTCCTAACTTCCTACTGATACACAGACAAATTATTCTCTGTGACAGTATTAGAAGAAAAATAATGACTGCTGAGAAGAACCAGCTGCCATTTAATACAAACACTTGTTTGCTTCAAATTTTGAAATATACAGATGAACTACACTGCATACAAGAATCTGCTCATGTATTAAATATGCTAAGATTTAACATTTTACTTACCTAAAAAATTTCATTACTAAAACCATGATCTCAGCATGGAAAAAGTCATTAAGAACTTCTGATTTCTGCACACAAGCAGGCAAGAGTGAGGTTTCGCGTTTTGTTTGGGTTTTTATACTGTTGTGGTTTTTTTGGTTGGATAGTTTTGGTTTTTTTCAGAGGAGACTCTAAACACAGTGGCATTCTTAGAATATCCCATTACAGATCTAAGCAGCCATTACAAGCATTTAAGGAATGTTCCTTCCATTTGCCTAGAATATCAATTATAATGCTTTAACCTCCCAGTAGATCACAATCCTGTAAAATAAACTTTACAGGTCTTACATTTACTCCTACAAAAAGCTAGAAGAAAGGAAGAGAACAGCATGTAATTTCATTCTATACTGCAGACACACACATTTTTTCTTGCCATTGTTTGAGATTCATAAAACAAGCACTAACAAAATGGGAAAGGCAAGAGAAAAATTTCATGGATGTTAGTGTCCTGCTTAATAAATGTCATATTTCTAGAAATGACAAAAAAACCTCATGTATTTTAAGCAACTAATGAGACACTCAAAAACATTAATTCTTTTCAGAGTATCATAATCACAGCTTTGTTTTAATACAGTGTTAACATATGTTTTCATATCAAAATAGCACTTCGGGGAAGAAAATATTTACAGTAAACAATTCTATCCTTTACACAGCAACCTATGTAAATATGAAAAACAGCATCTGCACATACCACTTTGCATGCAACAGTAACTGAATAACTTTTTACTTGTTGTTCTCTTTAATACACAGTCTCTTATGCTTATTACTGGGATTTTTATTTTAAATTACTTTTTTACCTTCAAAGTAGTACTTCACATGTGTAATGAAATTTAAATAACTTTTTTTTCCAGTCATGGTGTCTAGAAAGCTCAGGACCTTGATAATGGCAGACTCGTATTAATTTAGACTTAATGGACTGAACCAAAACCCACTTCTGTCTGGTAAGTGAACTCTATCAATGTCATCTTATTTTCTAATATTAAAAATTGCCATCATTTGAATCATATTGTTGTAGGCAAGTTCAGAAAGATACTCTGAGGTTAAAAAAAAGGAGCAGTTCTTTCCTGGCCTGCAATCTGAAAGGAGTCTAACTGCCACACTGACCAACTATTAAGGAATTTCTCAAATATTTTAATAAGACAGAATAGCGGTCCCACTGCTAAAATCAGCCAGAGGGAAGTATGCAAAGCAACACCTTCCTTGCTGCATCATCAGAAAGTTTAACTTAAAAACTGGGATTATTTAGGGGTTAGGTACATGAATATTTAGGTTATTTTTGAGCTCCTTACTTCTCTGTTATAGCAAACATGAAAGCACTTGTCTCAGGCTCTTACTCTATTCATCAAACCCTTGCTTTGCCTATGCTACAAAAAATAAGATTTACAATATTAGAATGCATTTTTAGACCTGAATGTAATAATTCTGTAATTCCTGAAGATATTACTCCTTTTGAGCATTTCAAGATGGCTTTTTCTTCCCCTACTACTAAAATATTCCAAATGTATCTAGAGAATAACATAAATAGCTAAAGAATGGAGATGAATATTTGTAGTTTTCTTTTAAATACTCTGAGACTTGTATCTTCGATACATCTCCGAATATGGCACATAAACCTGCACTGCCCCCCTTTTTTACAGATATGTTTTTATACATCTACAATTGAAAAAGTATCTACGAGTTCCACGGGCTGAAAATGTAAGAAAGTAAATATACCTGATTCAATAGAGTACATAATTTCTGCATTTTTTCCTTTGTCCTTATCTAATGCTGTAACCTGAAGTACTGCTGATCCAACAGCTGCTGACTCATACACTCGTCCTTCATAGGAAGGGCTGGTGAACCACGGAGCATGATCGTTTGTGTCACTGACATTAATGACGATTCTGGCATAGTTGCGCTTTACAGGAACATACTGATCTCGAACCTGCAACAGTCAGCACATCACTAGTAATTAGCACTGTTATTTCAGTAGTTCACCACATATTAGTAATAATTCAAGGTTCAATCAGTCACAGAGTCAAAGACTGCATAAAAAATAAACATACAAATAAATGTTTGAATTATGGGGACAAATGAAAAAGACATTAAAAAGTAACTGTTTGTCATTGACAACAGAAGAAATCTCACACGTGCTTACCATTATTGTGAGAATATGCTGGTTCATGGTCTCATGATCCAGTTTTTCTGAAGTATAAAGGGAGCCAGTTGCAGGGTCCAGACGAAATTTCTTAAGACTGATGGGATCAGTGCTGCCCTGAATAGTATAAATCAGTTTATTCTTCTCATCTCTGTCTGTGGCACTGACTTGCAGAATTTCTGTCTCTGGTAAGGTATCCTCAGGTATAACAACTTCATATCTTGAAGCAGAAAACTGAGGCCTGTGATTATTTGTGTCTATAACTTTGATGTACACCTGAAATGATACAATAGGAAGGGGAAAACATAGATGATATTTGGTAAAAAGAAATGAAAGGAGGATATTTCATTAAAAATCAGACCATAATACTGAAGTAATTCCACCTCAAGACAATTTTACCTTTCTGGGAGGAGGAGAGAGCCAAGATGTGTAGGGAAGAAGAATATCACTTAACCCAAATCTACCTCACCTTCCCCAAAGTCAAACTAGAAATGTGTACAACCAGAAATATCTTACATAAGACATCTTACAGGGAATGATTTTTGTCTAAAATAAGACAAAAAAAAATCCTTGTTAATTTTGGAATTAAAAATACTCAATATGGATCCTAGAGTGGGTAAAAATCCTGTTTTGGGGTGCAAATTTACAATTTTAAGCAGTGTTTTTTCAAGGCAGTGGATGCATAATACTCCTCCTTGCCCTCATGTAAAAACAGTCCCCTTTCAGCTCCTTACATCTGCAAGGCAAAAATAGAAGAGTGGTGGAATTCCCACAAAAGTGCATTATTTAGAAGAACTGCAGGTGCTGTTGTTTACTATTCTCCAGCAATGCAGCATGATTTCAGTCTAGCTCACTGGTCACCAACACATTTTCTCTGAAGCTACAGTTAAATTAAATCAGATGGCTTGAATTGCATCTTTGTCTGTATAATGTTGCTCACTGGAACCACACAAGATCCCTGCACCTCCACTTGCCTTTCACAGCATCAAAGTTTAGTATAAAAAGGGTAAGACAGATAGCCACCATCCTGTTTTGTAACAGCGATAACATCAGACAAGTAACAGTAATGCAAAGGAGTTGGCAAAATAGACAGCAAAGCTCCAGCAACACAGAGCTAAATTCAGGTTCTTTATGGGCTACATGTACAGCCAGGCTTTTATCCATCCAAAGGCTAGGTGCTTTGTATAAGTTTTTTAAGGGCTAAAAAATGGTTTGTAAAATAGGTACTTACAATATTGTAAGTGGGTTAAATTTTCCTTTGAAGACACTTATTGATTTCCATTGGTAACTGGTGGAGTCTACGGATGTAATTTAAACAAGGTACCAAACTCCATGCAGTAGAAACTAAATGAGATGAATCCTGATGGTGGCAAATAATTAGGAAATGCCATACCTCTTGCTATAGGAAGAAGAAATGTCAACCTTGCAAAACTAGCATCTTACACTAAAACTGAGTCATTTGGAACACTGATAAAATCCCTTGCAAGATGTTGCTATGGAGACTAAGAAGTTTGGTTTTGTCATCAATTAGAAACAGATTAAAGAAAAGAAACAAATAGTTGGAATAAATATTGACTTTCAGTGGGGAGAAATATTAATGGTAGGTGACCCAGGATACATATTAGGACAAGTTTTTAATACATTAACTAACAAATTCAGTTGGAAAATGAAAAGCAAGAAGGAATTTTTATATTAAAAATGTGATCTTTTTATATTTTCATGATTAGACAGGATGCAATAAAGCAACACAAGCACAGTTGTTAGTTTCTTTTTAAATTTTGTATAAATAAAACACACTTTAATGCCTCTTGAAAGAAGTAAGACAGAAGGGTCTAATACACTCACAAAGCATTTGAGTAAAAACACCTGCTCACTAAACAATGGTGCTCAGGAAAACGAAAAATGATACCAAATGAAGATAAACAACAAATTAAAAAAACAACAAAAAAACCCCAAACAGCATAAAACCCCAACACTCAATACAAATCAAACTATAAAAACATCTTTGTATAAATGAAAGTTTTAATGGTCATATACAATTACAACACCTCATTAATTGATAGTATGCTTTCAAAATGAACTCATCACCTATTTTTTTTATTAAACTTCCACCCCCAAGAAATTATTAAGGTCAGACTCAGAAAAAAAGCAAGTGAAAAGCAAAGAAAAGGTGCCAAATTCGATGAATTTAAATTAAAATTGCTATTTAAGTTCATGTCTATTTCTACTGCCAAATGAGGAAATACAGAAACTTTTGTTAAAATTCGATGTGAGAGGGTATGCAACTACAGAGCAACTCTGTAAAGTGAATCTATGGAGCAGAAGACATGGCCACCTGTGCTCCTGGTACTACACAAAACAAATAAAGAAAAACAGCATTTCTAGAATGGAGCACCACAAAAGACCCCATGCAAACTACTAAGTTAAATGCCAGGAATGCAATGACTGTAAAACCAGCATCAGTACCTGCAGGACTAACCACATATCCAATGAGCTTAACTGAAAAGTAAGCTGTTGATCATACCATCAGGATTTAGCAGCAACTCTGGTATTAGCTAGCAAAGCAGTTAAAATGACACATAAGGAGACATCCTCCAAAAAGTACTGTTGGGCTAAACAGATAAGGAGTTAGCTCCTCAAAATGTACAGCACTATTAAATATGAATTATTAAAAAAAAATATTGCTAAGGAATAAATATAATGACTCAGTCACTACAAATAGTTAGCTCAGGTATTCCATTACTTGTCACATTACTTGCTCAGGCTGCAGTTTTTCTCCACACTGGTAAACACAACTACAAATACACAACTTGATATATTAGTGCAATGATTTTAAATGCACATGAAATCCAAAGTTTATCTTAGACTCAAGTGAAAAGTGTTTTATCTACATACTCTAGGATTCATCTCTTTCAGTGATATTATTACTTTATGCCCCTGCACAGGTTCTGGTGGACAAGCATAATGTGACCTGATGGGCTCCCTTCTGGTAACTTGTCTAACTGCACACTGGGCTGCTTTAATAAGGGGAAGAAATTACCCCCTTCTGTTTGACACTCACTGGTGGGAATGTAGATCCACTACAGTTTTAAGTCCTGCAGTCCAGGAGAGATCTTGACAAAAGGAAACAAATCCAATGACAGGTCATTAAAATCAGTGGGGATTGAAAAGCCATCTGTCCACTGGAGGGGTGCAGGAAAGAGAGCCAGACTTCTCAGAGATGCAGTGAAAGGACAGGAGGCAACACTCACAAGCTCCAATAAGAGAAAATACAACTAGACGTAAGAAAAAAATTTTTTCAAGGACAGTTGTTAAACACCAGCATAAAACCAAGTCCAAGGAAGTGGTGCTGTGCCTTGTCATCCCAGGCAGTCAGAACCTGACAAGTCACTGAAAAACTTGATCAACTTTGCAGTTTGCTCTGCTTTGACCAGGAGTTTTAGCTTGAACTCCAGGGGCTCTTTCCAATGTAAACTATTAAATAAATTTACTAAGGAAACCCTACTCTCAAGTCAGAATTCTAACTGAGGGTGACAGGTGCTAGATGTGCAATTACCTTTTAAACGTAAGAGGACCAAATTGTCATGTAAACTGTTAAGACCTTGAAGTTAAACTGAAAGCACTTGAATTAATAATTGTGAGTGCAGTTTTAAAGGCCCACACAGAAAAATATGGTTTAGCGTGTCTGAGAACAAAACACATGAAGAACTTGTGTAATTCCAACATAACATAGCATAAAATAAGCTACTGAACATCTCAATGAAATTATAAGATTCAATTAAAATGAAATATACTGATGTTATCTCTTAAGAAAGAGTTGCACATTAAAGAGTCACAACATAGAAAAGCTTGACATTAACAGACCATAATGTGATCTTTGAAACAAAATGTTCTGGAACTAAAGAAACTTCACTCATTTTGCAAAGATATGGAAGGGCTGTGTTGCACAGCTGCTTTCTGCCCACAGATCCCACTGAGAGCAATGCACACTGGTTATACAGAGAACAAAGCAGCCCAGGATTATTTTGAGGAAGGACTTCAAATGTATTAATAATCTGGCAGGTGAAACCTAATTTTGCATAGGGATGCACTGATCGCTACTAAGTTACAGAGGAAATATGTGCCATTGACAAAACATACTCAATGTGCAATATTTAAACATAATGTTCCTTCAGATTCTTTAATATAATCTTTCATTTACTGATTCTATGTGGAGTTTAAAGTCTACTCCTCTCCCATAATTACATTAGTGACATTGACATGTTTATAATAATTTTCATAAATAAAAAGTTGTATTATCCAGATATAATCTAAGTTCCTTCCAGTTCTAAATGTCTCCGTAGAGCAGTGTAATTGCAAGCAAAAATCATATTTAGTATGCATTAGAAGATTATTCGATACTTCATTCCCAAAGTATCATATCCATATAAATTTTGCATAAAGCAAGATTAAATATTCTGCAATAGCAAAGCAATAGGTAAAATGCTGCAATTAGCTGTAAACCATCTGAGGTATTACTTTCAATGTAAAAAATTGATAGACATAGCAATGACTTCAAGTGGCTACAGCTAGAAACAGGACCTTTACTTTTTGTTTTCCCCCCAAAATCAATTCAATAATTCATTTATTGCTACTTACAGTCTGTGAATAACCTTTTCTGTTTCAGTACATAGGTACCCTGACTTTTGGCTTTCAGTTATTTAGTTTCTGTATTTTTATTTTATTTTTAATCATAATCCTTTGAAGTGTGACACTAGTCATTTCTAACATAACGTCAAATACCATTACTGTAGGAATTTGTTTGTCCTTGCTTTGCCTCATGCATTTGGTATTTAGATGCATGCAAAATTCCAATAGCCTCCACTCCTACTATTGCTTTATTTTTCAAAAAAGCTATTTAACTGAAGTCCTGAAAGAGTCAAATGCCCTACAGATGTTAATGGCCCAAGGCCAGCAAATGCCTTCCAGTTTAAAGTCAGATTCAATACACTGCTTTTACACAATAAGATTTTCATTTCTTGTGCCCCTCCCCTATTTCTTGCAAATGTCATTTCCTTTTTCAAATTAAATGTAAAATGACTTACTCTGCTGTTAATCAAGGTCTGTTAAATTGTTTACTGTATATCCAGGGTTTATAGCAATTACTTTCTAAGCTAAAAGCTCTGTATGGCCTATTGTTGTTCCTCATGCATGCATTCAGAATTCAGAATTTCTTTTGCATGTCACTCCATTTTAACTGTTTATCAGCTCTTAGAAGAATCCAATGCCACATGAACATTTAAAGTTTTATCAGTATTTCAGCAATGAGCAACGGAATTTACACACTGGCAGCCATAAATCACACCTTCAGTTTTGATTTTGTATCAACATTTTTAACCCCCTAAATTAAGCTTGATTTGAAATGCATCTTCTGAGTGATAGTCCTGAGGGTTATCTTAACAGATGAGTCCATTTGGGTGGGCCAGGAGTTATGGGGGAGATAAGAGAATCAACTAAAATCAGGATCATGCACCAACAGTTGCAGAATTTGAGCTAATCCACACTCCTCAATCATTGCACCATATTAACATGAGACTCCAACAGCAACAGCATAACCTGTGCTTATCCCACAAGCAGGGCGAAAGGAAGACGACGCAAAGGAAGTCTTTGTGCTTGTTTGCAACAGAAACCACAATCTCTGATCCTGCCAAGCCTAACAGAGAGGAAGACAAAGATATGAAAAACAATCACAGAAAAAGCGATCACAGAAATGACAAATTTGAGATGACTACTCCAATTCTTCTGGAGAAGAGCGCTGTGGTAAATGTTTATAATGTTCACTTAGCTTTATAAAATGCTAAAATAACAAGTTCATTTAAAGAACTTGAACTAAAGGTACACTGTGCACTTCCAAGAAGAACTAAATTTATCACATGACTGAGAGGAAGAGAAGTGGTGAGGGTTAAAGTAATTTTTTGACCTTCCAATTCTTGGTTGTTCTAAAAGACAAAGCAGATTATGGTTCAACTGTGACAGCTCAGGATGTCTACACAGATTCAGCTATGCAAGCAGCAGTACTGGATAGGCTATCTGCACTCACCAAGGCCCCATATTAAGTCCCTGGGCTGCCCCAAAACACACTGTATGATGGCATTTTTGACTGCATTTTTGGAAGGGGGGGGAAATGTGTATGGAAAAGCCTCTTGCTATCTTTTTGACTTTTAGCTGAATTTGTGTTTCTTCTATTTTTTGTCCTGCCTTCTATCCAGCATTCTGTAATCAGTAGATCTGCTCAATATTTTTACTACAAGTAGGCAAATTTAATAAATTTACAGCAGGATTCTCCAAACATCTTATGGTGGTTATCAGCACCAGAGGCAATGGAACCACAACTATGATTGCAGCAAGTTCCTGCTAGGAAACATGTTGCTGTCTTTGAAGATTCATGGTCTAGAAAAATCACTCACAATTGTCACCACTAAAGGAAAAGGCATTTTTCAAAGGAAACTGCTAAATCTGGTTACCTTCTACTATCAAATTTACTCTATTTGACCTATCAAGCCTCCAGACATGCAGTCAGCTCAATAAAGATTCTGTTTAAAATCCTGAACATTGACAAGAAACATCTTTTCCTCTGGCCAAAAGCAGAAGACAACATATAAGACATTAGAAAAGATAACAGAAAAACATATGTGCTGCACAGAAGCTGAACAAGAAGAAATTGCATTTGTAACGCAGATCTCTATGTACAGAAAAGACAGCAGCAATCCACTTATTGCTCTTTGAGTGCCTGAGGGGTAGGTCAATGATAGGGATAGGTAACACAGACACATCACTGTCCAAGTCCAACAGTGTTTAATCGGTAAACAAAGCCTTTCCTTCCTATCTGAAAGAACAGAGAAGCTCCTCTATGATCATGGCTCTGTTCACACCAAGCTCAGAAAAACTGTACTCTTAAACATATTTAGGTTCTGGGCTGGGGAAAGAAACTAGATGGGGAAAATAGGCAGGGTATACATCATAAACTACTTTACTATGAATTATTTCCAGTACTGCCACAAAAGGCTTCTGCACCTTCAAGTGAACTTACTAGTCCAACTGCAAAGAACTGCCACCATCACAGAGCCTTAGTAAAAACGTAATTTTAAAACATTGATTTGTCTGAGGTTGCTGGTTTTTGGAGATTGTTTAGCAATCTCTACTTCCACCAAAGCTAAAATAAGGTATTTGGGATGATACAAAGAGATGTTATAATCTAAATCTTGTTTCTATATGTACATTATGCAGAAGAAGCAGCTCAGTTTCATAAAACATTACTTGGACATTGTACAGCTAGTCATCCACAGATCTTGCAGGGGAAGGGGAACAACAAAATTTTACAATGGTTGTCTTTAAACCTCAAGTACAGCAATCAATTTATTTAGTGACTTTGGGGGAACTGGGTAAAGAGGAGTAATTCAGGTAAGTAGCACTAATCCTTTTCTTGTGAGAAAATCATGCATGCCAGGGCTTAGCTTCTGTTTTCATTTATTTAGCTGTACGAACATGATATAACTTAAAAGCTGTTGGTCCAGACTACAGTATAGTAATACACAACCTTCCACCTAAACTACCAAACAATATGGCTCGGTGAATAACAGAACTTACTTCTATTTTAGACAAAGTCCCTAATTTAAATAAACCATGTTCATTGTCTAGGATGAAAAAAATGGTAAGAAGAAAATACAACACCTTCCCTACCCTCCAGCTACACACACTTTTTATAATTGCTTCATCAGAAAGTTCATTACCTGAGTGCTGATAGATCTGGTTCCATCTGTTGCTTCTACTGTCAAGTTGTAATTTGATTTCTGTTCTGCATCAAGAGGTCTTGCAACAATGATAGTTCCTGTGCCCTTGTCCACATCAAATCGACTGTCATAGTTGCCACCTTGTTCAGGGAATTGTGAGAGGGAAAAGTTAATAAAATGCATCATTGCTTCATTGTTTTCATGTATGATCATGTTCTGTCTTCCGATGCTTAATGAAGGTGGAACTATATATACACATACTTATACATACATTTAGTTTAAACACTTTGGGTTTTTTTCCTGGTAACATGATATGCTGCTAATAGATATTTAAAACTGAGTAGTTTTGGACAAAGCTGATTTGTCTGGCTCATGGAAAGTCAGCAGGTAAATTCTTATTAGCATGATTCTCTACTTAAAAAAAAAAAAATCCACGGAATTTAATCATTCCATATAGCAGGAAATTGAGAATTACTGGGCCAGATGCAATAGTTCACTTTGGGCAGATTGTCAGCTAATAAGTGAAAAACATACTTTTTATCAAAATAAATTAAAATCCCAAATCAGACATACAGTCAAATTTTTGTCTTTTGGAGCAGAGTACATATTATTATATTCATATATGACTATAGATAAGGCCGAAAAAGCTACAGTACCTCCAAAGGATTCTCATCTTAATGTTGAGTATCTAAAGAATTCACTATCTCACTCCTACTGAGATAGGCAGGATTCAGAATAGTGCTAGAGGTTTAAATGCCCAATGTTTAAATATGGCCAAGTTCCTCTTCTGAAGCAAATTATCTTAATTTCCCTTGTGAAACTTTCATATTACTCTTTGAAATATAGTTAAATAACTGTGTAGATCAATAGCTACACTCAGTCGCTTAAACATTTAATTGATCATCATCCTGTCACCTGGAGCAGACTGTCCTGAGAATACAATGTCCATTAAGTCCAAATACTATTAGTGATGATAAATACTGCCATTTAACTACAATTGCTTTAGACCTCTCAATAAACTGCCTGAAATGGAAGAATCAATTTTTATTTTGTTCAAGCCAGTGCTAGATATGGCAAACCAATTTCTCCTAATTACGGGCATGTGTTTTTCTAATTATATTTCACAAGAATAGCAGATAGCATTCAGATATCATCTGAGTGCTTTTTCTTTTCTTTAACAAGATTATACATGCTAAGCTTTGCAAATCACTAAATGCCTTTTATGAAAAGCCAAGGTTAGAAGTGAGAGGGTGAAATTCCAAAGGTTGCAAATTTGAACTCAGTCCAAGAAAAAAACAGTAAATACTGAAATGGGCCCCCATTCACGTGTAAAAAGAATTTCACCTTTAGAAGGTTCCACTGCATGACAAACATATCATTTTAGGAAAGATGAGCTGGATTCTGCTTCACTGGATTTGAGATATTTGATAATGACCAACATCACGTAATTTTTCTAGTTCAATCGAAAGTCAACTCCTCTTACTAGCCCAGCAGCAGTTTCTGAATCACTCAAATGGATAGAAACTGGACAGCATGAAAGGCAGCAGCTTTTTTCTTTTCTTAACAGATGTACATGAATTTTTTTAATGGGCTTTGTGCAGTATGTCAGTTTTAGAAGATGAATCTAGTTTTGCCATTTTCTCAGATGGCTCAATGAAGTCCTCTACATTTTAAGGGAAGAGTAAAGTGAATCGGTATGAATTGGCACAATCAGTTTTCCTGACACAAGGACAAGCTCCCTAACCAAAATTTTTCCCTTCCTTATCAAGAATGGGCCTTGCCTATGTTTGTAGTAATAGTTATATCTGGTTATCCGCTGAAGCAGAACTCAACCCAAACTTCTGCATCGAGTACACTGAAAGTGTAACAGCAACAGTTTTGGCCAAAGCCAAAACTGGATGCTCAGAATTGATGCTGTATAAATGTAACGATGACAAAACAAAACAAAAACGAACCTGTCACAAATGCAACCGTGAGCACTTTGATTTCCGAAGGGTTAATAAAATAAATAGTTTATAAATGTACGCTTTCATTTCAGATCTCATAATCTGGTAATAAATTATGTGATCTCAGCAGATACCTTCTGCTGTACAGTTCAGGTCACAAGCCATCTGTAAGATGTAAAATACTTCACTAGCAAGCTTGTCTCCTGGCTCAGCCAAAAAGAAAGAAAGCATGGAAAGCAAGCAGAGAACACAAAGGAAAGCTGTCAATCAAATTCATTCATGCTATTAGAAACAGTAAAAGAGGGTAGTAAAGTGACCACCTGTAAGAGTAGCCCATACTTCACAACATGATCACATATCAAACTTTCTAAAACATTTTAACTAAGAAAACTGTCAAAATAAAATGTTTATTTTACAATGCTTGGACTAGTTATGCTCTTTCCCCACGGAGTTTTCTGTATATGTCTTTCTAAAGAGGGCAGGAAAAGATCATTCATTTTCTGCATTAGGCATACAATAAAAATATGTAAATGACCAAACTGCTCCACACTTAGACGGAGCAGATCGAAATAATACTATCAGCCAGAATTCTATTCAGATGTACACACTGTTCAGAGTGCATAGCAGTTGGAGCACACTAAGAACTATAGAAAAGTACGTCCTCAATCTAATTAACAAATTTTGCTAATAAAAGGCCTCAGAAAACATCTCTACTGTACTGTGTTCAAACTCCCAAAACATCTGAGGCCTCTTCTATCTACTCTCTTTCATCTCCATGAACTGCTCATGTTGTTCTGGCCATGTCACTCTTAACCTTTCCTTTAATGGACTCATTTCAGTCTACAGATATTTATGTTTGCTGTTGACAAATTAGGATAAACCTAATTTGAATTGGAGTACATGATACCTTCTAATTTTTCCTGCTCACTTATGTTTATACTTTCTGCTTTTTTACTCCAATATCTGTGTGTTTAGGTCTGTTTGGGAGATCAGTGAAAGAGCAGCCCCGGTTCCAAAATACCTCTAATGCAGAACTTTGCTCCTATGAGAATGCAAGAAAGCATCCCCAACTTTTTAGTTCCTCCACACTGTTGTACAGATTTGTAACCCCTAGATTTGTCTAAACACCTAAACTTTTTATTAAACTATAATCTATTTGGACAGGAACACTTTTTTCAAGAATACTTTAGAAAGAACCACTTAAAAATTTTTTTGTAAGTATTAATGCATTAGCAATGATTATCAATATCATCACAGGTTGTTCATGCATGAAGCATGATTTTAGGGAAGAATTGTATCTGTTTGCATGTGCCTGAAATTTTTTTGAAAACACCCTCAAAGTATTTGGCATTTATATATATTCCTGCTACATGTGTCAGTTTCATAAACTTTATTTTTAACTGTTGCTGTTCTCAGCATGGCTCAGGAAATACACACCAGCAAACCAGATGCTTAAAATACTTAAATTATTGAGAAATCATTTAAAATATGCTCTTCCCAGCAACTTAACACCATAATAATGACTAAAGTTTTCAGTAGTAACCAAGATTAAAAAGATCCTTCTCTCTCTTGTGAATGTAGTAGAAAAATCACAGTCTGATAGACTGACAGAAAGATTTTGCTTAAGACTAGAAGCAGTTCACTACAAGGCACATCTCCTGAAACAAAGCTATGCCATTCTCCTTGATTCTAACACACTTAACACACAACAGAACTTGGTTTTACTATCAGCTATGCAGTGAACACTCTGTGTATTACTGGTGCTCACAAGTCTAGCGGCTAAGTCTAAACTTCAAAAATGTACTATTAATTTTGTTACCATGACATCAACATATAATCATATTACTGGTTAGAAATCCCCTTTCAATGGTATAGGCTAAGATATGATTTAGTAGAAAGAATATGTACAGGAAGAAGATTGCTGGTGTTAGGAACATTGCAAGCTTTCCTTTTAGTACTGAATCAGAGGACAGCAAACTGAGAAGCAGCCCAGAGAAGAAGAAATCCGTGTGAACGGTACAATCTCTCTTTGTGTGTACTATCTTGATCTGCAGAAAACTAGAATTTTATTTCCTTTCCTATCATACAGTCTAGGAGATTGACTTCATTAGTTTTAACTTCAGTGACACAATACTCACAAGCCATTTTTAAAACTGCAACACAGCAGATATTTTGCAACTTAATTTTAATCTTTGATACAGAAAAGCATTGATAAAAATTAAATAATTTTGACTTATAAAGTCTGCATCTGCATTTAAAGAATTCAAAAGCTTGCATTATTTGGAAGTGTGATTAAAACCAAGCTGCAGTGAGCCCTACAGTATCTCAGACTCCATGCATTTGTTTCTAATAATAAAGGCCCTTAAGGCATCCTTACCCGTTATGTCAAACCAAAGTGGTGTTCCAAGAGGTTCAACAGCTATTACACCAATCATGTGAGCAACTGGGTCACTTTCCATCACCGTAAAAGAAAAAAATGATTCCTCAAAATAAATAGGCTCTGTGGGTGGGACGGGCTTTGGAATCCATTCTATGTAAAGCCGTGTAGTCGAAGATTTTTGTGGACGACCATTATCTACAGCTTTAATCTGTGAAACAGACACATCTTTTAGGCTACAGGATTACATAAATCATTATGTCACATAAATAGAAAGCACTAATAAGCTCCAAGCATGTTTGCTCGTGTGAGATATTTCCAGAAAGGTTAAGTGTCTCTCAAAGTGCCACTTGCCCTTCATTATCTGGGCAGCAAATGGAGAAAAAGTATGCAGCACCTGATAGCAGCACAAACTGTTATGTTACCATAAATTCACTTTTATTTTGCTTTCTTCCCAAAGGTGAGTCAAACTGATTGTTTATGTTCCCTCATGACATACATTATCTGTCAAGTTCTGAAAAAGAACAGACATTCTTGATACACAATACAAACATCTGAAATAATCCTTTAATGAAAACCAAACAAACGCACAAAACATTACTTCTGGATTTGTTGAAGCTTTCTTCCGTCAGATACTGCAGTCACTCACCTGCCAGCTACTGAATAAGAAATGAACAGAAAAAAGAACACTTTACATATTCATGATATACAAGATTTTCACTCACTGAAAGGATATCGTAGTCCCTTGCCGCAGAAAATTTCTTTGATGAAACCACTCCAGTTTTTGGTTCAATAAAGAATTTGCCATGTTCATCACCATCTTCAATGCTGTAGGAGATCTCTGCATTGGGGCCTTCATCTTTATCTGCAGCAATAACTCGATAGATTGGCTCTCTCCTAGCAGTTCTCTCTCGCTCTGGCTTACCACGCTCTGGAAGCCGAATTTTGTAGAATTTTTGCAAGAATTGAGGCTTGTTATCATTCTCATCTAAGACCTTCACAATCACCCATGCAACTGTTGATTTTGCAGGAGTACCGTTGTCTGTTACTGTTACCTGTTTTTATTAAAAAGGGTAAAGTTAGTGCTCAAACAGGGTCCTTCCAACAATGCTCCTCCCTAAATGACATTTTCCTACAACTGCCTAAACAACTGCAATGTTATCCCCTAGCTTCAGTTAAAGCAGTTGCCTAAAGCTATTAGGTGAGTATTCACAAAAGGCACTACAAAAGTATATTCAGCTATTATCTTAATATTTTGACTTATGAAATGCAACATGAAATGCAAATATTCATGCTCATCTCTAACAGATGGTATGATTTCCACATATATGAATATCTGTTCCCTTTAGTACTTGTAAAGGAACACCTCCACATACCTTTCAGTTCACAAAAAGACCCCCAACCAAACCCAATGAGAAAACCAAAGCATATTCCAAATGAGGAAATTACAAAGGGTATGGGATAACATGTCCATTAACATAAAATTAGCATTGCCCTGAACCAAGCAAAAAACAAAGGCAAATTTGAGAAAAATCTATTTGATTTGAATGCAACATCAGTTTTGAAGGCATTACTGACATAACAAAGAGAATACTATGACATGAGAGAATAACATGAAGCTAATCTATAATAACTGCACAAGGAAGTGCCAGCTGGCACTCAGAAAATACTTAGAAATTGGGAATAAAAAACATGGGGCATATTAGTTAATATTATGCAAGCAGAAGTGCAATCAAAGATCAAATTTAATAGCAAAAAGTAATAAACCCAGCAACCCATCTGGTCAACATTTCAATGCTCATTTAATTAGCCAGATGCTCAGCACTTGGGTCATAATACTGTCCACCATTCTGTGCATTTCTGGGTTTCTTTCCCACCTATTATCACAGTTGTAAACATAAAACTAGTGCATGGGAAAACTGCTACTTTAGGCCGGGCTGTCAGTATCGCTCTGTAGTTAAAGAGTTCCTCTGTCAGATACTTCACAGACTTTTAGTTAAAACTTTAACAACCTATTTATATTTTGTAATTTATAATTGTAATTTATAATTCTTCATTCTTTGTTCAAAAGAACAAAGAATGAAGAATTATAAATTATACCAGCAGGCAATAAACAATGTTACAACCTAAAGAGCAATGAGCTTAAACTGCTATTTTATACAGAATGATGAAAGCAGGAAGATTTATGTACCCTGACGTGACATTGTAATCCTAAAAATAAACTTTCTGAGTTCTGTACATGTTAGCTTAAGGTTATAAACTCAAGCTTAAATTAGCATGACTGCTAGCAGACAACTGCCCATAACATTACACCATGAGTGTGACCTCTGGCATAAGTTTTGGCGCAGAAAAAGTAGCACACACACAGACACACACGTTGCTTAGCTGCAGCCTGAGAATTCACACAATTTAGACACAATTTTCAACAGGCAACTTGGATGTGGACACCCTGTTCCAGGGATAACGCGTAAGCAATCAAAGCCATATGAGCCATGTGGCTTCAGGATCAGAAAACAATCCACAGCTCATTTTATACGCTGTATAAATCTCATACAAAACCCAGTATAATATATAGAGAAGTAAAAGTCATGATATGCTAATTTTACAACCAGTATACATAGCAGTGGTCAAGAAATAAGACACAATGGACATGAAGTGCTTTGGAAAACTGAGACAACCAGATTTGATGAGGCAATTTGAAAAGAGAATTATATAATTACTTTAAAATTTACAGGAATACTATGTCGAGTACTAAATCAGATTTACCATTTAATTAATTTTGTTACTATTACTTCTAGAAACACACTGTAGAAATTCTGCCCCATTGCTGCTTAGCTACAAAGTGTTCTTTTCAAAGCTGATACAGAAATGAAAATAACGATTAAAAAATTGGTCCAACAGCTGCATGAATCCAGCTTGCAATGTACCAAAGGGATACAAAAGGCTCAGAAAGACTGCACATATACTGCAATTATGCAAAAGGATAGTTTGTGCTATCAGGGAATAACTACATTCATCTCCAAGTCTCTGCAGTCATTGCCTTCCTATTGGAACACCTTTCTAAGGATTTCACAAGTTCTGAGTAAGTCTAGAGTTGTTTCTCTGTCTTTAACATTAATTTGGCCAACTCCCATTGCGGTCTTTTATCTATCACCCACGACAAGAGGCACAATAAACATTCCAAATAAATCTTAGGACATAAGGATCGCTGTGAATATTAAATCTTCACTACAGGTGAAGAACCATGCCTTTACACTACTTGACAACATTGTGAAACTGGATGACTCCAAGTTCTCTGTGTGTTTTCCTTTCATGCTGTTTGACAGAGAATGCGAAAAGCTCTTAAATAAACTCCAGTCAATTAAATGTAGCTAAATAAAAGCATTATGCCACAAGTTCCATGCTCTAGGACTCCGGCTCTATAACGCATGTCTTGCAACTGATATGACTGGTAAACACATTATGCAGAAAATAGGGCTACTCACATACCACCCTTTTGTATTCTCCATATTATAAAAACATTCTGCACTTCTTCTTCAGAAGCCTATATTCAGCAAAAGTTAGGGTGAAATAGCTATTCCAATAATTACACAGGAAGATAAAAAGAGGAATCGCACTCCTTTTAGCAATCATGCCTTTGAATGAAAATCTTTGTTTTGAGATACAGGAAAAAAATTGCATTCAATCTGTACTTTTACTCTTTTTTAGCAAAAACCCCCCAACACACAGTTTTTATAAGATAGGTGGTTATCTGCATTGCAACACAATGAACATAGAAGGAAATTACTTCTGAAATCCAGTTTTTTACATTCTTCATATAGTAATCAAGTCTGGCAAACTTAATTCTCTGTAAATGAGCAATGAACTTACAGTCACTGTTTTTCAGCAAGCTAAATAAATTATTTACCTCCAGTATGTGCTCTCCCTGCTGCTCTCGATCTAGTTTTCTGGATGTGGTTGTAATTAGCCCTGTAAACGTAAGAGAATAATTAATCAGATCCTTCAAGAAAATAATCTGAATGAAGGTTAGGTTAAATCAGCAGTTACTGATATCCACAATCTCAATTTCTTCTTAGGTGGTCACTTCCATTTTTTGTAGAATTTATGCTTTCATTAAGGGAAGGGGTGAGGGGTTTCCAATCCTTAAAAGCTGTGAAAATATTCTTTGCAATCTGAAGACTAAGCTGTTGTAACACTTAAGACAAACACAGTTCAGTGTTTCAACACATCTGTGCATGTTCCATTTCTGACAGAAGTAATGAATGTAATTCTCCCACATGAAATCTTGTTTTCAGAGGGCATTCATAAGCATTTTTCAAAAGGTGCTGATGGACATTATCTGAATTAATTACCAATCTCTTCAGGATAAACACCTATTTGTAATATTAGTGATAAGGGCAAAAGAAGGATAACCTGAAGAGATGCAATAAGAGCGGAAAACAGAGCAATTTGTCTGTGTTGGCTTAATTTCACAATGACAAGCAGTCAAACAGTTGCTGTCAACAACAGCAGACAACAACCACAAGTTTTTGATGTATGACGTTAATAGTTTGTCACAAGACTTTGCTCTTACTTGAACTAATTCTCTCTAACAATTAGTTTAGAATTTTAACTATTGAGTTTCACGAAAAGTAAACTTGGTCAACTCTCAATTACAGCGGAATGATTTGCTCTTGTGTTAGTTAACTGTGCCATGGATGAAGCCACAAGAGGATTCCATTTCTTTGCTGCACAAAAGCCATTAACCTTTTTGCAGGTACAAGTTGGCCCCACAAATACCATTGCTGTGTTCACATGGGACTGACGCTGTGCTAGTAAATCTTGCTAGACCCAACCTGGCCTTTCATGAAGCAAACAGCAACGTTTGGATTTGCCCAGCTTAACCAACTACTGATCAAAGCATCCCATATTCTCCAAAGCAGCAACACACAGGACACAGCAATGTCAGGAGATATTTTATCCAACTATCCCAGCTTTTGACAGTGAAAGGAAAGCACTGCCATCTTGATCCTTAATTGTCAAACTGGAAAACAGAGAAGCAATTACCCAATGAAGGATGAAAGAGAGATCAAAATACAGGCAGCATACTTCATGTTCCATTTTCCAGCTATAGTGTAATTTTTTTTATTAATATGACCTTATATAAGGAAAATTAAAATCCACTTATAAAGTTTTCAAAGCTGGTCTGCTACAACAAAAAAGCCTTCAATTTTGTCTCTCAGCTGATAAAAAGCAGAGTATGTAAGAATAGCAATAAAGACTTCAATTTCACTTAAAAGAGAAAGGCCAAGAGAAACAGGATTGTATACCACAGGTGCACAGCTACTCAATGCTTCTGACAAAAACAGCTGTAGTCTACTTATACCAACAAAATAGACAGCCTGTGCTAAATAATATGAACAAAACCTATATGAGGCGATATTACAGCTGTCAAATGTTCAAACAACTATTCTCCAAAAACCAGATAGTGCAAATAACAGCTGTTTCAACTACAGTCAAATCTGCCCTTGTTTTTGCAGCAATTTTGTTTGCCATCGTATCAAATCCATTATTTATCTAGTATTCTAGACAACGGTGGGTCATCCTCTCCTGCTTTATATTTTTATGCTTTTACAGCACACAGAAGATATGTCTGTTATTGTTAGGATACATCTTTTGGTATCATGAAGTTAGTTGTCCTTAGTTACAAAGAAAGAGGGAATGAAAATTAAAACATTCACAAACCCCAAACAAACCAACCAACCAACCAAATAACACGGAAAAAAAGTTGCATTAGTACTGTGAATTTAGGAAGGGCAGGGGGGAAAAAAGAAAATGATGTGACAGTTGTCTATTAACCTTCTTGAGGTAATACTTTCACACTGAGATAACAGAGCTGTGAACAATGACAACTGAAAATATTTATTGTCACATATTCTAAAAAGCTTTCCTTTCCTGGCTATGTCTGGGCAAAACATTTTCTTTTCACAGGCTCTATGGGAAACAGAATAGGACGGTTAATTGGAAGTGAACAAGTGGCATAGCCAATGCCTCATCTGCGTCCTTCCAGCAACAGGACTTGCAGGTGACTTCAAAAAACACAAGTTCTCCTAAAACATCTTTCTGTTGAGTACCTCTGTAGAAAGGCAGCACAAGCCCTCCCACAAAGCATTAATCTCAAGGCTCACCACAGTTACAAGAGAAAAAGAGTAGATTGCAGCATAGCCACTAAAGGAGTTGGCTGTTGAACATCTGGGTTGAGGATGGGGAAAATCTCAAAAAACACAGGAAAAATAAAGCAATCCTAGCAGAAATATCTCATGATGCTTGCATTGCCCTGAATATTCAATAGTTAGTCTACATCCTCTGACAATATTAAGATTCCATCTCTCACAGCAGCAGCAAGTAGAGAATTACATAAGATCAGACAAATGGCACCTTTCAATAGCTTCCTATCCATCTTTTTGTCATCAAGAGCCACAAAGACTGGTGCCACCCTTAGAAATGGCAATTAATACTTGGAGGGAAAAAATATCAAACAAAAAACAATTCAAAAGCTTTTGCTGTAAGTACTCAAGACAAAATTCTACCATGCACCACTACTTTACACACTAGTGATTGTTAATGGAAGTCTTGTTCCAGATAAAATTCCTTTTAATGAAGTTGGTCAATACAACTCAAATGGGTAAGCAGGAAAATATCCTGCAAGAACAAAATGTATATGCTTTGATCTGTTAAAACCTCCAGTCTTTTCAGCCAAGCATGCCACACTTCTGTTAGAACACTTCAGACCAGTAACAGAAGGGCTTAGTCTTCACCATATATATCCTGTATATTCAGCAGAAACTAATGCCAACAAAGGAAATGTAACACTTCTGGATTTAGAATCACAAACACATGCATGACATTCTTTTTATTTAACTCTTTACTGCTAGACACTTTCCTAAGTGCAAATTTAGCTTCAGTGAAGTATTTCACTTCAGCTTAAGACTATAAAAGGTTTGATTATTGCAATCACTACATTTTTCTATTTTTGCCAACTTTTTCTATGTTACAGAATATTTAATGCTGCACCAATAGATTTCGTCCATTGTTGAAGAGCTTTTCCGAAATACAGCTGTGATAATAAGGTCAAGCGTTCCTATGCACTGTGACTGCCTGTTAAGAGGGCTGGGTAGAATCTTTGGATCTATTGTAAGTCAGCTCCCTGCAACAAAAGCCACCACTCTGCTCTGCGCTTAAGTTTTTTAGATTGAGCTCCTTCTCTTTTCTGTAACACGTTGTATATATCCTTGCTGCACCCCTCCCTCTACAAAAATAAATGCATGACCACACTTTTGCAAACACCACATCCCCACAGGAGTGGCAAGTAAAAAGATTTCAATTAAGCTGTGAAGAAGTCTGTAAAACAACCAGTTTTGAAATCCTTGTTGTGAGGTGGGAAGAATGTGTTTATTGCTGAATGAAATAACAGCATGTATGGGAAACAGGTCACTGTGACAAACCATTCTATTTCAAACCTAAACTGACTCAGAGAATTGTTCCATATTCTTGCATTTTCCTCTGCCTCCTTTTATTCCTCCCCCCATCCCAACACTGACAGAAACAATAAGCTTCTATAAATTACATCACTATTATTTCACCTGAAATCAATGTCACTATGGCAAGATGGGTCAAGCATTCTTGAGAAATGCAAGTTTATAACAAACATTTCTAAGATAATGAGGAGGAAATGGTATCTCCAGTGAATTGGTGCAGTTTTTGTATTTAGTAATATTTAAAAACTTGCCTCATCAGAAACCTTTTCACAATAGCAGCTTAATAATTTAGAGAGTCTCTGGATAAATCTGCATTCAGATAAAACTTACTTCAGATTTCTATTCTAAATAGTAGCAAAACAAACATACAAAAATGCAACTACAGCATACAATTATGTAAATATAAATAAAACTGCTACATTTGGAACAGAAATTAGCACCAGAGATCAGATATTAGCAGGGATTTATTTCACCTCAGTTCCCAGCTACATCATATTACCTCTGTTTCTAAAAACTAGCACACCAACAGTTTTCATTCAATGCTGAAATGGTAGTATCTTTAAGAAAACACAGACTATTAGGTGGGCACTGTGTTAAGAATTATCTATTAGCTATCTTTATGGCATGGATGATATCAGTGATGAAAGAAGTGGCATCAGAAAAAGCGGTCTTTGCAAGGCGAGGAGGAAGGCTCAAAGTTTTTATCTTGCTCTGTATGCATCATGCATTCCCATGCATTTGTGCTTTCACAAATATCTATGCACTTTCCAACTGCACATTCAGCTTGACACGATGAAGATTCTGGAGCTGGGAGTTTGCCTGTTAGACATGGCTAGTCCTCACAATGAACCAAAAGACTCAAGCAGATGCCAAGTGTACTATGCTGCCTCCAATGAGTTTGAACCGATAGGCTTAATTTGGATTAGCATACCACTATTTGAATTGCAGCATATGAAAAGAAATACAGTTTCTCTGATCTTTGAATGCATTGACACTGAAGAATCAAGGATACTAAGGAATTAAGAATACAGGAAGCAAAATACAGGAAGCAAAAAAATTTTTTTATCACTAACAGATACAAGACATAAACTAAATATCAGGGAGGCCATATTTGGTCAATGTGGTTTCTGTCCTCTGTGTTAAATATAAACCATAACTAACCAGTAGAAATGGTTTCTCTGGACTGCATCAATAAATTATAACTTAAACTCTCAGTAATGATTACTGCAACGTAGTCAATTATTATTTTAGCTCTTGTCTCCCCACTTCAACCCCAAACCCAACAAATTACTAGCGAATGTTAAAGGGTTTTCCTTTTTTTATTTTTAACATATTGTTGTACCTTATAGGTCTTAATATGCAAATCAGTCTAAGATTTGAAGGAAGTATGGATTTTAAATTTACATGTGGCTGTAATGGTGATCATGTTAACTACTGCATAACACAACTCAAAAGCACTGGGCAAATTACAGCAAATATTCTGTAAGTCGAAGACCAGTTACGTCTCTTCAAGTGATAGAGATACTGTCTCACTTCAAGGCAGGGTTTCCTACTAATCTTCCTCATTTAAGAAATAGTGTATTATATCCAATTCAAGACAGCTTTCCCTTCCAGACAGAGAAATATATCTCTTTTGTATGCTAGACTGAGAAGTTCACTGGAATCAGCAGTTCCCTCCTCACAGAAGTACTGGGTATGATCAAGTCATGTCTTAGACATCTCTCATAATACAGTGAGCGTCAAGTCTCACTGTCTGAAAGAACTCTTATGACATCCTTTTAAACTGCTTCCAATATCTCAGCACTTTCCAAACTATGAGCAAAATGACTGATAGCACAATACTCCATGATTATTTAATCACTGACACAGGAAGACGATAATTTTTTTTTCAGTCTTCTTTCAACTGATTTCAAGTTAACTATGTTCTACACCTAACTTACCTTACAATCAATGACCATCAGAAAAGACCCACACTTTCTTTCTAAACATGTTCACATAAGCTTTTTGGCAAGACTGTAGTCAAATCTTGTTTTCTACGCAAGCCAAAAAAAGGCTTCACAACCAAAACAAGTGAGCAGGTTAATAAAAACAGTAAAAATTAATAGCAGAGGGTTTGAAGAACAGATTCCAGCTTTGCAGCTGGCAAAAAATACACTCTGTGTCTTACTAGCCGTGTAATGAATGATGATGACTATAAGCTAGAAAGTGTAATATATCACCATTTTCATACATCACCATGAAGGCAGACTGCTGAGTTAAAAAAGAAACAAGATAGTGCCAACAACCTATCATACTGGAAGCATATCATAAAGGAACTGAACTTTGGTTTATATAGTCTTAAAGATAATTCCTTAACAATTTCACTTGTTTTTCGTTCCTAAACTCTTCCTTGTTCTAAGCACCTTAATAACTCTCATTGAAACCAGCAACAGAATTGTCACCAGTAATTTTCTAATGCTGAAATAGGATTGTAAATATACGGTCCCGAAAGAAACTAGGAATCTCATTTAAAAACACTTTAAATGGCTGCAAATCCCTCTTCTGCTAAAGCAGAACATGTAAAAGCAATCATTACTGTTCTTTCAATAAAGGCTACACGAATGATACCATTTTTCAAGAAAAACTGAGAGCCTGGATTCCTCTTTCAATTCTCCTAGCCACATACTCGCTCCATTAGTTATGCTGTTGCTTGCTTGTTCTCTCTGGCCCCTTGAATTTTACCTTTTTTTTTTGCTATGCATTTGTTTAGGTAGAACAAAGACTAATTCTGCCTAGCAGAGCTCACAGCCTGTAGCTAGCAGGTTTTTCTGTGTAGTCTAAATGCACTTTTGGGGCTAAAGGACTTATTTTCCACTTCATACATAAACTTTCTGATCAGCTTAATTACAAAAATGAGTTACAACACCCTAGCTGTAGAAAAATTATAATGAAGACTTACTGCAGTACACTCTGATGAAATCACTGTTCCCTTTTTGTTAAGTATAGTATGATGGCACTCAACTAGTAGAGTCTTTCATAGTTTTGGTGCCTTTTCCCCTTCAATTCTCATATGTACCAGTTCAAGCAAAAGCCAACAGGACACTCCCACAGTGTACTGTACCTAAGTACAGTCCAGACTGAAAAAACACATTAAGAACTATGCACTCTATTTGCTCTTCAGATCACCTTTCCTTTTTACTTATGTACTTCCTTATTCCTGTTTCAGATGCTGGTGCATATGCTCTGGATTTCATCCACAAAAACCACCATTGGCACATTTGTCCCAGATGAATACTTCTTGCCTTCTGAATGGTACTCCATGAAAAGTCAAGCAATAATTGAGATCTCAGTCCTACCCAAGTCAGGACTGCATCAAACAAGGGATAACACCCTGTCCATAAGGGTGTATTTGTGTGATACATTTATTGAAGTACAATAATATCACAGAATATGCTGAGTTGGAAGGAACACACAAAGATCATCAAGTCAAGCTCAGTGTTTATCAGCTTGTTGCTTGTTACCAGAACAGACTGTAAGCTTTGTATATAGGATCAAAAAGTAGATTACTTCGTCCTATGGCTAATATTTCATACCACCAGGCACCATGTTTATCTGTAACCAGGCAATTTAACTACTCAGTCCTACTATTACTATAATGTGTAAGTACAAGGTGCACATCTGAAGTTGAGTCACTTACCTGAACTATTTTAACAGCATCCTGGAATCTGCTGAGCAGAACGCTCATTAATCATATTTGTGATTTGAGCATAAGGCAGACAAGCAACGCACCGAAGATTATTTATGTACAGCATAAGGAAGAAAAAATAATTTACATAAACAGTTAAGCCATTCAATCCGACAAACACTGTAGAACTTCAATTTCAGCTAGATTTCAAATGAAGTGTAAAATCAGTGTTTAGTGATCATATCATTGTAGAAAATCCCACAAATGTTTTTAATAAAGCAAAACCACGTCATTTTGTATACTATAATTAGTCACTGACTACATTATTTTTAGTCTGGATTTATTAAGCAGGGTTATTAACATCTTTTGCAGTAATTTTTTAGTAGTAAAATTATTTGGGAAATAATGAAAATAACTATATAAATAACAACAAACATAGCTACATTAAAAAAATAAACGTATGTCTATGATCCTGCATTCTGAGTGCTTGAAAGCATTTAGGGTAAGTCCAGTTTCACTGTCATTCATATTCTTTTGCTAGTTTCTGTCATACAAAAGATAAAACTCAGAACTGTAAGTCAAAAGCAGTCTAAGATAAAAATACAAAAAAAAAGTATTTAATAAATAATAGCAAATAGATAAAATAATTTTGAATGAAAGATTAAATAACAAAACCCGTGTATGGTTATTTTAAGGAAACTAGTAAGTGATGATACATTTCCTCTAGAATGAACTTTGATCTTACTATCAACAGAACACTATAAATTTTTGTTACCTCTCTGCTTACTTCGTGGAAGTACTCTTGCCTTCAAAAGCCACACCAATTCAAAGTGCCTTCAGTAATTAACTCTAAGTTACCTAATGTCCATCACTCACTTTTTTCATCTCATTGTGAGATACACCTTTATTACAGAATTATTACCATATTATTATTACCATTAGTACAAAATTACTACCATAAAATCAAACATCATCTTGCAAGACCGTTTTAAACCCAACATAATCTTACTTTATTTATAGTGCTCTGAACTCCCTATACATTTGAACCCTAAAATAGTAATTTCTAAGTGAGAATTTGCAGATTTATACAATGCTGCTGCCTCTCCCCCTTTTTTTCTTTTGTTTTCAATTTTATGTTATTTCTGACATTTACAATATAGAATGTACTCGAATAAGTGTGCTGCAGTCTTATCTGCTGATTTAAAGGGAACTGCTTTTGTAACTGAACCATACATATAAAGAACATCATGCAATGTTCATAACAGGGATGATCAGGTAAACTGCTGCCAAAGATCTTGTCTTGCTCTCAGCTAAACTGAGGAACAATTTTATAGTTCACTTCTAGTTAGTTCTCGAACTGTGTCTCCACTGTGAATTTTTCAGATAGAAAAATTATATTACTTCATATAGAACTACATTTTTTCTGGGATTGATCTTCTATTTTCATTGATTAAAAAAAAAAAAAATCAAGCCAAGCTAGATGTGAATCAGGGCACTAATTCTGAGTAATTGTTTTTTATTATGAAATTAATCAATACTAATGTTATAACATTGTTATGTACACAACTTAAATTTACACTACTCAGAGATGCTACCAAGTGAAGACTGTTATCTTTGAAAGCATGTGTGAAGGTGGGACTTTGCAAGTGGGTAATAACAGCATCTGATCATTGTCTCTTCCTTGGCTAAAATCATAATTTTGCATATTATATACTCCAGCTCAAAAGAACATATGATATAGCAAGAGTCTGGCTGCATTAGCATTTCAAATGTACCCTCGGCAAGTGTGCATATGACACAAAGCTGAGTGGCGCAGATGACACAACAGAAGGACTGGTTGCCATCCAGAGGCACCTAGACAAACTTGAAAGTAAGTTCACAAGAACCTCATGAAGTTCAGTAAGTCAAAGCACAAGGTGCTGGGTCAGGGCAATCCCAGCTATGAGTCCAGACTGGAAGATAAACTCTTTGAGAGCAGCTCTGCGAGGCAGGACTTGGGTGCTCTTGTGGATGAAAAGCTGGATGTGACCCTGCAATGCACACTTGCAGCTCGAAAGGCCAACCACTTCCTAAGCTGCATCCAAAGCAGCATAGCCAGCAGGTTGAAGAAGGGGATTCTGCCCCTCTACTCTGCTCTGGTGAAACCCCACCCGGAGTGCTACATTCCAGCCCTGGGGCTGGTCCTCAGCACAAGAAATACATGGACCTGTTAGAGCAGGTCCAAAGGAGGGCCAGGAAAATGACCAGAGAGCTGAAGCATCTCTCGTATGAAGACAGACTGAGAGAGTTTGGATTGCTTGGCATGGAAAAGAGAATGCTCTGGGAAGACCTTATAGGAGCATTCTAGTACCTAAAAGGGGCTTCTAAAAGAGAAGAGCAGCTTTTCACATGGGCACATAGTGATGGGACGGGGGAGAGTAGTTTTAATCTGAAAGAGGGAAGATTTAGATTAGATGTTAGAAAGAAATTCTTTACTCAGAGGGTGGTGAAGAACAGGAACAGGTTGCCCAGAGAAGTTGTGGATGCCCCATTCCTGGAAGTGCTTAAGACCGCATTGAATGGGTCCCCATAGCAATCTGATCTAGCGGGTGGCGTTCCTGCCCATGGCAGGGGAGTTAGAACCAGATGAGCTTTAAGGTCTCTTCCAACCCAAGCTTTTATTTCCATGACTGCTGCATCAGAATATGGTAATATTGAAAGAGAACTTCATTTTCTTTTACTCTTGGTTTACAACAGAGATAATTCAGAGCATGACCTGAAGTTTTATGTAGTTCCAGGGACATGTAAAGGAAAAGAAAAGGACTTCTGTGCTTCCCACTTATTTTCCCCAAATTCTTCTTTTTCCAAAGATATGTAAGAGAACAAATAAAATAATTTTAAAAAGCCCCACCACCACCATCACTTAAGATGTAAAAGAAGTGCTCTCTACATACTTTCAAATAATTTTTAAAATAGCTGCCTCTGTTATAGCAAAATTTCTATATTTTCAAATGCTAAATCCCTAAATAGTGTAGTGAGTAGATACGAAAATATTATTAGAAATTCCAGATATGAACCTGTTTTCCCTGTTACAAAAAGGAACAGTAGTCTGATAGCACTTCAAGTGCTTTTAAAAAGGAAAATTGAAGTAGCTTCTTGCAGAATTAAACTCTTTTTACAAACATTTGGGCTAATTCTGGTCACATTTTCAGTAAAAAAAAAATCTCTTTGTAGCAGGTTCAGTTTGTAAACCGGGCGGAAACACCAATTAAGTGTAGTGGTTTGGTTTGAAATATCCATTACTTACTTATTTTGCTTCTGTGAGAAGAATTAGGAGAAAGCAAAGCAGGCACAAAACTTAAAAGAATATAAAGAAGTTTATTAACAGAACTAAAAGAAAGAAAAAAAAAAAAAAGTAAGAGTCAGACTAAACCTTCAGAACACTTCTCTTCCTCTCACCTTTCTCCCTTCTCCCACTGACAACATAAAAAGACAACCCTTGAGATTTTTTCAGTCAGTTTACCACCTCTATAATAATCTTTTTCAGTTCACTTAGGGAGAGGAGTCCCTCTTACTCATGCTATGGAGATCTCTCCACAAGAAACTCTCTCATGGCTTCAATGTCACAATGAGACAGCCGCCCGGGTTGGTTCTCTGCTCGCATGTGAAAGTCCCTTCGCTCGACTTACAGCTTTCCTCACAACTGCTTTCAAGGGTCCAATCTTGAGCTACTGGGGTACCATTTTGAGCTGCTCAGAAACAAAGGTTCTCTTCACCCATATCTGGGAGCATCTTCATCTCTATGAACAGAGGCCCTCCTCCTCCCTGGGAGCAAAGGTCGTCATAATTTTCATCTCTCTCTGGTCAAGCTTCTTATCAAATCACAGCTACTTCAGCATTTGCTTGTTTCAGCACAGGTACTTTTGCTCATGGTTGCCGTTTGAACACTCCACCCCTCATGCTTCATGAAATTACAACAGGTATTCTGATGTATCATAGTCCAGCACCATAGCTATACAACAGAATTTCAGCTTCTAGGTTTGAAGCATCTCCTCTTTCTCCTCTCTCGGGGTTTTAGCTCTTCCTTCTTCACTAACTTTGGTGTCTTTATGGTGTTTTTCTCACATGCCTTCACCTTTCCTCTTCCTCTGACTCGGGAGAGGATTGATGTCTGCAGGCTTCATCTGTTCCGGAGAATCTTACAGCACTAAGAGTTAATCTCACCCGGGCCTTGCAGCTGGAATTCGCCTTTTGCTGTTGGTCACCTAATTTCTGCCGGGTGGTGGCCGGAGCTTGTTTCGGTGCAGCATTTTATCTCAGCAGCCGCACTGGGAAGGGCTGGCCGAGCGCGGGGCCGCCCGCACGGAGCAGGGCCACGGATGGAACAGGGCTGCACGGCTCCGGGGTGGCTGTCTCCTGGCCAGCCCGGCCTGCACTGAGGGGGCTGTGCCGGGTGTCCAGCGAGCAGAAGCGGCTGAGATCTCAGCCAAGCCATGCTGTGGCTGACCTGGCTGGGCCCAGCCCGGCTCTGCTGGGCCATGCTGCAGGCCCCCCCAGTTACCTGTCCAAAAACCAGAAGCAAGAGAGCTTTCCCAGGGTTCGTTCATTCTTAAATGTGGATCACAGAGGCGTGTCAAGCTTCTTAAGTGGTTTAAAAAAGTTGCCAATATTCAAACTAGCCAGTTGATTGGTTCTGTCAGGTCTAGAGGAAGCTGTAAGCACCTCTTTGCAAGAGAATCACTCCCGTGGCTGATGGAGCCCTCTTTAACTAAGAACCCAAACTATGCAAACCATGACACTGTTCTAGAGACAGTATAATCAAATGCTTTAATTTTGCTGCATGTTACAGGTAAACACTTGAGCACATGGAGGCTGCTACATACACTTTAAGCTGTGTGATGTAAGTGAACAATAACTGAGCCTGGCACTGCTTACCAGCTACATAAGTTACATGAAAAAATTCAGCATTTTGATCTTTATTTAATTTTAAATCACATAATCGTGCAATATACTAGCACTGGTCTTATTTGAGTTCCAAAGTATTACGTCAATTGGGATTAAAACCCACAAGTAGTTAAAGAACAAAGATTTCTTTTGTTAAAATGAAGCCAATACTACTCTGCGGTCACTGGCCCTTCATTTCCTCACCAAGTAATTCTCCAGTGTTATTGGAAACCCATGGAAGTTGTTTGCAGCTGTACCCATTTCCCATTTCACTTCAGTCTCCAAATCAGACAGATACACACACACACACACACACTGCTTTAAAGGTTACTGTGTAAAATGCACAGGATACAGTTATGTTCTGAAACAGGCAATTGCTCAAAGCGTCTGCTGAATTCCGCAATTAATATCCTTATCTAAATGGACTACCTCTAACACCATAGGATTACTAATTTCCTCAAAGGTATGTCCATAACATTTTCATAATAATACCAAAGCGCTTCGTATATAAATTAATATATCTTTACAACACTCCCAAGTAATTAGGTCATGCAATTATTCTGTTTTACACCTGCAAAACCTAAGTGTGGGAAAATTAACAACTCAAAACTAATTTTGGCATTCTCCTGTCCAGGTTGTGAACCCCAAGTCTAGTTTTGAGAAGTGTGCATCATTTTCATACCAAGTTCCATTAAAAGCATAGAAAGCTATACTTTTGCAATCAGCATTTCTGCCAATCTGACACAAAATTGTTACATGGAGCAATATCAGGTACCTCTCTTCCTCATTTGCTATTACTGTTTTAAAGTTCTGAGGTAAAGCATGACTTCTCAAGAAAGTGATTTATGCTACCCAGCCCTAATTGCCTCCCCAAGCCAAATCTGGTTGGTACAACAAATGTAACAGAAGTCCTGGGGAAGGGAAAAGAAGTAAACCAATCGGGCAAAAGATCAGAAATATTTCTAGCCTGAATATATGGGCAAGGTAATATGAAAGGAGTATAAGGGCCCTATATGGATACCTGGTTAGGATTCCATTTTCTTGCCCAGTAATACTAAGGAGAGCTGGAACTCTTTTCATTATGCAAATGCAGATTTTGCCATTCTAGCATGCACACTGCCACAAAGCAGTATAACCTTCTTTCAGGCACCTTAACTCACCAATTTTATTCATACAAAGCCTGTAACGCTGAGAAGTAGCCATATTTAAAAAGCATGACACGGCAAAACTATCCATACGGAAACTAATACAGAGTTCAGGGAATTCAGTGAGCTTTTTTTGTTTAGAGGGAGTTCAGCCTAATGCCTCCAGATCTACAGCAATTAAGGAAGTCCTCCCTAGCTCTTCAATTTCCATGTTTTACATATGACTCGCTGAGTTGTTATTTTTAGTCACTTAAAAGTTAATACCTTTCTTCTAATTTCACATGATGTTTGTCATCCCACAATTTAAAAAGTAAAGCTAGAAGAAATGTACAAAACAGGAAACAATGATAAGAAAAGAATTTGGTTGACAATGTCATTCTGGGGAACTGGAAGCACACATTTTAAATTGGGGAGCTAGTTTGCAAACAAACCTTACAATTCTTACTGGGTGCAACAAAAAGCTCATATTTCATGCATGTCCTATGTTCCTCAGACAGAAAGAAATTACATGGTTTGATTGAAAACTTTTAGAAAAATCAATACAATATCTCTTTTGCATAGGCACTAACAAATCTATTTCTAAATATATAATTTCTAAATCCAAATAGATTATAAATTATAAAATCATAATTTATCAACTCATAAATGTACACATATATACAATGGTATCATCACCTATTACTAGTAGATGTCATACTAGTTACCTGTTCCACTTCTCTAAGAAAGCAATCCTGCTATCAAGTATCATGCTTCCAACACTTCTCAAAAGCAAAAAAGCAAATTAAGATATTGTAATATGAAAAGCACAAAGATGAGGAAAAATATATATTTTTCTACTCAATATGACTGTGTTCATGTCAATAGAAACATTCAGTAGTTTATTCCAAACATTAAAATAATCAATTGTATTTTGTAAATACAGCCATGGAGTTTACATCAATGATACGTAAAAACTTCTCAGTTCTGCAAGTACCCAAATAGCTCACAAGCAAATAAACCACACCTGCAAGAAACGGAAATAGTACTAGACTACTATTATATGTACCCCATATGTATTACATGTGCTTATATAAGCATTGTATATGTATTTTGAGCTCCAAGGTACAAATCCCAGAACTTGTTTACTGCTATATAATCCTTTGCCTTATACGAATGCTGCTAAACGTGCAGATCTTTTCTGATCCTCAGTGCACTAGCTCTAGTGTTAAGTGCTGAGAATTAACCACAGAGTCCCAGGACGCGTGTTCAGAACAGCTTTCAAATCGCGCAACTTCAACTCTTTCCATCTAAATGTATTAACATGAGTTGAAATGCTTCCACTTTGTCAATTACTTCTGTATTTAATTACAAGCTATTTTGCAAGAAGTTAAGCAGATACAAAGTAGTTATTATAACTTACATGTTTTTCTACAGTTGTGTTCAGATTGAGCATGAAAGTTGTGGAATTAAGTCTTCGTTCTCATTCTTTCTGGCATATAATATTATAACTATTTTTATTCTACCTGGATAGTTCATATATACAGCACTTTCTTCTCATTACATGGAAACTCCAAAGATAAATAAAATTTGCTTTCTTGAAAGACCAAACATATGTGAAAAGATTAAAAAATGTCCTGTGATGTACTGATATATCCTGCTCCAAGAAGTGAAATAGCATGCAAAGAAAAACTTAGCAGTGTTTCCTTATTTTATAATTAATTGAAATATAGAAGACGCTTTTAAGTCTCAGTGAAGATTTACTGAAGGGGATACTTGGAAACAGATAGCAGTAAGAAGCATGCAGATACTACTTAAGCCAGTAGCATTTCTGAGAAACAGACCAGTTAGTCAGTAGTTCTTGTCATGAAAAGAAAACTCTTCTTTTTGTGAAAGACGAACTATATCCTAACACGGGTCTATGTCAGAGTTTGTAAAAACTCAGGATTATTGCATTAAGACACAGACATCTTAGTCTGGAGTCCACAAAATTCTAGAAATGCATTAGCTACATCAGGAAAATAGAATGCAGTGTTTCACTTGATAGAGGTTACATGTAGGTTGTTCCTATTTATAATCTGCCTTACTACTATGTATGGGAATTCTAGCTGTGGACAACAATACCATAGCAATAAATTTTATAAAGAGAAAGAAAACAATGGATCCTTGACCTGGAGAAGAGATAATAACACATTACCACCTGAAATATTTTCAACACTCACCACATATTTTAAGCATCCCAACACTAGCTTTTAGTTGACTTCAACTGAATGCCATTACAGTCCTCAACTCACCTCCGGGGATGCACAACAGCATATACTTAACTCATACTGTTGCTTTCAATGTTACAACAGGATACAGTTAAAAAGACTTGATTCGTATTCCAGCACTATCTCCCCTGTGATTGGAAGGGAAACCTGAGGCCCTGAAGGTTTCTCTTCCTTGGACAAACACCTTATAGTGCGGTAACTTCACAAGGTATAACAAGGATAATATATGCACATAAGCAAACAAGACAGGACTTGATCTCTCCAATTCTAGTCAAATGTACTCTTCAGCTGAGCCCTATTTTAATTAATCAGGGAAGAAAAAATACACTCTGTTATAACTAGAACAATAATCAGTGTCTTTTGAAGTGTTTTTTCAACTCCTTAACGCATCAATTCTATTGAAAATGCTTTCACACCAAATAAGATCTGTTCAGATTAAATGTCTTCAATACCTAATAAACAGAAGAGAGACTTGAAAAGTTATGAACCTGATAACCTCAATCAAAACTCGACCACTACGTTAGTGACCACTGCAGATTGACAATTTCAAACTGGTCATGTACAGGATAGGCAGCATGGCCCATTAGAGCACATGAAATTCAGGGTCCTATTTAAGGAAGGCAGTATATATGAGTTAGCTTTTTAATACCCATTGAACTTACCTGAGTACACTCTGGGAACAAGTTTCCCTTCTCTCTTCTGCCTACCTTTTCCCTTTCCATCCTCATTACATTTAAGATGTGTGTCTAGAAGCATGTCTATCTAGCATTACATTTAACAGTAATAGATACCAGTGAAGGGTGATATGAATGGCACATGATAGGTAAATACCTAAGCCTGGGCCTTTAATTATATTGGGGGAAAAAAGTGATTTTCTTCTGCTGAATGTAAACCAGAGGGAGATTCTTTTCTTCTCAGTGCTTGCATTCTGATAATATAATGATTTAATTATTTCCAGTTGCCCTTTCGCTTTTTTTTTTTTGACACCAAGCAGAGAAGGACTGCGGATGGCAGTCTTCCTTCTACAGTATGCATGCTGCAATAAAGGCAGGTAAGAAACTCTCTTGACAGAAAATCTTTATTACTTTTCTATTAAGTGTTCCTTATCATTTCACCATCTAGTGTGTTGAGCTCTCTCAAGGTCCCCTTCTAACATAAATGAGATCACAGGAAGCTGTGGACGTGGAAAACTGCAAACTCTGGCTGAAGGCAAGTCACAATGTCCCAGTGCCCTAATTTTGCTACCCATTAAGTAGGAATAAAAATATTTCTTTATGTCAAAACTTCGGCAAGGGAGGTACAGAAGTGTCGTTTTTCAAAACACAGTTTGGACAATGCCACCTGATGATACAGGGAGCAGAAAGGGATAGGAAAAGAACAGAAGAAAGAGGAAGAGAAAATGACCTGCAGGAATATTTAATGAAACAACAAACAAAAATAACTGGCCAATTATACAGTAATGATGAAATGAATGGAGGTAGAATTTATATTCCCTTGCAATTTGAATACTGCAGTCACTCACTTCTTTCCACCCAACTCACAGGCAATTTTATTTCTATTTTTATCAGTATTATATTGAGACAACAAGAAATATCAAAGTGGCAGGCAAAAGTACTTTTCAAAATCAGAAAGGGCAAGGAAGTAGATAAAAAGGCAGATTTTTTTTCCTTTTACATCATGTAAAATGAGGGAAAGCAGAGACATAGAGAAAACCAAATAGAAATAAAGTCTACAAACACTTTCTGCATTCACTTTACAAGACTGTGGTTGAATTTTTCTTGTTTTACTTGTCAGGCTGCCTTTTCTCTAAACCCAACATTTTGTAAATACAGTGTTTAGATACACTCTTTAACTATACTGTCTTCTGTTGGTATAGCTAGTTCAGATGTCCCTCTTAGCAGTATTTTTACAAATGCAGCACATGCTGACAAAGAAGTTAGTGTCAGAAATAACCCAAATAACATACCTGTGTTTGTACTCAGAGCTTTGCTGACACAGCAATTACAATTGATAAAGCACACAAGTCTTTTATACCCTGAGCTGAAATAACTACAAAACAAAATGAAGGCCATAGCCTTCAAAACATTTTTTTTCACTCCATTTTTGCTCCTTTAAGTCTCCTGAAATTGCTTCAACAAATGAGCAAGAGCTAAATTAATAAAGCTTCTACTGCTCCCTTGTACTTACTGGATTTGTAATAGATAAATGTCATTCACTACACCTCTGCAGGACATCTAGTCTAAAAATCTCTGAATAGTGGGCAAAAAAATCTGGTTGAGTGAATCAGAAGCATCTCTCATAATTTTTACTGTGAAATAATACCTAAACACAACATAAAAAGCTAAACTGGGCACAACCCAGCAAAATATTATTGAAATAAAACCAAGCTTTTCCTCAGGAATAATCTGTGGGAAAAACATCCAGTATATGTCTTATTTTCTCTACATTCAGAAGCAAGGGATGGTAGGCAACCCTTAAAATGTTTTCAGAATTACTGGGTAGATTCAGACTGGTTATTTTGTTTCCTGTCTCTCTGTCCTACACACCTTTCAGTATCTGCAATTCAGTTCCTAAAAGGTTACCTGCTTCTTGTATTTTTACTCCCCTGTTAAAACCTCAGTATTTTTTTCTGAAGCTTTCCAAATAACCAGTGAACTCTTTCTTTCCAATGCATAAAAGCCATACCTGAAAATAATCCTCCAGATTACGTATTTCTAGCAGTAGCAGTAGTTAATTACAAAGAAAGTCTCTTCTGACTGTGGGACAAGTGAGTCTGCAGATAATAAATGCTTCTGCCCCCAACAACAAAAAAAATTTAAAACAAGGCCTGGCAAAAAAACTACACATGAAACTTTGAAGACTGCTAAAAACAACTGGGATGAAACTAAACTAAAATACATTTTTTTACTGGGTACTTACTGCACTATAAAAATGCATGGACGTTGACCAGTCTAGAGTGGAGCTACTCAGAAGTAAGCCTTCACAAGATATGCCTGATGTAGACATCTAGTACTTTGAACCAAGTGTTTCTCAAATCTTTTTCTACATGTTTGTATAACTTACTAATATTGACACAGCCCAAGACACCAGGTTAACTCCAGCTATTGTGAAAGCATGTTTTCAATGTTAAACAAAGATTTTGATTTCACCTGGTTTATGCATTTATGCAAATACATTAGTTTATTAATATATAAAATAAAACACTGTGTTGTACTTACCAGTTTTGGGGTTTATTGAGAAGAATCCCTGCGGATTTCCACTTGTTATCTTGTAGGTTAATTTTTCGCTTGAGCTCGAATCTGGATCAAATGCCTCAATCTGAACGACAGATACATCTTTAGGCGAGTTTTCCATGACCTCTGGGTAATAAACTGGTTCTGTGGTCTGAGGAGCATTATCATTAACATCCCCAACTTCTATGTAGATTTCAATGAAAGATGATAAAGGCACAATGCCCTGGTCTGTTGCATAAACAGTAAGCCAGTAATGTGAAGTAGTCTCACGATCCAGGTGATCTGCAGTCTCAATAACACCTGTTCAACAGGAAGAAAGAGAAATCGAAAATGCTCAGTAACTATGCAGAAATGTGTAAAAATACAGTAAGCAACAAGTTTAAATAAATTAATAAATCAAAATGAATACAAGTTTAAAATAACCAACACTGATTCTAAAACGTGTGCTAATATACACACACAAACATATTAAGGCTAACCTGAAGCCGCAAAAAATAAAATTACCGTAACAGTTTTCAGCAATTATGCATCACATATTAAAACAATATACTACTTGATTTCCTTCCAACATCTTTTGAAATATACATCAGACCAGTTAGCACTATTCATAAAATTGGTTTTGCCTGAAAGATTAAATCAAATGTGTAATTCACAATCTTTTGGGATTTGAATGACCCTCTTTACTCCTTACAGTAAATTTTATACCATATTAAACTATCTGGTTTAGATGCCGAACTCTTGAGCTCTTTACTATTATTCATATTAATGAGCAACTACTTAAATGTTTTTATCTCCATGCCCAAATGAATTATTTGATTGAACTTTCTTAATGTCCTGATTTATGTTCACACAGAAATGTCACAGAAAAGAAAACAAAAGTTATACATAAGCCAACCTTTGCAGCATTAGGACTAACCAATGGCTGCCATTACTCTGGAAATGGAAGACAGAAAAAAAAAGGGGCAAAAATCTGCTCAATCTTACAAACATAAAATGAATTACAAAAAAAGGAACAACTACATAATTCACAAACTTAATAAAAAGCTGTCTGCTATGCATACAGGAGATTGTCTAAGTCAGAACTGATTAAAGAATTTACCCAGCAAGAAAAAATACAATTTTATTTTTATAAGCAGCTTACTCTACAGGTACAGCCATATTATGCATGTGTCAAAAGGGTATGTGGTATGGTGTAAACCATAACATGGGGGATGAATATTAAATAGATTCATGGAGCTATGGCACAATAAAAGCTCACCCTTTCCTCTTCCTGATCCAGTCACTCCTACAGGGTGCCTGATGTGAGAGATTTTCTGAATAGAACTTAAAATCAACCTGTTACATGTCAGGATGAGGGACAGCACAAGCCCTTAGAGCCATTTCAGTGGAAATTTTGAAGGGCTTTGTCACGGCTCTTACTATTTGTTACACACTCAACACACCAGGCTTAATCAGGATTGGAGCCAAGATGAGTCAAACTATCACCATGACAGCCAGTTTTGAACTCTGGATAAAGCTACATAATGTGACTATGCATGATGTGGCACTCCTTCTGAGCTCATTTACTGCACAGAGATACATGTATGTGTATATACATACATATACACACCATCAGTGAATAAATAAATATGCCACTACTTTCACAGGAGTTCTTCAGGAAACGAATTAACTCCAAGTATTGTGTCCTTTCAATACAGACATGTTTTTTTAATACATTATACTGACTGAGCAACATATTAAGGAATTACTTATTTATTCATTACTTTCTTTGCCTTATGAGAAGCTGCGTAAAGGTCTGACCATGACAGTTTAACATTTTAAGATGTCAATAAGATCACTTCAGAAGGGCTGGAGGGGATTGAAACTGATGCTTAGACCTGCAAATTCCCATATATAGCATTTCAACCAACATGGCATTTCAGAACTACCACCAGATGTCAGTGTGGAAATTGGTTTAATATAGCGTCAAAGGCTGCAGAATTGGGATAAAAAGGAGGGGCGCTGCAATTTCAAAATATACATGCAGTCTGCAAAGTTTTCCTGAAAGTAAACTACTGGCTTTATAATTTCCTTTTTTTTTTTTTTTTCATAACAACATCATCAACAACTTAGTTCAGGTGTTAATTAATACATTGTTAATTTCACATTTCCAGTTCCTCTGCCTCAGAATTTATATTTTGTTTGATGACAGTTTTACCATTAAAACAAAAAAAGTAATACTATCCAGTAGTCATTGGATTTGTTCACTGGTTACCTGAGTAGTTTCTGCACAAATTTGCTCTTAAAAACGAACACAGCCTTGAGCACTCAGTTACTCAGATTCTGCTTTGTAACTCATGGCACACTTTTTGCATGACTCTACTTCGGCCAGGAGACTTGCTTGAGAGTAAACAAATTTGTTACTCACTGTGGCCTCACTTCTAAATCTAAACACTGGATGTAGCATATAAGCACTTAATTCTGGGTAGACTCTATGTATGCCTTGGAAAGTTCTGTAAACTCTTCATGTCCTACCAAAGAGATGACTGGATTGTGTTAATTCCCTTTTAGCAAGGGTTCCAGCAATGCTGCTTTATTGCTTGTGATTAGTGCTGAAAAGTGCAACTGTTTCTATTTTACAACTCCCACTTTCTAAACAGTAGCTGCATCAGAAGTGGCAGATTAATTTTAACAGAGCCTTGACTGATTTTAAAGAAAGATAAAAATAGACTGTTGTTGGAAATGAAGCTCACTTCCTGCAATCTGCTCACCTAACATTTAGAAATTCTACCTCACTAGTTATCAAAGCCCTCAAGTAAAAAGATGACTGAACTTATTTTACTTTTGTAGTGTATCAGTTCTCAAATGCCCATTCCCTTAAGTCACATCTGTCACAAGGGATGAAGAGGAAAGAAGTACCACACCCAAAAAACAGCATCTCAAGAAGAAGTATGTGGGAAGACTTGGAGTATGATACAGCGTACATGGGCAACTTTGTCTTTTGGTTAATTTTTAATTTCAAATTAGATCTGCATATATAATATTACTTCTGTATATTTTACACAGACTTTGTAGAGTGTTCAATAAAAGGTTTAGAATCTGATGATCTGACCACTGGATGCATCACGTAACAGATTCCCCAACAGGATAGCTCTGGCTCTCAGATTGTCTCTGATTTTCTACAGGGCCACTCACACTCTAACCATGCATTAGTCAAAGTAATGCAAAATCTCTATTTGTCCATTTTTCTCATGTTTCTCACCCAACTGATCCTGAATTTTAGGGTGAACATATTTTCTTTATGTGGCTTTTATAATTCCAATCTGAAATAGAGAGCATTCAGGAAAACAATTTTGTGATCAGTCAGCTATGCAAAACTGTCTACCTGTTCAACACTAATGAACAGGTTATTTCCTGAATGATTTTGGGTTTTTTTAAAGGCACAAAAGACAGTTTAAAATAGATGCAATAGACAGGTATGAGTATGCAAGTTGGGAAACCTGTATTTGTGGATGCCCTACCCCTGGAAGTGTTCAAGGCCAGCTTGGATAGGTCTTTAAACAACCTGATCTACTGAAAGGTGTCTCTGCCCATGGGCACAAAGTTGGAACTAGATGATCTTTAAGGTTGTTTCCAGCTCAAACTATTCTACAATTCCATGATTACTAGAGACAGGCATCACAGGTAAGTGGATTACTTTAACAATATAAAAAATGAAGACTTGAAATAACATTCCTCCATCGTAAAAGCTATGCAAAAGGGAACAGGAAGACAAGGAACAAAAATTTCCCTTCAGCCTTCACATATGAAGGAGAGGCCACCACACCTAGCTCTCCTCATCGCTCAAAGCTGCAGGCAACAGAAAGGGAAGGGATGACTGGTCTATTAATGTGACTCAGCTTTCTTCCTGATGTTTCAGCCCAGCAATAAAATGGAACAGATATACTAATCTAGCACATGTTGGGGAAGGGGGGAGGGGACCAGGCTCTGACTATCAAAACTTGAATGTTTTCTGGTTCTACATCAGCATTTATGTCACAGAATACAAAACTAAACACACATAACTATATGAACTACTTCAGTTTTTTCTCTGCCCCTTCAATAGCCTGATCTTACATCAGTAATTACAAAACACCATCCTGTTGTCATTACTCTAGTTGAAATTGCTCCTGCTTCTGCCAGTTTAACACTAAATCTTTCCTGATTTTGCCTATGAGAACACGAGTAGCTTTGTTTTTAATTTCTATGCAACAATAATGAATAAAAATGCATGAAAACTTAGGTAGCCTGCTATACCTTCTAAGGAACACAAGCTCAAAGAATTTAACTGATTACTTTTTTTTTTTTTACAGAGATAACAATCATTCTCCTACCAAATCACAGGTCTAGAACCAGTCCTTAAAGTACCGTTGGTCTGTGTGTCAGTTTTCTGCTTTTGCAAATGTTGACTACAGTAGCCTATTTTACATGTTAGGGCAGCGTAAGATTGTATGATGCCTGAAAGCCAGCGCTCAGCACTTCTGGAGTTCATAAATTCACTGGCTCATAATTCCAGTGGTTCTCAAGACAACAGAGAGAAAACTGATCAGAACTCCTATATCAAACAGAAATAATAAAAAAATCTAATAAGAGTTAATTTGTTTTAATCTTGCAAACATCTAGATCCATTAAGCATCAATAGGATGCTGATCATATCAGTTTCAACAGCATGTTTTGGCTCCTAGGAAGAATTTTTTCTTCTTCTTCAAGTGGTGCAAGGCACATTTAAGGAGTACATTTTAAGTGCCTCTATTGTACCTTCAATGCTGTAAAAGCTCCATCTCTGCTCTAATTCTTCTCCCATTCACAGAAAATCTTAAATCAGCAGATTTCCCATCCATCCTCTATGCTAAGGCAGTTGGCTAATTTTGACTTTCATGAACCATTTGCTTTTTATGTAGCAAGACAAGTGGAAAAATCTACTAAAGAATCTTTAGCATGTATGGTAATCCCAAAAACTTACAAACATTATTATTCAAAACATACGGTGAAGTGAGGATTTCAAAATCATTTTTCACTTGACTGGCTGTGCAATCTTGCAGCCTTTCAGGTGATCAGGATAAAAAGAAATTCAAATTCAGTCACTAACCACCAGAGGGGAGCACAAAAGAGCTCTAAAGAAATGTTTCTCAGTCATCTGCAAGAGGACATCAGAACTGATTTTACAATATTCATATGTCTGAAATTTCAGACTAGATATTGTTCCCACTTTATACAATAGGACTTTTCTATCAATTTCATTAAAGGAAGGCAAAAGTCCTAAGTGACTACTGTAGAACAGAATTTGGACAGAATTTAATGTGGAGGAACAGGATGGTTTATGAATATAGCAACTGAGGAAAAAGTTGAAACATTAACCCCACTCTCAACAAGAACCAACTCTTCCTCCAATTTCAATCCCACAACACAAATCACTATAACCAAAGCCACTCTTAAAACAAAAATACGCAAAAAATACACCTCAAACCTGACACTCTTACATATGCCAATTCTATCTAATTAACAAACGCTCAAACTATAATACTCCCAATTCCCAGGGATGATCCTCCTTAAGTGTGCTTATCCATAAGAACTCTAATTAAAAATATTAATGATTCTGTAATGGAAATCAAAACCTGCGATCATTTCTCATCAAAGCATGAAAATGCAGTTTAGCAGAACTTGCCCCGGGAACGACATTTGAAACAAACTAAGAGAAATCCCTGGCCTGGAACATGATGCTTGAAATCTGATTACAAACTCAATTAATCTAATTTCTAATAAGTTGGGAAAATCAAAAAGCTTCTTCAGCTGCTTTAAAAGCCATTCAAGGGGCCACAGGGAAAGCAATATTTTACAAATTGCATGAACAAAAGTTTTGATCAAATGTGACCTTCAACAAACAACCATTTCAAATCAAAGTTTTAAAAGGCACTGGATTAAGCATGTTGTAAACACGGAGACATGCTGTCCCTCAATGGCACTAGACTTTCAGCACACCAATCCACACTGAAACTCTCCTGAATTCTAAACAAACAGCAAGTCACTGCAGGGTAAACTATCACTAAGGCCTGCACACTCTTGAATTAGAGATAAAATTGCTCAGCACATACTGCAGTTTACTATGTGAATCTCTGCTACCTCAAGATAGGCAACATATTTTCCAGAAGTTATTATACGAACAAGGGTCCAAAGGACCCCACCTCCCACAAGTTTACTGGCCAGTTTATCTGGGAAAATTTCTGCTTAACATTTTGTGAAACTTTGCTTAAGTTGTTCTTAAATAAAAAAAAGAGTCACATCAGCCTCACTTATTAGCGGTTTGGTTACCTCCCTAAGTAAAGTCTTATTTAACAGAATACCATCATACGTTGATTTCTAATGTTATACAATTCAAAACAGACAGTTTTCAGCTTGTTACTAAACTCTCCACAATTGCATGGCCAGAAGAGGCCAGGAAAACAGAGATATTTTATAAAGCTGGTATTTTCCGCTTAACTTTTGATTTTTTGGCCAGCTCATTTTATTTAAAATAGCATCTATTCTAACCAATACTTTGTTAATGACAGTCCAGTTCTTCAGCCTATCCAGATCAAACACAAATGAACACTAATTACTTCCTATTCAACTCTTCTTATATGCTCTATTTTTCCTAGATTTTTTTCTTACATTATTACTTACCATGACATGATAAGCATTTTCCTGAGCTATATAAATACAGAGGCTACAGCAGAGAAGGCAAGATTAAAAACCAAAAAAACCCAGCCCCCCACCCTTCAAAAACCTGCACCCACAAGAAACCAGGAAAGAGCATCTGGCACAGGAAAAGATGAAGTGCTTGTCTGCTTCTCAGCAGACCCCAGATGCCTTGAAGAGCAACACATCCATACTCTTTTGTCCTCCTTTTCCCCTTGAGTAACTTCTAGAGGCACAGTCAAATCAGGACAGTTGGCAAGTGCAACCCCGTGTGCTCCTATGTGTTACACATGGGAATTCTTTACTTGTTTTTTTTCCTCCACTTTATGATCCCTGTCAGAAATGCTAAGAAGAAGGAAGGTGACTTGAAAAAAAGAGTGCATTTATTAATAGTTATGGTATCCGACCACACAAGATGAAACAGACTATAGCAGACTAGAGTGCATTACTTACAAGTACTACACCCATCTGTAATACGCAGTAAAATTGTGATTTTATTACTAATTGTGGCCAGTGTCATAGCTCAGATTCTTTCCACTTTTACAGTAATTTAAAAAAAAAACCCTCTATCTGTGTTTCTGTTAAGTTAACTTCCTTCTGATAACTTCTGGAACTTCTGGCAACCACTATAATCTGACATTGGGAAATGCCTTGAAGCAGCAGTCACAACCCTACATACCAAAAAGAGTTTTACAATTTGAAGGTTTTCAAGCATGTAACCTATTGAACTCTGAAGAAAAAAATTACTCTTTCCCTGAGGCTGCTGTGCTACCGTAACTCAGGCCTCTACTAAGCACCAGTGTGTAAGGGACAACTAAACCTTAAGCCTTCCATGCTTCTAATAGCATCCAATGCTAATGTCAATAGAATTTAATAGTATTTGATCACTCAAGTGTCATAAATAATCACTTAGTAAAACCAAAACAAAGACAGCACAATATCACTTTAATTTTACACAGACCAACTATCCTTAAGCACTGAAAATTTTACATATGTCCTGCCACAGAGACAACAAACTAGTCAGTATCAGTACTAAAAACATCAGCTGAAAAGACCAAAATCTCCACCCTGGTAACTCCATGAAGCAATCTCTTTTTAAAGAAAGAACAGAATGAGATTCCTCTTGCAAAAGTGAAATGTCAGCTCATCCACTCTATAAACACGGCAGAATGCCAAGAGAGGCACTGCACTCTAACTCCTGAAATATTAAAGACCTGTGGCATGCAGTGTGAACTTTTGAAAAGTATATACAATCTCTTCTTTTTAAAGAAGTATTACTTTTGACAAATAAGCTGAGCTGGAAAAGTTCCTTATTTTTATCGCATGTGCACTTTCACCAGGAAGCATTATGTGATTACGCCTCTATGGAACAAAGTGCAAAAGCCACCCAGAGAAATATGATTTGCTCTTCAGCTCCATAGCAATTTAAAGCTTATCACTGACAATGCAAGCTACTTGTATCAGACATCTTGCATCTGAAGATTCACACAGACTAAACAGTACAGTTTCAGAATATAAATAATCCTTGCTTGCAGCCCTGAAGGAGAGCAAAAAGTTTTAGCAACTATTGCTTGCCTTTGAATTACACATGAACAAGAGATGCTCACTGCTTTTCACTCTCCTCTTCCCCAGAAGTATTAATTAGGCAAAGATAGAAAGACTGTAACCTGGCAACAAACCATCAATACGGTGTTTTCCATACCTCAAAGAATTTGGGTGACTTGTCTGCAAACAAGTCTGAGGAATATGAATGCGCAAAACTAATGATCCAGTCTAGTTTTAAGTAGTTTATTTTTTTCTTTTCAACCACTCAGAAATTCTTCTGTTTTGCCTAAGCTGACATGCAAATTAACACATTCTGATTTATTTTTAAATAATTTGGTGCTTTACCTTTACAAGCATCCTGGTTAACTGCATTTTAATGCTAGGGGGAAAAAACAACCAAAAAACAACCAACCAACAAACATAAGATTTTCACATGCACCCCAAGATAGTATCATCTAACATACATAATCAATATAAATGTTCCTTCTAATAGTTACAGCTTATCACATATATTTTACATATTTTACACATTTATTTCTTTAAATATTCAGTAAGTTACTACACAGTGGTTTTAATTCACTTTATATGCATATAATACTTCTTCTTTATCAGAAATAAATTCTTCTTTATAAGAAAGGCAATGAAAAATCTTAAACTTCACAATTTCAGCTTCAGAGAATGCACAGAAAAATTTCTCTCAGGAAAAGCTACAAAAAAAATACTTAAAAGAAGCTGAAAGTATCATATTGGAACCACAAGTCTTTTGTCAGAATTTATAAAGGCAGATTCCAGAAAATGTAATTAAATTTTGTTTAGAGCTCTTTGACATAGTAATATACACATTTCAACTTGTGTCTTGTGTACTACCAGCTGAGAAATCATGCTTAGCTAGAAATGTGAAATGGAAAGCAACTCCTGTTGCTGTTTCAAGGACAAATTTCTCATTTTCTAACAAATCATGGCCTGGGAAGTTTCAAATAAAATCACTATCAGTATCAGCAAGTTGATGGTACTATAGCAGTAGCAAGACCTTAAACATACCAAGTCCACCACTGCTTTCTCTCTTTCCAGGGACCAGATATTGCAAATTCTGGGAGGTGGGAAGGGAAGAATATCACTGGAAGGCAGAACCCACCCTTAAACAGAACTATCACCAGCAGAGCATATTTAAAATTTTAACTAAAACAAACCTGAATGGAATAAAGAAAAAACCTCAGTCATAATAAAATGATGGTTTATACCTCAAATTCAACTTCACTAGTTGAATTTGAACTGACTAGATGTAGCGAAATATATAGCCAAATCCAGTTTTGTAGCAGTCTCTTAAGTAAATGTGATATTAGTACAAGCTCTCAAACCCTCCAGATTTCATTAAAAAATTACTGTATTTGAAATCAAAGAATTTCTATGACACTAATGGAACAGCAAGAGCAGTCAGTGAAACAATCAGATGCTATCAGTGTCCAGTGAATCCTGTCTCACTTTTCCAAACAAGTTATCAATACAGTCCTTTTAAAATATTTTCTGGGGACAAAAACTTGGCATCCAAAGAGCCTCAGCATATGGTCAAATCCAAACCTTGACATAAAACTTAAAACACAGAAAAATTTATGCATCACTTCTTTGCTATGAACATACAGCAGTAATTTGAATTGTGTTATTCAACTGTATAATTGTGTTATATATAGCTTATAAACCAGGCAGATAGACCTGGTCGATTTGAAGAAATACAGAATGTTCAACAGTTAAGAGGAGCTATCCCTTAAATAAGCATCTAGAGATAGTAAAAAGACCTAGAAGCAAAGATGTGGATAGTTAAAGCTCTACACCAAAGACAGACTATATTTTAAAACATTGAGAAAATAGATTTTTCACATAGCATTTAAATGGGTAAAGTAGAATAAAAAATGGGGCAAAAACAGAATTGTAAATAATTATATGCAGTAACATTTTAATTTCTAGTTCCTGCCACTTTACTTTCTGCACATTTCTACAAAAAACAAGTCAAATGAATGGAAAACACAGTGTTCAGACCATTTATAAAAGAAAAACAGTTCTTACATATATTCCTAAAATTGTCTACATAAAATATTATGCCCAGAAATTACGATTTGGTACTAGGTAGCCTGGGCTACGGGCAATGACTCTCCTAAGGTCCACAAGAATTGTGAACTTCCTTCCAGGAAGTTGGGGGGTTGGTGAGGGGGAATTTTCGCAATTAGAAGATCCGTGATGGCGTTGCTTTAGAACTCAACTGATTACTTCCAGTTCAAAAAATCTTTTGGGACAATGGCAGACAGCTCCCATTGTCAGCCTCATTTATGGTCATTTTAATAGTTCCAGCTTATTTCTGTCAGCTAGGCTGCTTGTATGTCAAGCTTTCGGACAGGCAATATAATTGCTATACAGAGGAACAGTACCATGTTGCTAAAGCTCAATATGGAGAGACATAAAAACCCCCTGATGAGTCCACATTAGGGAAATGTAATGTTAACTCCTATGTCAATTGCAAAAATCATTGTAATACAACCACATACAATCTACGTTTCCTTGAACAGAGAGCAAGCAAAGCAAGCTTTGCTGTTAACATGAGCAGTCATTCATGATTTAAGAGAAAGCTTGCTGAAAAAAACATGACTGCAATACAACACCAAAATTACAGCAGGTTTATAAAATACTAGAGAAAGCAGAACAAACTGCCAGCAGGTTCTAAGCCAAGCATGTGGGCTTTCGGTACTTGCAAAAGCAGCTTCTCTTACTACACTACATGAGCAAGGTTCGTAGGATCTGATGCAAGTCGTTGCTCTGATCACCCATCCCCTTATTCAGGACAGTTTTATATCTTCAGATAAAGACACAACCAGTTTCTGTGTCTCATGAAACACAGTTACATAGTAGTATAAAATTAGAATAAGAAACTATGTTTAAGCAAAACACTTTGGGATAATATTGTTAAGCTATTTTCAGCTAAGTTACCCTCATGACCAAGAGAATTTCTACTAAAATGTTGGTGATTCATAAACAAGTGAAGGCTTTTTACAGGACCACTGTTTGTTTACTTATGAACATCAAAGATAAAGAAGGAAATTATTTAATCAATTTTTATAAAGAATGTGTACTAGCCTCTGCATGAGAAATGCCAAGGGTGAATTTCTATGTTCTTTGTTAAAGTTTATACAAATTTTTTAAATACATACACGAATGAACACATACATGCTCTTTAGAACTCTGGCTTCACCAGTGACTGCAAAATCCCTCTTAACTTTGCTATCAGTCGTCTTATTAGTAAAGAATTGTTGACAAAGGGTGTGGTAAGTCTAATAATTTAGCTGGGAAACGGGGACCCTCTGAAGGGGAAATTCCTCTGCAAATGGCCCCAGGAATTTCAAAACTAACTGGAGTTGACAGATTAACCTAGGTTCCCCTTAGGCAGAAGAAGAGTCTACAAGGAAAATAATGAGACGCATGGGAAGCCAATTACGCACAAGAGCAACACATTTAATTGTTCAGAAACTGGCTTGTTGATCCAGAAGGATCTAGCTGTTTAGACCTCTGCAAACTATTAAAACTTGGACAGTTCTACAACAAGTACACTTTGAAACTATTAAACTTTACAGATTACAGGTTTTGTCTGTAAATCTCGGAGCTTAATGACCACCTTAAATAAGGAAAATTGCTCCATCTATCCCAAGAATCCTCTTCCTGCACACACAGCATTTCTCACAGACTCCCTTTTTGGTGCCAATTTGAAACTGCATCTTACCTTGTGTTACTTCTGCAAAAGTGACACTGAAGGCCCAGCAAGCCCAACAGAGCAGTCCTACCCTTCAGTAAGAAGCAGTTACAGCTGTGTTCCACAGCAACTCTGGCTCATGACTAACCCACAACAAAAAACTGTTGTTTAGCACGTGTGTGTTATTTACGCGTGGTTGTGGTTTTGACTGCTTCAATTTTGCTTCAAGCTTTCAGTCTCCAAAATATTTTCAGTTGCAGAAACTGCTGGTTAGCAATGACAGTTTCCAGACCAGCACTGAGCAAGAAAAGATACTGGTAGTTATCAAAAGGCAGGTAGCATGTTGAGGAATACTGGAAATCAGGCTATTACTGCTGTTCGTATTACTGCACCAGGTAGCTATATACACAATAGCACTTAATTACTTCCAACAGAAATGCTGCTCCCAAGCAGATTTCTGTGTACAAAGAAGAGCTGATATACCTCTGGGCATGCTAATGCTAGGAGAACAAAGCAAATCAACAAAGTCATGAAATTAAAGCATCTGGGACCCAGTGACATCAAAAGACATTTTCATCCTTGTTCTGACAAAGTCAGATTTATTAACTTACAAAATATCCATTTATTTATTCAGACTTTATTTCTACATGGTTCCAGCTGGGATTCTACATTGATCAGTACCTGTTACACTAATTTTTTTATTAGCCTTATTAGCCTTTGCATATGAATCAAATTAAACACAATGCCATACAGAGACACATTTCTGCATTTGTCTGGTTTTGAGTAAAAACTTAAAACTAGAGGAATAATGAAGGCAAAGAGTTTTGCTACCATAAAATTATTTTTATTCTCTTTGGTTATGATTACTGCACCAAGCAAATGAGAAATCCTCCATCTGTGAGCAAATTCTTATAGCACATTGAAGAATCAGTACCTACCATCTAAGAAGAAGACATGTAACTAGAAAACTAGAGATTACTTACCAGATGTCTAGTATACTTATGTGTGGGGGCTCTGGCTGCTTGTTGGGAAATGGTTTCAGTCTTTCTCACATAAATAATGGATAACTGCATGTACGGTTTTAATCAACATTCTCCAGAATAAAAAAAAAATTACTAAAGGTTGTAGAAATGAAGGCAAGTTACAGTTAAAAAGTAAAAATATTCACTTTATATTTTTTGTTTACTAGTAGAACCTGCAAGCATTTGGATGAACAGAGACCACAGAGTGCCTCTGACAGAATTTCCATTGAAAAAGCTCTTAATTATTCTCCACAGAAATGTTTTTTGCTCGATAACTGCACCCTTCATAACAATACCAAAGAAAGGAAATATTATGAATAACACTTCATAAAACCATAATTTGTCATGAAGCCATAACAGAAGTAAATCAACTCTGTCAACCAACACTAGAACCCTCTGTAAATGAAAGAACAATATGATATTGTAGGTAAGCAGTAGACCATTTAGACACAAAATGCATTTTTCTCCTGAACCACTGAGTACTTTTCCTTATTTAAGAAATTCACAGAATACACAGAAACTAGATGGAGTTGCACCAGGAGACCATCTCAAATCTCTGTATCTGTGCATAGCTGTTGTCAAAAAAACCCAAAACATTCTCTAATGTTGGCCATTCTTGTGTTTGACTGGACTGAATGACTCAGTTTCCAAGGTATTTTTTTATCATCCTGGAATTACAAAAATGCATTTCTTATTCCATTTCCTCCCATCATCACATGCTGGATCAATATTCACTCAAACCTTTACTCCACACAGTCAGCAGTAAGCTTGCTCTCATTCTAATCGTCACCCCCTTCTTATTAAACAACACACATTAAAACTGATGTGTCATTTGAGTCAATGACAACTTGACAACTCATTTTCCACTAACAGTTTTTGAACCTTCTCACACTTTCCTCCTCTACCTTAACTGTATCTGGAAAGATTCAAGTCAGTTCAAAATTTCATTACAGAATTTCACCATTCAGTACAAACATTTTGAAGCCAGAAAAAGCTAATTGAAAAGTGCAAGTTCTATGATAGTTTTTGTTTTTAATATTTACAAGCACAGTTCCTGATCTGTTGGTTTCTGTACTTAACAGACAAGGCCCCATTCAGAAATCTGATGAGGAATGGTGAAAAATAGTTTGGACTATAACCTGCTTAGATTTTTATCACTTTTTTTTTTGAGCCATCTTTTGTGTATATCCATACACAAGTAATCCACTTATTAACAAATTGTCATCTCTTCTTACATATTTTTTTACTTTAAAATTACTGTCTGAACAACCACAGGCAACCCAAAATATTACTGTACTAGTTAAAAGGACAGGTAGAAAGCACAAAGATAAAACAAACATTAAAGGAAGGCACAGGTCATTTTTCCACTTCTGATTAATCTACTAAAATTGACACTGTAATATTTAAACTACCTTCAAAGTAAACTATCATACCAGACTTCTTGTGCGAAGGAATAATCATCTTTCCTTCCCCCCTCCCAAAGTAAGTCACATTCCTTGCACAGGCAGCTGGACATTTGTTAATCATTAACTGGTTTTGAAATAATGATGGAGAGAAACTGCTAGCTATTTCTCACAATGGTACACCAATAAAACCTTTCAAACAGAAGATATAGTGAATACTGTAAAATTATTTACAGTAAGAAAAAGATGCTGTATTATCATAGCTCATTCAATATCTTGGTGACAATATTTGTTGTTGTGAGCAAGACTTTCTGTGTTCAAACCTAAGTAATTAACTCAGAAATTTCATCAATAAAAAACTAGCACTTTTAGCTAAAACAGAAAGAGATATCTTTTAAGAAGATGAACTGTGCTGCTAACATTTCGAATAATAAAATAATACATATGACCAGAATTGCAACACCAAATATAATAGAGGCATAACCAATGCACACATTCCAATCTTATCTAGAATCGCTTTGATTCACTCTACCTCGCTTTCATTACAGGAAGGGCACAGCAAGGGCATTCCTCTCAGATCAAACAGAAAATTCCACAGACAGAAGTTTCCACATGTCTGATTCGTTGCAGATTAAACCCTTATCATTAGACAGCAATCTCTAATTTTCATAGAGACAGGATATACCCTGTCGTGGCAAATCTACGGGCAAAGTGGGGAGGCAGATTAAGAAAAAAATAAATATAAAGCCCCTGTAGAATGGAGATGTATTCCCTGTGAAAGAGCTATATATGTCACTCTCACAGCCTTGGAGAAACGGAGGGGACAACCTATCAACAATAAAGACCACATACAAAATTCCATAATCCATAATTCCATCATAAACTTTTTTGCACTGAAAGTCTTTAGAGCTGAACTACCAAACTCCCTCTCTCTCATAAGTACAACCAGGACTACAGGCAACACATACAAGAAGTCTGTATTCATTTTTAGCATATTATTCATTCACTCTATTCACTTTCAGCATATTATGTTACCAGTATCTTCATTTTTTTACCACATGACTGGATCAGCTCTGTAATGCTCATGTACATTAACAGTAACACTAAAATCAGAAGGCTATTCTGTTATTATGCTTCTTGCATTTTGAAATTTGTAATATAATAACCTTTTAATCTTTAAATCCTATACAAAATATGAACAAGTGCACTATGATCAGCAACTTCAAAACCAAAACTCGGGAATTTTCACTTTCCTGTGTATAGAGGTAGTTTCAAGCTTCTTGCATCAGCAAAATAAAACACTTTTATATAAACACCCAAAATGATTGATTTAAGAAACATGCAGATTTTGGAAATGATTCATATCACTGAGGATTATTCTAGGTAGAAGATTAGTCAAAAAAGCAATGCAATTACTGAATTTTCTACGTGTAACTTGCCAACATACAGGCAGATATTCAGTTCTGTTATCAGCAATACCACACTGACAAGTCTGCAAAGACACAACTCTGAGCCAAAAGAACTGTTAATGACCACCACTACTAGTAGGTCAAGTCAATTAATATCCACTAACTCAGCAGTTTGCTCTTTAACCCTAATGCCAATCCAAACTACGCAACTACTTATAAGAAACATGAACATATTGATTATCCTTGTTCACAAATAATTTTAAATTAAAAAGAAGCAGCGATTAGAATCACGTATAGAACACAAGGAGCTTGGGGAAACCTCATTTCTGAGCACAGAAATGATTTGTTGCATTCCTGTTGCTAGATTCTTTGGACACTTCTGTTTTTCCAAAAATCCCTCTCTGATGGCACTGGAATGCTAGAGATTTTCTTTTCTTGAGGCACATGGAGAGTGATGAATTGAAAATTCATTTTTGGTCACATTCAGATGTCCAGTATAATAAAGTCACAGATGCAGTAAGAACGATATACAGATTAAAAAATGGACCTGCAAAACCTAGTTTCAGCAAAGCCCAAAGTATTTTTAAATCCAAGTTCTAAAGCTGCAACTACTGCATGTAATAAGTTCTGGGAGTTTGCCAAATACTTATGTAGGTTTGTCCTTTGTTAAGTATGTCCAAATGCTGTATGATTAAAGCCTAAAATCTTCAAAGAAAAGAATAAACATTACGCAATCATTTCAAGCTCCCCTCCTTTGACCTTAATATGTACTTCAAAAGCTCAGCAGATGCTTAGTAGGAAATAAATCCCCAATTTGACAGATGTCCTAACAGTGATATAGCAAGATGCACCTTCCATAGCTTTTGGCAACCCTTTCCTTTTATTATTCCTCTGCCCACAAGTACTTTTCAAGTCAAAGAGAGACCCAAGCAAGTTAATAGGCCCTTAATATCTATTCTGCTGCCCGAACTGTTTGCTGTTTATAAGGCAATCTTTGGGACCGCATGGGGCTTAGCCCCAGTTCATCTCCTACAGAGACACGGCCCCCAGGCAGCTCTGTTTTCATCAAACCAAGCTGTAACCCAATCAACACCTTTCACAACAGAACAATCCCTTACTTTCAGCATGCCTGCAGTAGAGGAGGGGAGCCTCAGCTTTTGTACGGGATCCCTATTTGGCAGCTAAGGTGATGTTTTACTCAGTAGGATACCTAAGAAAACTCAAACTATTTTGGAAGATGCCCCTGCCAACAGAAAACATATGATGAATATGTTTGTCTAAAACTAATTCAGCTTTTTCCAAAGACACATTCTAAAAGCTGCATTAACAACCTAATAGCACTTTGGGAGTTGCCACCATCACAAATGCAAATTACATGGTTTCCTTCAAGCCTAAGAAAGAAAAGTAATTCCCTAGCTCCAGGCTGCTCAGGACCTTGGTCCAAACCCGGGCCTCTTTAACCTCTGCCAAACTGAAACTCGACATTAGTTCCAAATGCCAGGCTTACTTTGATGAACCTAAAAAGAAACACAAATGCAACAGCATCATATCACAGTTTAACCCAGTGGCATCATTAGTTCTAGACCTTAGAATACATTCCAGTTCAATGTCCAGTCTAGCACAAAGCTGCAAACTGGAGTCAAAAGCAGACGGTCCCTGACAGGTTAACCCGGTAACCTCTTCTGAACTGGAGTACTAACAAGCACTTGACTAAATTCAGGTGTCAGGCAGCCAGCCCATGGTACCAGCAACTAAGCAAAGTATTTCACACTTGAAAGTTAGTTATCTCCTAGTAAAATACTTTCTGGATTGCTTTTCATGGATAGCAGCAAATTTAGGCCTTGTCCTCAGTCTAACAGATAGTGGGTCCCTGGCTCTCACCTTTATTTCTTTAATCAGACACAAATTGTGCAGAACTCTTAAAAGACAAGATTTTAGATTTCTGCTAATACTAGAGGAGATGTAGAAGTACAAAAATCATTCTCAGCAGGCTGGTGTTACAACTATTTGTACTGTCTCATAAAAGAGAATCTATGTGCCAAACGCCTCATTTTTAAAACCATAACAAATGGGCGGAAAATATATTTTAGTTGCATGAAATTTGAAGCAAATGTTTTTTAAACTCAAAATACTACTCAATTTAGGCACAGTTACTTTTTGGGGTTTTTTTAACATAACTAATTTCTTCTTCACAATGGCACAAGTTTGCCTTAATGCCACTGAAGAAAAATGCCATAAAACCAGAAATAAATCATACAGATCATATTCTGCATCATCTTCACTCTCTTTTCAACATCATACTGAACACATGCAAACCCACTCGATATCCTTAACTAGAAAGCAGAAAATAATACCCCATTTTAGAAATAGTCTACCCAGGTTTTTTTAGTATCTGTAATTAACAACCACAAGTATGCCTCCTCAATTTAAGTGTCCCACACAGATGTCTACCATCTTGCACACTAAACTAGAATTTCAGCTCTGCTCCATATATATAGCATGCTAGACTACCACTGAAAATTATGGTAGGAAACAGGGGTCATAAAAACATGGGATAAATGCTTTAAAAAACAGGTCATTGTGTTTGGGTGGGCATAGTACCATAAGTGGCTTTATTATTTATTGTCACAATGCAACCTTTCTTCTGGTGGCTCTGGAGAAGCTTGATAAGGGCTCTTCTGCAAAGGATTCACAAGAGTGTCAGTGGGAGAGTTGAAATGTGCAGACCTGGTCTAGGGTCAGTGAAGTTGTTCTCATGCTGCTCATCTTTCTCAATTCAACACCAAAGGGAGAGAATGCCCAGGCAAAGAACAAAATAAATATGCCACTAGAAAAAGTCCTCAACATGGATCAGCATTAAAATATCTTTCCAGAGCAGTTAACTGCCAAAGTAATCCTTACTTGCCCTCGCCCCCTTTTTTAAAGTGTTTTAAGTGTTATTTTTACAAAACTCTCCTCATAGAGAAGACTAAAGAAATGACTATTTCTGCATTTCTGACCTAAACTACTTCATGCCTCCAGAAGAACAGCTGTATTTTTATTTAGCACAGATAAACTAAAACTTCTTTAACAGATATGTTCCCAAAATTTCTCAAAACACAAAAAATCCCCCAACCCAACATACACTTTTATCCTGATACACACAAAAATACATCTCTCAAACTCAGAAAATGTTACTTTAATTCTTTCAGGAGCTTTGATTACACAGTATTCAAACAAATAGATCCTTGCCCTTTTACTATTTTCCAAAGACATAAATTTAACAGTGTGTATTCAAATGTCAGGTATTGACCTGAAATTCTGTTCAAGATGTCAGTGTGACAACTGACCAGCCAGCTCCAGAATCCAAGAATAATCTGCATAAGTCCCTTGATTAAGAAAAAATTCCTGTCTGCTGGCAAGAATGTCATTCAAACCTCCAGCATACATTAGAATTAGGTTTTCTCTTAATTGAAAACTGAAGTGTTGATGCAACCCCTCATTTAAATGATTAACCTTCCAAATTAACATTTACAAGCTTAAGAATTTAACTCTAACTTGGAGTTTACAGAACCTAGTAATCACTCTGGGGCGTTTTTTTTTTTTTTTGTTTTGGCTGTTTTGCACGTTGAGGGTTGTTCAGGCTATTTCTTGTTGCTGTTTTAGGTTTGGGTTTTGGTTTTTTGGTTTTTTTTTTAGTTTGGGTTGGTTTTGTGTTTTTTTTCCAAATTGCATCAGAATAATCTTACATTCTTAGTCATGTATGCCTCAGCTACTGAAGAAATTTAGCTGCTATAGCTATATGGGTAAATCATTAACTTCAGTACAATGTAATGTGGCAATACAGAATACAGTGGAGGAGGAAAAAAATTTACCCAAAAAGCTAATTAGATACCTGGGAAATTAGTCTGTGCTCTGAGCTTCACTCATGACTGTACCCAAGCTAGGTAGGGTAAAAATTTATTGTGCAAAAAGCTGCAGCCACTTAGTATTCTGCAGAAATAGAGAACCTCTTAATCTTCAAATGTAGTGCGAAGAACTACTGTGCTTTGCAGGAATAAAATGGTGTCAGAAGAACCCATTCTATGAGTGTCTTCTTCCGAGTTATCCCTCACTTTTACTGGTCAAAACACTCACAAAAGGAATTTTAACTGCAAAACCTATGCATGATACTGCATCTGTGGACAGAAGCCAAGCAGGAAATGCTATTGTCACAATGTCTGTAAACAAACCTAGTCTATGAGGTGAAGATACTCTAAGAATAACCATATTAAACCCACCTAGAATATTCTTTCCAAAGTATCAACATCACCTAATCAATTACAATTTTTAATTTAATGTTTAACAGCTTTCTTACAAAAGGATTTGCTCTACATATTTTTCTGTTCATAGTTTTCAGTGACTACAATCTGACAGATCTTCAAAGACTCAGAATAAACACTAAGCCAACATATAACATGGAACTTGTATAGTAGAAAAATGGAAACTATTTAAGAACTTCTTGGTGTCTTTTTTTTCCTTTTTTTCTTTTTTTTTTAAATTTAAACTGAGAAACTGAGGTTTTGCAAATCCTGATGTTTATATCCATGACTTATACAATACGGGTAACAAAGTATACACAACGAGCAACTACAAGATGCAGCATTCAATGAAAGAGCATGAAGAAAATCCTGGATTTTTAAGGATGCTCAACTACAATTAACTCAAAGCCAAATCATACTAATCCCAGTTTTGATTAAAAATGCCTCCCCTATCTCCAAGTATTTTACGACAGTATCTGTGCAACAAACAGACAGAAAACATTCTCAAGCACTGGAACTTGCGTACTGTTAAACTGCTTTGGTTTGTGCCAGCTACCACTTTTTCAAAGAGCAGGGGGTACAGTTAGGAGTGAACTGCAGGATCAGCATTCCCAACAGATGATCTGGGTACAGCCACACTTCCTAAAGGTATGAGAGTTGTTGGTACAGATTCAGGCCATTTGGTTTCTGTTCCAGAAAATAGTGCTGGTTTAACAACTATCCAGTGGGTACTTTTGTGTTCTGCTCCACTGATGATCATAGCATTTAAACTTTGCTAATGCCAGTCTTCAAAAAGGTCAAAATCCAAAGATCACTGAAGAAATGGAATCTGAAGCTATCCCTTATGTATAAATGTTAATCATATCCTGTTTTTAAATTAATGAATTTACATGAACACTAAAAAGCAATGTTAACATACTTATTACATGTCAGCCATGCTCTGTTCCTTTTATGGGTGTAATTCAGTACTTTGCTTTACACCGTTAAAATCCTATTCATTCACCTTAATGAATGTCTTCCCAGCTGGAAGTAGTTCTGGTAATATTAAAAATAGCATCCTGCAGCCACTAAGCTTTATTGATGCTATTTTATGCATACAACGATAGTGCAATAAAATTAATTCTCTTCCATATGCCCCAGCTAATTTTTTTAAATTGCTCCTTTAATATTCTTTACCAAAACAAATCATTTTTCCTTATCACAGTAGCAAGGTTACACTTGAAAGTGACATGGCTTCAAGGGAAGACTATACAAAAAAGATAAGCGTGTGAATGTTACAAACCACGTGTGACTTGAAAACTCCCCAAACAGAAAATAACCAGAGACTGGGAAAGTATTAGAAGAAAGTATCATCTCTGTGGCCTGCCTATGCTACTGGAGACAGCATCTCAGGCTAGACATATCTTTGTTTTAATAAACCACAGTCATACACCTTTTTAAGTCAGCAAATTAGTTTAATCACCTTAAACTTTGTTCGTATCGTTAAAGCAGAATTACTGTTATTCTATAACCCTTATGGCCTAATAACTCTAATTAAGGTTAATGAAAGAGCAGTAAGATTCCTGGTAACAAATAATTAAACACTGTGAACACAAGCAATAAGGCTATCATGTATGAGGTTCAGACTGTCACATCCTCCTTTACACCATTCTGGAACTAGGTTATGTACTGCGAAATACACTCAATTGCAGAAGTTTACAAAACACCTGCTGCTAGCCCTGCAAGTTTAACTAGTTTCTAAGCTTCTGGTAACAATCAGTTTATAAAATTCACTGTGGCTTGAAATCTTACTGTGCAGGGCCTACATGTAAGACCCAACATCCGCATGTGTAAGGATTGTAAATGCAACCACTCAACTGGTTAGTTACAACAGACACTGTGGAAGTCATTACTTAAACCTTCCTTCATTTCTGAACATCACTTTCCAGGATGGGCTCCCATCTTCCCTACACATTTCACTGAGACCATGGCATCTACACACCCAGAGTCTGCTGGTTCCCTTAGCTATCTAAGTTTTGAGCGCTAGAAAGAAAAGCAAAACTATAAGAAAACAACCTTGAAACAAGATAAAAACAGCTCTCAATAATAAGCTAGAAGTCCTGATATCGCAAAGAAAAGAGCAATCTGCTTGGCAAAAATTCTTTGGAGAAGGCCAGATAACTGCTACAAGTTTTTCTCAGTCTCATTTTTACAGCTGAAAATCGGTGCGGACATTTGCTCACCACATGCTGGTGCTCTCACGATAAGTGTCCCATCCAGCCCTGTATGTGACACTGTTCACCTGCCTATAGAACTGGAAGAAGTACTCAAGAGTTCTTCCCAACACCATTTTTACAAACTAGAGCTTCCATCTTTCAACTAACCTTTGAGAAGTGCAAATACTCAATGGAAATGCTCCATCCTTGTATTTGAAAACCAAAAACTAAAGAGGAAGACATTCTCCTTTCTCCCTCCTTGCCCGCTGGTATGAAAACTGGAAGAAGGAAGTTTCAGTATTGCCTTGGTCCCACAAAGCTTCTGCTTTATGTTCCCCTCTAGCAATTGCTTCTGTAATTCTTTAGAGCTTTTCTAAATTGAAGTAGCAGCATCGCATTGACATGATTTATCTCACTTTTACTGCTCAGTGCTAATGGGATTTAGAAGGCGCATGGGTTTTTCTTGTGCACACTGGGATCTGCATCAACACAATGCCTTTTATTATTAATACACACCAATGTGCTCAACTCCTTATCAAATTCTTTGAGAAAATATTTTACTGCTGCTTTAGCAGGCAATTTATATAGCCAATTGGTCACCTCAATTTACAGCCTTCAATTCTGCTCACATATAAAAAGCTATCTTAAATTCCAAATTCTCCTGAACACATACCTAAAGGACAAACGTTGCTTATACTTTGTTGAAACTTTGTTTTGCTGTATAAATTCAGAGCACAAAAATCTCATTTTAGCATTTTTCCTCTCATACTGCTATAATATCCCAAAGTCTCCATTTATCATGCAATTTGAATTTTATTTCTTTGCAATAACAGTCACAATGCACTGTTGTACTTCTGAATCATATATTGAGCGATGACCTCTGATCTCTCTCCCTTACCCACTTGGGTTCCAGTTAACAATTTATGAGCTGAAGATAGCATGAGACTGCACCTCAAAATAATCTCATTAGTATCATTTATTTTCTTTAGTCATACTTTCAATCTCTATAACTTCCTCAGGAAATGGGTTTCATGACTTTATTATGCTTCATGTGAAAAATACTTCCCTTTAGCTTAGGAAAAAGACTTCCTTTAAAACCTGTTAACTGTGTGTGCCCTATTTCTTGCATTGAAAAAAACAGCGATATAGGTGCTACAGAAACTATTGCAATTTTCTAGAATTCTATCATCTTGTTCTTCTCCTTTTCTGACCATTATTGCCTTTTCAGGCTTAAGAACACTAAGAAAGCTAAAATATGACTGACTACCAAATTCACCCCTAACGTACCTTTTTTCTGTGTCTACTTGAAAAGCATCAGAGCAGTCAGGGAAATAAGTAATCAAAGCAGCTCCTGAGTTTGGATATACTGGTGTTTAGTGCACCCTGTTAAGAGATTCACTTCTAATGGTTTGGACACAACTGCAGATAACAGAACCTATGAAAACCCACTGACCTAAACCAAAGGTAAGTCTTGGAAAACAAAACTCAAGACATAGTGGCAAAGATATATTAAATTCCCTGGTGAAAATACCAGAACTACAGGTACAAATATCAAACACTTAATACCATTTCCTACCTTTTGAACTGTAAAATTAAAACAAACTTAACATGGAAAAGACTACCCAAAAGTCAACAAAAATCAATGCATGGAACTAGCTATTTGATGCTTCTATCATCATCTAGTCTACCTGCAAATGTGATTATTGTCCTTAATTTCTTATAAGCAAGGGATAAAAGAATTCCTCTGAGCCACTTAATAGTTAAGTGTTGACTCAAAGTAAGTTCTTAAATCTGATTTATCCATCTTTGAACTGACAGTGCAGTATGATGCTCTTCAAAGACTGCTGGATGAGACATAGCTCAGGGGTAAAGTCAGAAGAACCTTTCAGCAAGCTGAAAAAGTTAGCAAGTTGCTTGACAGATCTTTCACAAAGTCTTCAATGTACTTTGTTGGCTGATAATCAGTCTGCTCCCTGTATCAAGGCCAGTCTATTTTGAAAAACATGACAAATATTCAGACACTGCAGTATAAAGAGTGCCCTCAAGAACAATTCTGATGGCTTTTTACCAAAATAAAAAGTGTCAATCCAAATTTTAAGCTACATTGTCAAGTTTGTACATACTCAGTGTCCTTTCCTGAGTTCCTTAAGATCACCATTTGATGGAAAAAACACATCAACCAAACTGAAATAAACACTTTCTTTCCCACACCCGTGTCATAAGTGGAATTCATTCAATAAGATTAAAACTAGCAACCCCTCTTTACCACCACCCCATTCCCACCAAATCCCTCTACTTTCATCCCTGAAGAACTGCAAACACTAGATACCAGATATGAATACAGACAATGCCTCTGCCCTGCCTTGAAAATACAGAGCCACTGTTCTGGACAATATTATTAAATAGAATCTGGCTTTGCCCCAGGCTGGGCCAACTTTGTAAACCCAGCTGATAAAAAGCAACTTACTTAAACTCACACCAATTCGTCAGTCAAGTAAACTAGCTTTATGCCAAAAGACTAGAGAGGCAACACATGCAGACAACTAATTGTGCCATGGTAGTACCATCACAAAAACACACATACCTGTCCACATACCCATAAACAGGTTCATTCTCACTTACTGGTATCTATCACTCAGATGATAAATTGCCAAACACAGACTCATTCTGTAGGACAACTAGAGACACTTCTAAAATACCATAACGCAGTGAACTTTAATGTACTTATGTCAAAAGAAAGGCATAATGATACACAAATTAATACTTTGCACACAAAGCAAATGGCCGAAAGTGAAACTACAAGGTCTTGGAAAGAAAGTATTCAATCCTCCGCTTTTAGAAAATCTGTTACAGCATCTTAACTATGTGCTTTGTTAAAAGCAAAGCTAAGGGAAGCATTGTTACATTTCAACCTGTAGAGTTAGTTCTTTAGCCACAAACCACATAATTTAATAACTGACTTTCTATAGAAGAAAAAATAAGTCAGGAACAGTTTGTTCACCTAAACCCTAAAGGGTAAAGTGGCTTCATGAATCTCTATTATCCACATTCAATATTTTGGGTATCATATAGAACACACAGAACGACTACTGGATGAATCAGACATCACTCCCATCTTTTATTCTTAGTTTCAAGTTTTTTCTTTAAGAAATCGATCACATATGTCATCATTTACCTACATGTAACCTGTAGACAAATTCTGCACAAGCTTCCTCCTCAATTTATTTCAAGATGCTTAGATAATTGCAAAGTATCAATGCTCTATCTTTATCAAAGAAATAAATAGATAGCTACACAAACATCCAACCAAAATTTTAGAAGTCAGCACTAGAATTTTACTGAAAATAAGATTATGTTTCTTCTGAACACATGACACTGGAAAAATTTTCACATTGCTCATCAGTGTATGCATTATTAATGAAATAAGGCAACAGTTCAGTCTGTTTGATTCATAGGAGGTTTTTCTAAGGCTACATCAGTGCATTCTTTGGCAGAAGCCTTTCAATGAAGAAGGCGCTGCTTACTGACTTCTAGGTGGGCACCTGTAGACTCTGAAAGTAACTAACAAAACCAGCATGTATGGCAATACCACAGCCACTCATACCTCCAGTAAAAGGAGCAAAAGATATGTCACTTAAAACTGAAAAGTATAACAGTTCCACTGTCCACAAGACAGCATGTGTGTGTGTTCACATGAGGCAGACCTCTGTTTTATATCAAGAGTATTACTTTTTCTGGGTGGCATAGCTTTTAAGACTTAAGCATGGCTTTAGGTAGGCTGGATGGAAGTGGGAATATTAGAGAGAAATTACTTATCAAATGTATAAAAATAATTTCACTAAAGTAGCAGACACAACAATACACATTGTTGGTGACATCTTCTTGTCCTAATAAAAACACCTACATCAGCTGTGACAATGCTGCTTCTCTTACCTCTTTCTTGGCATTTGATTTTATTTAGTATAAAAAAATAACAGAAAGCCACCTTACCTTTTTCTTCGTCTATTCGAAAAACTCCTATACCCGATCCATCTCTGATGGAATATCTGATCTCCCCATCTCGTCCTGCATCTTCATCATAAGCAGATACTGTCATTACTGAGGAGCCAACAGGAGCATCTTCTTTTATAAAGCCTTTATCCACGAATATGGAGAACTGTGGGGGGTGCAAGTTTTCATTCACATCAACTATCTCAACCTCAACGTAACACGTAGAGGACAATGAAATGGGTTTTCCTTTGTCCTTGGCCCGCACAGTCAAGTTATAAAGTTGTTTCTTTTCATAATCTAGTCTTTGTACAATACGTATTGCTCCACTTAGTTTGTCAACATCAAAGGTGCCATCTCCACTGTCCAAAAGACTGTACCGCACTTGACTTGACTGGCCTAAATCAGGATCATAGGCTTCTAACCACGTAATAATAGTTCCCTCAGGAAGATCTTCTCGAATTTTCACATGATAATTAGAAGGAATAAACTTGGGAGGATTGTCATTGACATCTTCTACAGCCACTTTCAAAATAACGGTTGAAAATAATTGAGGTTCTTCAGTAGGTTGGTCCCTAGCCTCAATTTTCAACAAATAGACGTGCTGTTCCTCCCGATCCAGGACCCCTACAACTTTCACAACTCCTGTCACAGAATTAATAGTAAACTTGTCTGTATCTGTAAGAAGAGAGTATTTGACTTCTCCATTAGCCCCCAAATCTTTATCAGTAGCTCCAATTTGAATTATTTCACTGTTGGGCTCTTTGTTTTCACTTACTTCAACAAAATAACTGTCCTGGAGGAACTCTGGTGGGTTGTCATTAGCATCCAAAATTTTTATATCTAAAAGGGCCCAGGCAGACTTCTGTGGTATTCCAAGATCATAGACAGTGATATTGAGGGTATATTTATCTTTTAGTTCTCGGTCAAGGGGAGATAAAATTTTCAGCACTCCACTTTCCATATCAACAATGAAACTACTGTCTTCATTACCTGCAGAAATAACATACACCAGCTTTCCATTGAAGCCAGTATCAACATCAGTAGCATTCATGGATATTATGCTGGAGCCCACAGGTTGGTCTTCTTTTATCTCAATGCTACTGGGGAGAGTACTTCTAAACTGAGGTGCATGCAGATTCATAGAGTGAGTATCAAAGAAAACATCCTCAACTTCTCCACGATTGTGCAACTTATTTGCTTGTAAGAGTTTCTCTGCAAGCATTTTGGCAACACCAGTTTCTTCACATGGCAAGTTGACTGGTTTGCGACTGTTAGCTACAGTTATGTTGATATACAATGGTTTTGCAAAGTTCTCTCCATCTGTAGCTGTAATTTTCAAACTGTAAAAAGACATTTTAGCACCTATGCCATCTATTAGTGACTGTTTGAGAGAAAGGACTCCAGAATTTGGGTTTAGGCTAAATAAATCCAGTTCATTTCCAGATTCAATTTGGTATCTTACCAACTGGAGCTCATCAGCATCAATAGCAGATACAGTTGTTATTTGTTCTCCAACACCAAGATCCCTGGGGATTATTCCCTCACAATTTATTTTCTCAAACAGAGGTATGTTGTCATTCAAGTTATTTAAAGTAATAGTAACAGGAACTTCAACTTCTCGACGATATGGTATACCCCAATCAGAGGCTCGAATCCTTAAATTGTAAACCCTTGGCATCAATTCATAATCCAAGTCTTCTGAGGTACTAATAATCCCACTGAAATGGTTAATCACAAATGGCAAAGGATTTAGGTTTGCAATGCTGTAGGTCACATAACCATTTTCCCCTTCATCAGGGTCTTTTGCACTTACTGTCATGACACTTGTACCTATTGGCACATTTTCATCAAAGGAGGCTTTATAGGATGTCTGAGTAAATTCAGGAGGATTGCTATTCATGCCCAGTACCTTAATTAATACTTTTGCAGAAGCTCTTCTGTCACTTGTCACAACTTCAAGTTCAAAATGGGATGCATACTGTGCTTTTATGGGTTCTAACGTGGTAATAAGACCAGTGTGAGGGTTTAAATTGAATTTTACTTTTCCTGGTGTGTTTTTAAATACATATTTTAAATGTGGGTAACTAGGTACAGCTTTCACCATTATCACAGGTGTGTTTGGAGGGGCAAATTCACTTACTTCAGCTCTGTATATATCTTTTTCAAATCTGACAGGACCAGACTTAAACTGTGGTGATGTCACATGAACAACTTTTACAGAAGAAAATTGTGGGGGATTCCCTTTATCTTTAGCTTGCAGGGTAAGGTTGTATCCAAAAGGGTGACTCTCCCAGTCGACCGGACCAATGGCTTTTATTCTGTATTCTCCGCCACCTGGAACAGACCTCACTGTTTTGAACTGTTGAAGTGCATCTCCTGCAACAATATTTAATGATGCTATTTCCCCATTTGAACCCTGGTCATTGTCCTCTACAGTTACAACTGCATACGTTGGATCTGTGTCTGATCCTGATGGAGTCAATGGAACAGCTGTAATAACAGGGGCATGTTCATTCGCTTGCTCTACATGAACAGTTAGTTTTGCCATACTGCTTATGCCACTGCTACCATACAGCTTCAGCCCACGGTCCACTGCAAGAATTTCCATCTCATAACGCTTAGTGTCCGAGTAGTCAAGCCTACCAGTTAGAACTACCACTCCACTAGTCGGATGTATAGCAAACACATCTGTTCTTTCTTTAAAGCTATAGTAGAACTCTCCGTTTGTTCCTATATCTGCATCTGTTGCACTGACTCTTGCGATGCTGGTCCTTATTGCTGTGTTTTCAGGCAAAGAAACACTGTAAGATGTTGGTGAAAACAAAGGCCGCAAGTCATTTATATCCAGAACCTGTATCCTGACCTTCGTGCGCGTTTCAGCATTTGTATTTTTTTCAACTGCTTTAACGGTTAGCATATAATGGTCTTTCACCTCTCTGTTAAGGATAGCTGTGTTTCCTCCCTTGGTCCGTATTCTCAAAAAGCAAAAGTTTCCAAGAACATACTCTTCAGCTTTGAACAAGTTCTCACTGTCACCAGAAATAATTTTGTATCTTAAGTCCCACAGTGGATTTGTAATGTAAATGCCCATTTTCACTGGATGCCCAACGTAAGTCTTGGCTGCAGAGTTCTCATACACAGTGGCATTATATTGTACTTGTGTAAATTGCATTGATGGAGCATGATGTGGCCTTTGATTTCCTTCACAGTTTCCAAAATGCTGCACCAGCAGCATCAGCAGCAACAGCATAGTCAAGTATCTTCCCATGGCAGCAATTACAAAGAAACCCTGAAACAAGAAAGAGATGTGGTAAGACTTACGACTGTTCAAATGTTTATCAAATAAACACTGATGCTTAGCTCAGAATTAACAGTTAAGAAAACTGTAAGTTACACATCTAGAGTATAGCCTTTTCTTGCAGAAAGCTTCAAAATTATTGCAGTAATAGAAACACAGATTAAAAAAAGCCAAGAATCCATTACATCAAAAGCCTAGGAATTACTAATGCAACACGAGGGGAACACAGAGTTAAGCTCAAATGAACAACCCCATGAAGCAACATGCTAGAAGAAACATGCCAATGTCTGCTGTAAGCAAACAAACTAGGTCTGAACTTATCTGGAGTAGTGAACACTCACTCCAGTTCTCTACTTCATACATGACATTGACTTCTAGTAAAATATTCTCCTCTGTCATTTCATTTAGACTGTAAAATGGCTGATGTCCAACTATGTGGAAGTAAACTGCAAGAGGTGGCTTGATATTACTATGAATTCTTTAAAGTATCCTATGTGCACCTGTTCCAAGAATTATAAATATTATAAACAGAGGATAATTCTTATTGTATTCCTTCCAGCTCTGACTACACTTGTAAGACTAGTGCTTATCATTAAAAAAAAAAACAAACTATCAAGCACCACTAAGTTGTAAAGCCCATAAAGAATGAGACTTATTCCTTTATTCCCCTCTCAGAACAGATCTGAAACAAATTAGCATCAAGAGCTCTGAGAACTATCAAAATAACTGGAGGAACATTTCAGTCAAGTTTCTCCAACACACTCCAGAAATGACAAGGAAAGAGCCTGGAACAGCAAGACAGACATAGAGGCACACCCTCACTGGCTTTGCCTTTTGTCAAAAGGAAAGAAGTCAGTGTAGCATTTTCACTACCTAAATCTAGGCAAGACTGCAGTAGGAAGAAAGGCAGAAACCTCAGGAACAAGACATCTGGAATCACCTTCTTCATTGGGGTTTACAGCGACAGTCTTTACTTCCCCAAGTCTCACAGGATAATAAACCAAAGCTTCAGAAGGCTCCCTCAACAAGCCCAAGCTTTCAACAAGATCTTGGGGGCAAAATTTCTTTCCAGCAAGTAGAAAGCAATCTAACATTGTCTTGATTACTTTGATTAAGTAGTACACATTCATTTCTTTCTCCTTTCCCTACTTATCCTCAAATTTTTTCCCTTACCTCTCCTTCTGAGTTTTCTTTCCTGGCCAATCTGCTATACAAATCATACTAATTACTAACTGTGTCCTTCTTTCATTGTTCCTGACCTTTTTTCCCCACATTTTAGCCCTAGTTTGCCCATATCCTATTCTTTGGCTGTAAACCACTCCTAAGTGCCTATCTTCATGCTAGTTCTGTCCACCTCTGCTAAAATAATATCACATCATGTTGTCTCCTTCCTCCACTCGCATTTTCTCTTACAGTGATTTCTCCCGTCCCTACTTCCTACCTGCTCAGGTAGGTATGTGAAAGATCACAATGGCTGACATTCTGTGGACTGACTCTGCCCACTAGCAAATATTAGAGCAAATTAATCTACTTGTGTCAACAGTTCACTTCAAAACCTCAGAAGAAGGAATTCTGTCACAGACATTACAAGCTCAATGATTTTAACAGGAATTTAAGACTCAGATGCACACAAACTATAGGAAGTATTGCAGAGAAGTAATGAAAAGGAGTATCCTTTTGGAAGGAGAAAAAGAAAAGTGTGCCTGTCTTCCAAATCTAGCATTTAAGTTGCACAATTAAAGCTATAAATACAGCAAACAAAAAGTGAATAAGCAAATAATAAAAAGCTTTAAAGCTCTTCAAAGTAAGTCACTAGCTGGAACCAATACTTACAAGGTCTTAACACTGGATGAAGAAAAGGTTGGGAGGGCAAATGAATGAGGTCAGAACAGTCACCGTTTCAAAGGGTTAACAGTATTATTCCTCCCCTATCTACTTTTCTTCCTAGGCTATGATATGTCCTGGGAATACAGAGACACTTGAGTCTCCAGGGCTTCATGCCCTAGCATACTGCCAAGTCAACAAATATTTGCTTAAAACCAAAAAAACAAACAAAGACTCCCACACACAACCAAATTTCTGCAATAAATAATTGATATCAGTACTTCCAAAACTCTGAAATTTTCGAGATGCCACCAGACTGGCCTAAAAGGCAATATTAAGAAGATTGCTTAAAACACCATTTCTAAGCAATCAGCAAACCCAGCTTCTTCTCCATCTTGATGGAATTTTGGAAGCCACCTATTACCAAAATCTATTTAATGATCAAATTTTATGGTGATCTGATCAGATGCTTCCCTCTTTTCTCCCTCAGTTACACTAGGATTTTTATTAATTTATACTGAAGTCCAAAACCTAGCTTTACTTCTGATGCCGTAGCATCAGAGTGCTAACTCACTACCTAGGCTTATGTGAGGCAACAGGCTATTTGAAGTGGTAGATTTATAATATAAAACATTGTATCTGTATCTTTTATCATTTGCTTCTCACATCTCAGGCACCTTAGACAGGACATGTACCACACTAAGATGTACTAAACTACATTAAGATATGCAAACTTCTCATTAATATTCAAAGTTGAACACATGTGAATGTTTTACTATTACTGTAAACGTTTTTCTGTGCCATAACGCCTTGAGCACTTTTTGCTGCTCTTCTGTAATAACTTCAAGTCTGCTCAGAACCAGCAACAGGCAGCCCATTACAAACAATAACGTAACCACCAGTAAGAGAATCCATTCCTCAGCAGTAACCCGTAAGACTTGCTGAGTCACAATCAAGAACGTAAAAGCACCTCTCAGCTGAACAGTTAACCCCGCCAGATAAAAACAAGTTAGCAATTTATTTTACACAACACTATTTCCATCTTGTCATAATTTACATATAGCTACTAGAAACTAAAAAATGTTGACTAGGATTATCCGAAAATCAACACAGTGTAATCTTGGAAAATATCTAAAATATTAAGCAATTCCAGTTACAAAGACAGTTAGCTACTTAAGAGAAAGTACGGAAGTATTAAGATAAACTGATAATGTGTTACATGTAAACTCAGATGGCTCATTAAAGTGTGCCAGAATGACCGAATTTCAGAAGCATTTTAGCCAAAGGCTACACTTGGTACTCCTAAATTTGTATTAGCTTTGGAATATGACCAGTTTAGAATTTTCTGTATTTATGCTCAATGCATAAGGCAACCTTTGCTTAACAAAACATCATAGCCCTAAATTTATAAGAAGTGCACACCATATTATGCTGAAAAGCTACTTTCAAACAAACTTTGATTTCCTATCTGGAAATTATTATTCAGATAATTTTTATTTATATGCAAATTCAGCACTGGGATATGTTAGACAGTTTTACTACTTAGTTATATTGTTATCAAAACTACTAACACATCAAAACATTAGCAGAATTCGTACATGGGAAAAAATACTAACACAACTCAGAAATATGAACTGTCTTCACATTAAAGGTCTAATTCTGGAGATAGCAGAGCTCAAACTGATAACTTACAAATTAAGATGGATAAGATAGCAATCATACAAAAGACTGTTTCTCCTAGCAGGAAGTTTACAGTATTTGGATTTCAAAGTTTATAGTTTGAGATTTGGAAGTTTTAAGCATAAAATACAGAACTTAGTAAACAGCAATTTCAATGCCAAGCAAGCAAAGAAAGACCGAACGAAGCTTATCTTGCTTAACATAGATACATTGAACCAAGCTTATCATAGATACATAATGTATCTATATGGGCAGCATACCCTGACATGTTTACTCCCCCACCAACAGAAGTCACTGGTAGAAAAAGGTCCTAAATCAGGCCATATACCCAAGTGAGTCTTGGTCTCATTGCTATTCTTTTTCTATGTGCAAGCTCTACCAATTAAGTCCAGAAGAACCTACCCACCACACAAAACATTAACTATTTACCTTAAAGGTCAGTTTTGATCAGCACACTCAACTTATGTCTGACAGAAACACACTGTGAAACTAAGCAGTCATGTCAGGATTTCCAGTGTAGCAGTCTATGAGAGATCGTGTGACTTTGCAAGCTGCACTAACTGTGGTTACACCTACCTCTTCAATTGTTTAAAAGCAATTATTTATGTAGTCTGATGGGAAAAAAGAAATACCAGGTTTAGCTGTTTCAACACACTTTCCAATCAAACAAGTTAAGTGTCTTTTGCTTTTCAGAGAGGGGGTGTCTATTTTGGTATTCAGAAAATTAACACATGATGAGAGTGTATGGTAGTGTTACTTTAGTAAAGCTGGTAAGTTATTCAAAAAACGAACATTGTCGCAGAGATTAACACAACAGTTTCAACTTGTGACTAAAGCCCAGTAAGTTTTATGTTTGTATTCCCCACATCATGAGTTAATCTCATGACATACTTTGATTTATATTTTTGAGATGTTAGCTGTTAAAAGGAAAATGCAGCAGCTATATTCAAATAGCAGGCAAAGATTCTGAAATCAGAATGAAACAAAGATTCACATGGAGAATTTCCACTGTTTATCTGTAGGCAGTTACTTAGTAGTGTGCCTAATGCTGAACTCATCACCTGTGCAAGGAAAAGCAGACTTCCAATCTGTGTAAATGAGAGTTTAATCGAAATTTAGCATGGTACCTTAAAATTTCTGATAACAAAAATAGTTCTACTGATTTTGAACTCAGTTTTAAACTTCAAAAAAAAAAAAAAGTAAATCTTCGAGAGTTTAAAGGCATTTTACTTCTTCTGGGATGACTACTAAAGCTCGCCTTTCAGTTTCCTAAAAGAGATTTTAGGATTTCACAGCAAATAAATCAAAAACTTAAAAAATAAATAGTTTACAGCATAAAAGGAAGGTATCTACTCACCAAAAAGCTGTATTATTTCAACATGATTAGAAAAGCAAAAGGGAAATAGACGTCTAATACACAACGCTCTTTTCTTTTACAGAGAGACAGCAGAGGTGGTAAAAGAATACAGGTAGTATTTCCTATGCCACTCCCTAGGAACAACTTGTATGCAAGTATTCAAACCGCAGGAAAACCTGCTGCTAGAAGGCAGCACTTCTTTAACTTATATGCGTTTCCAAAAAAAAAAAAAAAAAAAACCGTTTACAACAGGGGGATACTATCAGAGGTAAAACACGCTGTCACTTACTGACGAGCGAGACTAAAAAGTGCATCTTTCAAACATAACTTTGTTCTGCTTCAACTGCCTTAAAGAAGAGCAAAAGAAGCAGCAGAAGCCGACTGAGTCCAGCCGGGCTCTCCCGGGAAGCCGCTGCCAAACGTCGGATCCTGGCCAGCACGGCGCTTTACCTTTCGGTCAATCCGGCGCTGAACACGGTGTGGAAGTGCGAACAAAGGAAGAAACTCATCCTAAGGTACTTCTCACCCGCCGCGAACCGCCCCTGCCGGCTCACCCGGGAACGAAGTTTGCAATGGCCCATCAGACGCACTCACAAACACCTTGCCTCAGGGAACGGCAGCACCGCCAGCTCTTTTCCTCTGCTCAACTCAGGCGGAACCTCCCCGCTAAAGTCCTGCTGGCTCCCCGAGGAGCGTGGCCCCGGCTCCAGGCCGGCCGCCGCCAGCCGCGGGGGGAACGGGGCGCCAGGGCCCGCGACGCCCGGCGGCCACCCCGGCGCGGCGGGGAACAGGGGGAGGGGGCCGGCGCCGCTCACAGCCCGCCCCACCGGGCCCCGCAGCACGAGGCGGCCGCTCGCCCAGCGTCTCTGGGTGGCCTCGCCCCCGTCCCGGCCTCGCCTCAGAACCTCAACTTCCCGAGGGATCCACGCCGGCCGTCCCCCCCCCACCGCCAAAACTTCTCCCAACTTTCCGGCTGGCCCGGCGCTCACCTCTCTGCGGCTCGCTGCCTGCGGGGCGAGGGCGCGGGCCGGGGCCAGCCCCGCACGGTGCCTGCCGCGCCGCTCCCCCTTTCTTCCCCGGCCACCAGCGCGCCTCGCCGGTGCCTCTCCGCCCCCTGCGGGCCGCGGCGCCCCCGCCGCCGGATACCTCCGCGGCGCTGGACGGCCGCCCCTCCGGAACTCGTTTCTGCGGCGTTCAGCTGGAGCGGCGGCAGCCCCCGCACCTCTGCCCGACCCCACCGTGGAAGGACGAAACGCGGAAAAGAACAGCGGGGGAAGGGCGAACCCCAACCACAAGCTGCTCCTCCCAGTGGCCCGAGGTTGGGGGACCCGTCACCTCCGCCGCGCTCGCCCCGCTCCTGCACGACGGGAGCGGCTGGGAATCGGGTACCGGTCCAGGGACGCGGGCGACTTCGCATATGGCAAAGTCCTCCCCAAGAAAGGCTACTCAGAAACTTCGGAGAGCTGCTGCCGGGGATGGCAAGGGAGATCGTCAGAACTCGCGGGGATACGCGGTGCTCTGCTGTCCGAGGAACAGCGGGTGCCCGGGACAACTCCCAAGGAGCGCCCAGAGGCGACCGCAGCGCCTCGGCGGCCGCTCCCCTCCCACAGGCGGTCGGGCTGCCACCCCCGGACCGCGCCGGCGGGCTTGGGCTCACGCCTCCCCACCTCGGCTGCGCTGGGCGAGCCTCCGCTTAACGGCCGGGCGGAGGAGGGAGGGCTCAGCAGAAGCCAAAAGCAAGGCTTCCGCGGCTCCCCGGCACCGCTGTACGGAACGCGCCCTGCTCCGGCGTCGGGAAAAGCAGCGGCAGTGAGAGGGAGGTGCGGAGTCGGGTATACAGCTGGGGGAGCGCGGCGGCGACCACCCTCCGGCCTGCGGAGAGGGTAAAGGCTACCTCTCCGTACCCTCAAGCGGAAAAGCGCCCTGCCGGATTCATGCTGAAGGGATGTCTGTCAGTGTGTCAGCCCTCCGTTAAAGATTAATATTCCGAAGCAGTCCTTGAAGGATTCCCCTCTCATTAATAAGTGATCACACTTAATAACGATCAAATGTTTGCCTGGGGAATCCCGTCCCAGCAGACTCACGACGAAGCCGGGTTGCAGGCAGGAGCCGCCGGCGGGGGCGCATTTACCACGCATTAGCCCCGCCACGTCTTTTATTAGCCACATAAATAAATATGCGCAGGGGGCCCCTCTGCAACCACAGCCTCACGCGCCCAGGGCTGCAGGTCAGAAGGAACCGACCCCGTCAGAAAGCGCTGGTTCTCGAGGTCATCAGCCCGCAGCAGGGCAGCTCCGCCCCGTAGCCCCCGCGCCCCCTCCCCGCGGCCGGCCCTGCAGCCCCCGGGCCGGGCACCGGCTGCCCCGCGGCGGCGCAGTTCGGCGGCGGCCGGGCAGGGGGCGCCGCGCGACAGCGCACGGGCGGGCACGGCAGCCAGCCTCAGCTCTCAGCCCCGGCTCCCAGCCCCGGCTCTTCCGAAGGGAACACAGCCGAGCCGGTAGCCCCGCGGTGGCGAGCCCGGCTCCAGCTGCAGGGTTTCGAGTCGGGAAACTTGAGCCTCGCTCTCCCAGTGAAGGTGGCGGTAAAGCTGGGGGTCCCTTCAGCTCCAGGTACGCGTAGCTTTGCATACAGTCGATGTGCGGGTATATATACACGTATTGATTTATACATAAACATACACACTACACACTTACAAACTACGGGTTGAATCGAAGACCCGGCTGTTTTCAGTAACGCAAGAAATTAGAGCGCTAGAACTCTCAAGGGAATCATCCCTCTCAGCACCCTGCTGATAATAAACTCATTAAACAAAGAACTCACCAGACCAGCTGGACTCGGCACTCTTCTCACAAAGTCCGCTCCAGCTCAGTTCATCTCCGCACGCTTCCTCCCCCCGCTTTCTTTTTTGTCCTTTGGAGAAGGCGCGAGCAATGCCCCGGTGGCCACACGCTTCTAGAGTGTGAACCCCGCGGCGGCCCTGGCGCTCAGCGCGGCCCCGGCGCGCAGCCAGCGCGGCGCCTGGCCGCACCGCCACAGCGCGGCATGTCGGCTCCGACCCATCCGCTGCTTGAAACTTGAACGAGGAGGAGAAGGAAAAATAGACGGGGAGTGGGAGAAGAATGAAGAAAAAAAAAAAAAAAAAAAAAGAAGACGAAAGGCGAGAGGGAGGGAGAGATCCAACTTTCTTAAGACATGTCCAGGCAAAGAACAGGCAGAGTTGAGGAGTTACAGCAGCGGAGAGAGTGAGACTGGGGACGCTGCGCCGATTCCTTCCCTCCCTCTCTCCTTCCCCCGCCTCCCTCTCCCCCTCCCTCTCCCTCCGTCCTCTTTCGCACTCTGTCCGTCCCCCTCGGACCCTGCTCACGGCAGCACCACCCCCTCCCTGCCCTCGCCGCTGCAGTCGAGCGCGGCGGCGGGAGCAGCGCCCAGCTGTGCGCTCCAACACGGCTCCGCGCGGGGTCTCCGGCGCGCACCGGGGCCGCAGCCGCCCTCCCTCCCGCAGGTGAGGCGCCGTGCCCGGCACGCCCCCGCCGCCCCGGCCTCCCGCCGCCGCAACTCTCCGTGGCCGCCGCCGCTTGGAGGCCCCGCTGGCTCCGCCGCCGCAACGCCGCTCGAGTCGGCGGGACGGCGCTGCCCCCGCCGCACGCTGCGGGCGCCCCGCAGCAGCGCCTGGCGGCTCCTTCTCGGCAGGGCACAGCCGTGAGCTTAACAGGGAGGCTCCAAGTGGGCCGAGCACGGGAATCTCTCATTCTCTCCCTCCCACGTTAAGTCAAGAGTCTCTCCTCTCCTCGTTTTCTTCTTTTTCCTTTTCCTCTTTTTCATTTTTCCCTTCTTTTTTTCTTTTCCCCCTCCTTTTTCTTCTTCTTCTTCTTTTTCCTTCCTTTATTTTTTCTTCAAGGGAGGTGTATTTCTCAAAGCACACCAAAAATGTGCAAAAGGGCAGCTCCTTCTACAAAATAATACATCACAAGCAAGCAGGATGTATTTATAATGTGGTTTTCCCTCATTCAAAGTCAGCACCAATTACTCTTCCTCGACAAAGTTCAGGGGATGTTGCACTGCATAGTGGCAGGGATCGGCTGAAAGGAGGGGCCTTACTAGGTCCTGAATGGCGTGGTTTATAAAATTTTAGGAAAACTACACAAAATGCTTTAAAAGTTATTTGCCTGAGAGATACAGTGTAACAGTACATTATAATGTAAAGCACTCTGAGGTTCTCAGAAGGTAAAATATTCTTTTACTAAACAATTTATCCCTAAGGACCTTAAAGTCATGGCCTTCTTCCAAAAGTCAAATTGACTTCTGAAGACATTGGATCATTATTTCCTATAAGATACACCACTAAAATCTATCAGCCAAATGAGCATGCAGGATTCTAGGTTAGGAAGAGCAGATGCAAACTGCAGTATATAAATACTAAGTACATTTCCAAGCAGTGCATACATGCCATTTCAGTCTAGGAATGTTCACTTTGAGCAAACCTCTGGAAAGTTTAATGTCAAAATTCTCTGTCCTTATAGATTTCCACAGCAGACACAGCTGACTGATTTATTTAGCATCTCATCTTCTTTCTAAAGACCCTAAATGGAATTATACTGAGTCCTTATCCAAGTGCAACTGGGCCAAATGACCTTTTCTTCTGTGAAAACTGCTTCAAAGTGAGTTGCATAAAATAAACTGCATTGAAAATAGCATTCCAGAAAAGGGCTAAAAGGGAAATACTTTAGGCCATTATAGCTAAGGGCTAGAAACAAATGTAAACCACACTTCTACTCCATACAGTTGCAAATATTTCATAATTTTGGTGTATGAAATTTCCTACCTTTCAGATTCCTTACCATATTGTGGTTGATTGCTGAGTTAAGTAGTGAAAGGTCAGGGCCACAGATTGCTTAAACTTTGTCTAAACTTTAATTCTTAATGCCTGGAGAAGTGCAGTGGCAGAATTGCAATAATGTCCCATAAGTTGGACAGGAAGACCTCTAAATAGTGTCTGGTGAAGATAACAGAAAATTTAAGGCTTCTGATTTGGATTTCCTACTATACACATGCTATGCTGACAGTAAGAACTTTAGATGAAGAACAAAGGGGTTTGCCATCGTTCTCCAACAGTGGGTAATGGTGCTTAGCACTTCACATGAAGTGTTGGAGCCATGATGTCCAGGCAAGTTTATTCGTAAGTCTGCTTAATATAGATAGGTTTGCCTTCTAAAACAGGTTTCTAACATCTTGAATAATATTGACAAAGTCATTTTGATATTTACTGAATATTCCATTTTCTTTTTGTGTTTTCTCTGCCCTTTAATTTTTTTCTTGGAAATAGTGTCAATAAAGCTGTTACAATCATTGTTTGCTTTCACTATAATGTGAAAGGGTATCTTTGTGATGTGTTTTTTGCTAACCTATAGGAAAGGTACAAAAGAGAATACTTGAAATCACACTTGGGTGTCTAGGGCACCATCCACGTCGCTGAAAATCTTCCAGTCTTATAACCATTGTTGCAGAATATATTTGGTTGTCCCTGTCATCTATTAACATATGTCTGTCCTTATCAAATTGCCTAAGATGAAACAAGTTTCAGCTCAGCTATCAATAAAAAAAAAAAACCAAAAAGAGTTATCTGGACTAGACTGGTTTTTGTCAAGAGAAACATGGATCCTTCAACTTTGGAATTTCCCCAAAACTGAAATAGAAATTGTATTTCCACATAATCATAATCATAACCATTATCATCCTCTTCTAAGGCATTATGGCACTAACACTCTTCTCACTAATTTATCTCAAAACCTAGCCTCACAGATTTCATCTCTTGTTTGCTATGTATTTAACAAAGAGGAGCTGATAGTTAGCTGGGTAAGATCGGAAGTAAATACCGAACTCAAGAGTCCTCCAAAGAAATTTTCCTGCTCCCAGCTTGAGGTATGCACTTGGGGAATGATATCTGAAGTATTTTGGACTGATTTCTCAGTTCCCATTTTGTTAAAGAGAAGATAATTTCTAATAGTTGTGACTTCAGCTGCATAAAACTTTGAAGATCAAAACTGGCACTTTGAATTGCACTGGCTCAGAGATGGCAAAGGTGAGGATAACTCGTCTTGGTCTCTATGAGGGTAAACCCATTGCAACTGCTAAACAAAGTGCAGCTTCAAAAAAAGCACTTTTGAGCACAATAGCAGCCTGTGCCTCAGGGGCAATAAAGGGGCCATAAACATCGAGGGTCTGTGACAGAGGGCAAATATATCTTTTCAGTAAAGGGGTCAGACACAGTTTCAAGTGAGTTCTCTGTCAATTAAATATGAACTGACCTGATTGGTTTTACAGAAAGAACTAAATTCTGTACAGTACAAAAGGCCAACACAAAACCTGTACTTTATCTGAACCGTATTTACACAGGGAGAAGGAGACTGTTTGGTAACAGCTCTGCTCTGATCGTTCTCCTTTTCCTCATCTGGTCTTAGGAAGAACTCTCCAGACCTCAATTAGTTGTAGCCTTTGGAAAGCAAAACAAAACAACTCCCCAAAACTTCATAATTATCCTTTCCCTGGCCTGCAGTCAAGGGTATATATTCCTTTACCACTCTAGTTTGTTTCCTGTCTAGTAAATGCAGACCCAGGCAATAAAAAATAATTCTGTCTTTCTGGCTGTTCTTGCCTACTCTTCGAAAACTTGGGCTGAACTACAAATGTCCACTTCCCTCCCCTTCCCCTCTTCTGCCATTTACAGGGGGGAAAGGGGGCAAGCTCTATGAAATATACATTTGAGAGAGTGCTGACATTTTCTTACCTAAGCCAAACTTTTTCAAAACCCCTGAAAATCGTTAGGATTACTTAGCATACATCTCTTTATCTGACAGAATTTGAGCAAGGATATTTAACTTTTCATATTTTAATTATTTTTATTGACTTTCTTTTGCCCTAGAAAGTTATTACTGCGTAAATATCACCGACTATTTGATTAGGTATTCTTTCATAGGGCTATTCAAGACATCCAAGGCAGCAATGTCAAAATAATAGTCATATATCAGCTTTGGTATAATGAAATGCTAAACAATCTCAGCTACTTGACAATTTATTGTGTGCCCTGTGAACCTAAAGAGGAGTTTACTGAGGCGACTCAATCATTAAACCTACAAGCTACAACTATTTGTGGATATGTATTAAATACACACATATGCAATAGTAAAGAAAACCTGGAGCAATGCTACAGAGGAAAAAATTAAAACATACTTAAAAGACCATTTTATGTTTCTAGGTTCTAGTTCTTCAGGTACTAGTAGGGTGAGGACATCCAAATATTCCAATAGTAATTTTCTAAGCCTTTAGATTGGCACAGACAGCTGATCTGTTATAGAGTGATTTTTCATTTTTGTTTTTTTAGCAGCAGGAAGGAGATATATATTCTTTAAACAGGAGTGAGCTAGGCAGCCTCACATTTACAACATTTTGGTCTTACAGATTGCCTCTGTGTATGTCAACTTTTGAGAAATATTTTAACATCCCTTCAAAAACAGGCCACTTTTCCTCATCACACTTTTCTTCACCAATGTACCTTCATAAATAATTTTAAAAATCACATAATGTAAGTTTGTTTTTGTGACATTTAGTCTACTCTATGCCATACTGGCAACTGGAACAGAACCAGCTGCACCGTTATGGACAGTACTGGTATTTTGGTTAAAGATCTAGATTGAAGATAGGGTAATGGTTTGTGCTAGTTCATCCCAAACAAAAGTGAACATCCCACTTATCTTCAATATTCCCTAGGGTGGAAAGATGATGGAGATCTGCAGGGGTTTTTGTGTTGTCTGGCTCAGCAAGGTAGACTAAGTCTGCTTCTCCATCAGATGTTATCTTCCTACTGAGTGGTGCTTGGACTGCTCTATAGAGTTCAGATCCACCGATCTCAAGGCAGAAATGCATTGGTTCACAGTCTCATGCCTACAACACAAGTAACTATTGAGTTTAGATTTAACTAATTAAAGGACAGTTTAATTGTTTGAAAAGATCAGAAAAGGGCTAGGCTATAATAGTTGTTAATTTTGAAATTATTTCTTTAAGCTATGTAGGCTGGTATTTTTTATTTTATCAAACACAGGCTTATTTTATCACCAGCCCAGAGCCAACATGACTGGGACTTTCTGGGACGAAAGGAGATGAAAGAAATCTGTTCTCCACTGGATCGTAAACATCCTGTTTTCTTGAGCTGGTCTTTTACCTCTTTTAGAGCTTTCAAATCTTTCAACACTAAAAAAAGTTGAAATCCAGATGGTGTTTATGTGACATAGTGCTAAAAAATAGTGATAGTTTGACTTCCTTGGTTTTGAGTAGTTGGAATTAATTGTTCAGGTTCCATTAAACCCAGAGCTGGTGTGAGATCACAACACTGAAGTTGTAAGAGCTTGGGTGACAGCAGTATTAAATAGGATTGAATGAAGTAAAAGAGTGATGTTGTGCAAGTGCCACTAAGGTATTGGTCCTTTTGATTCTAGAATTGGTCCCAAATCCAAAATTAGAGTTTGAAGAACTATAGAGGAAGTAGAGGGACCAAGTGACTCTGGTACTCATAAACATCTGAAATATGTTTTGGACTCTGCATAAGCAATGGATTTACCTAATGTTCCTGGGTTGGTAGGATGGTTTTAATTTAGTGTAGGATGATTAAGGGTGGAATGTAATACTCTGAATATCTTCAACATTCTTCAGGTTATGAGAAAAAAGGAAAGGCATGGGTGTCTATTGAGACCAAGTCATCAAGTCTCTTATTTTGGTCATTGGTCCTTTTTAATAGACTAGGTCTAGACTTACAGTTTATAAATCTATAGTATTAAAATATATAGCATGTAAGTCTAGAACCCAATTAACTTCATTTACTGTATACTGCTGACATCTGCCATGTCATAAACTTCATGTTTATTTAAGACTAGATAGCTTATTCATCCAGATTTAATTATTCTTAGGTTATGGTTTGGTTTAGGATTTGCAAATCCAAGTAGTTAAAAACCTAGATGAATTCAGAATTTTGAAAAGCTAGAAAGGAAGACATTTTCTGTCATCACTAAGACTCAATGTTTTTTTCCACAGAATGGAATATTATACCTGGTTCTTCTGCTGCAATTAATCTGGATTTACAGCTAAGAGCCCTTAGATTTCATCAAGATGAAGATTCCTGGTCTTTACTGGTAGTTTTAATCCCATTTTACTAATATTAGGATTCATTTTTGATTAAGCCTTGTGTACATGTATCCAGTTTCTAGAGTTCAATGTATTCGGGAATATTATTTCATCCTATGTAAGAGAGGACTCTCCTGACTAGCATTTCCCATCCTACATGATATCTTATCTACTGTAAAAACTGAGTTGTCCGATCCAGAAGGAGTGTATGTATGGAAAAACCTTTTCTTCCTTTGCTTGCATGGTGTTCTTCTTTGTGTTATTGATTAAAATCCAACTTAAATCAATGAAAAGAATCTGAGTTCAATGAATGGCTGTTGGATCTTGAAAGTGCCTGAATATTTAAGGAACTAACAGAAGGTGCTCAGCATGACAAGTCCCCTTTCCTTGTCGATGTCTAGTTCAAGTACAGCGTCATAGCAAGGAGATGAGAGTCTCTGTTTTAAGGACAGTTTATGAAAAGGATGCACAGTTATCTGTAGGGAGTCATGGATAGAACAATGGCTTCATGAGTACTAGGGGGCAGTTCTTTACTTCTCAAAACATTGCTCATCCAGCTGAAATTAGTCCAGCATGTGAAAAAAGAACCTCTCCTGCAAGGGCACAGTGGGCAGAGAAAGAATCTTTTATGAACTCTTTTTATTTGTTTTCTGTCTTGCCTAGGCACTGTTAATTGAAATCCTCTACTTTAAAAGCTAATAAAATCTACTTTTCCTGTATTTGAAGGTAATTTACTATCCTTTTTTGGCAGCTCTGTGTAAGAAAAAGGTCTTGGTCTGTCCACTCTACATGATTCGGCTTTCCATCACAATTCTTGTCATAGAGCAGTGTCATTTCTTTTCTGGTATATGCAAAGGAATTGTGTTGCCAAAAGAAAATTTCCAAATAAAAGAATTAATATATATATTCTGTATAAAAATTATCTATTGTCTCATATGCTCTGTGCTACTGAATAGGACTTGACAACCTGTTTTTTTCTCCTATTTTTCAGCACACATTAACCTTCTGTCTCTCTTTCATTATAAACAAAGAGAATATAATTTGCTGCCTTCTTTACTCTTTCTCTTTTTTTACAAAGTTCTGTATTTTAAATAACTAAATCATTGAAAGCATCACAGAATGTCCAAGATCAATATAACACATCATCTTCCATAATACAGCTATGCCATGTTTAAATTCTAGTCTATACTATCTCTAGTACTCTATACAGTCTTTAGTACTGTTATGGCACATCAGATAGGTTATTACTATTTAAATTACCCAAATAATGAACACTGTAGAGGTGTTCATTCAGCCCAATATTGTATCACTCTGGCTGTATGGAAAAATTCCCTCATATAAATGGTATCACATAAAGGGCAATGTCTGTTAAATAAAAGCATATATCAAAATAGGATCTAACTAAGAATCAATATCAATGCGTCCCATTTTCACATCATAAGCATATATAAGTGTGTCAGTCACAAGAAATATATTGTGTCCTTTTCTGTTTGTAATTGCAACATCATTGCTTACCTACAGCAAGTTATAGAGCATGCCTTCAGGCATGAATTGTCCTTAAAATAAAATTCTACTGTATTATTACTTTATATTGACAGTCTTTGTAAAGGTGGTGTCTTGGAAGCTGAAGCTGTGTAATAAAATTTGCATGCCACCTAAACACAACTCCTAAGCAGTTTCTTTAAGTTCAGAAAAAATTACCCTTGTTTTAGTTCAAACTACAGAGAAAGATTTATCTGCCAAGAGGGTCTACGTAGGGAGCAGAAAGAAGAAAGTAGATTGGTGAGGTAGACAGGGTAGAGTTCTGCAGATGAGTTTCATGAGAAAGAAGGAAGTATTTTCACGTTAAGAAAAGGTACTATGTGAGTTACAGATCTGGCATTCAGTTAAGATGTTTGAACTTACCGTTGTACCCGGGAATTTTTGCAGGTTTCACGCAGATTTTTCAACTAGCCAGCATAGTTAGATCTATTTGTACCTTGAAAGCAGATGTAACCAGTAATAAATGCTTGTGGTGATTCATTCATCTACATACATCTTGCACAGATGGAATTTTTCAGACCTGTGGAAGCAACATCAGATATACTATTCAAGGCTGATGAGTCAAACACTCTACCAGACCTATTACAATATTCAAAATAAATCACAGTGCTGCAGTGCTGCCCAAAATCTGGAATAAAGAGTACTTCAACGTGTATTTTATCCAACAGAAACTGATTAAGTAATAATCATAAGAAAATGTATTTCAGTTAATCAAGAGTAGTCTAGTAAAGGAGGGTAATAAGGACAAAGATGACTTTAAATTCGGCATTTGGCATTTTACAGGCATAGTATCGAATTAAATGATTTTGAAGAAAAATCATACCTAAACCTGTTTTTCATTGCTCATCATTGTATTTCTCTCTTCTGTTCCTCTCCCCTCTTTCATTTTTAGCAGGTTTTAAGGATATTTCTGCTAATGCTCTGTGTCTCAACTTTTCTGTGTACTTATAATCCTGTAACTGTAATAGGAATCTGAGTACACAACGGAAGGCTGGCTTTGATGATAACTCCTTCTCTGCTCTCAAGTTATTGACTTTTCTTCCTGCTTAGTTTTCTCTCCTATTACTGTTACCACCATAGGTGTTCAGGAATAAGGCACTCCGCTGCACTTTCATTTGAACTTTTGCTGAAAATCTAACTGAGGTCAGCAAAATATCAAGTGTTTCCTCAATATAAATAAGAGGCCTTTCTGTTTCAGGTGTTGGTTTTGAAACTTCCTGCAAATGCGCTGAATTCAGATATTTTTTTATCATTTTTGTGCTGTAAAGCCCATCACTTCCGTTTTTATATGTTATATTATCAAGACACTATTCAAATGAAACAATTCTAAGGATTGTGTGTGTTGAGCTAGAAACATTTGTACAGTAGCACTTTTAACTGGTGACCCAAAGAAAACCATATAAAATAAATGCAAGAATTTATCATCACCTGTACTTTCCTGTCAGGGTTGAAGTATGCCAGGGAATCAAAAGCAGCTGAGCGATTATTTGTCATGAAATCACTACCACAATGCTCTCATAGTCCTTTGCAAAATGGAAGTAAAATGCAGACTGGAAAAAGACTTGCTACTTTCTCGCAATAGAATAAGTTTGTTTATTCAGTAAGTAACTATGTTTGTGCTGGCAAGAGATAAATTTTTTACTGAACTACTTGAAATATTCTGGCTATCTTCTTATTTCATTACTGGAGGCAGCAGGCAGAAACTACATTATGTGAAATTGTATTGCTGCATACAAGTCTTCTCATCTTGCATGATTTAAACTGTAAAATACATTGTTAAACTGCTTAGTCTGTATGGTGACAAGGACCGTACAACTATCTAACTGCATAAATAAAAGTATTATTAAAATTTTGTTTAGTTCTGTCCTTCTTTCTGATGAAAATGAGTGTTTTCAATCAGGCAGGCTCATTGAAAAAAGATTATACATAATTAAATTTCAGTGGCTATAATAGCACTACTTGATTGTATTATGTTAACTGTATTTGTAAAATGTGTTATGAAGATTTTGTGCTTTTTTAATATTTGGCAACACTGAATGTCTTCAGTTTTGATTAAAATATTTTTCTAGAGTATCTTCACATACAGTGGACTGTATTTCTTATTTTGTATTTATTCCAATTGTGTTCTAATTGCAAACATCACTGCACAGAAGACTAAAAGCTCTGATCATGGAAGAGTTTTCTGCATTTTGATGAAATATCAAATATGGAAGTTAAATTGTCTGTATTTTCCCAATCATCATACAGTACTTTAGAGTTTAGTGGAAATAAATAATTACATAGTAAAAAGGCTATCTGAGATGATGGATACTCCATGGAGAGAGAGTGGAGTTTTTACAGCCAGGTCACTGACTTGAATGTGGCCCATTTCAGTGGAGACTGAATATACTGGCCTTTTGATAGCTCATCTCTGGCTGTAAGAAATTTGTTTGTGAATTAATCTAGTTTTGTGTAGATATGTGTTTAGGATGCAAAAAAAAAAGATTTTATACATGCCTAAAATTTCAGAAGATGAAAAGGGATACTTCTAGGGACTTTATCATAAGACTAACATTTTTGCTGAAAATGCAAATAAGTGGGTAATAGCAATAGAGTGAAGCCTGTACTGCCATGCCTCTGTGTTGCTCTGGATATCGAGGACTTGAGTTTTCGAGACTATTCGCAGATTAATACAGACAATAATTTTTCCTTAAAGTTACCTGCTTAAATGTAAGGAGAAATTCTCTAACTATTACTGGACAATGCTCCTTCCATAAGCAAAAACCAGTTGCAGAATTGTACCCTAAAAAAAATTCAAGATCAAAAAATATTTAGCATAGTCTTAAACCATAGAAAAATCAATAGTGTTTTTTGATTAAGGTAAATTCAGGAAAAATGTCACATACAAGCCACAGAAAAATTTTTTCATTATTTATTTGTTAAGAAGACAGCTATCAAGTTTCCAGCTGTGAATTATTAAAACCAAAAAGAGTTAGCCAATGATTGAGCTCTGTTTAGCTTCCTTTTCTATTTGGTTAAGATCTTGTAATATTTCTTTAAACTAGTCTATATAACATGGTCTAGTCTAAGTGAGACCTTCGTAGTTTATTTATGTATGCAGTTCATTCTGTTATTAAAGAAATATTTTGTTTGACTTCTTAATACCATGATGACCCTTTCACTAGTTAATATATATCCTGAAACAGACACAATAGCAGAAAGACAGACACAAGTATGCTCTTCCTTGCAGTTCAAGTGTCAGGAATGCATTTTTTAAAAAGAAAACCAAACCCTTGCTTTCTCTATTTTCCCTCCACCCCAGAAACTACATAAAAGATGTCTGTCCTTTGAAATAATTTTTGTTGTGTTGTGCAGCATTTCATTTCCAGATGATGATATGAGAGTGTTCGTAAAAGCAACGATATATTAAATAGAATTTGCAATTTGTCCTCTATCCTAAAGTGCTAAAAAGGGATCCCTCCATGATTTGCTCCATGTTTCTGTCATCAAGGTGAAGAAATGACTTAAAGGAGAGTAACTAAGAAGAATGCAACACCAGTGAGGAAAGCTTGGCAACTAATTCCAGAATACAAATGTTTTTTGTTCATGCTGGGGAACATGAAGGATTCACTGCTGCCGCTGTAACGCTCAGTGGCCTCATAGGAAAAGTAGTTATTGATAAGGATTAAATGGTTGGCCTGGGTGTATCTATTGTCTTAAGAAATTGATGGTTTGTTCTGTGTAAGCAATTTTCCTTTGGCTCTCCTAATCACAACTGGGTTGATATAGTCTGTTTGCTTTGACAAGATTTTTTTTTGGATGTGACCAATCTGAGTAAGAACACCCTCAATTTCTTGAGAAGCCCAGTTCCATCTGCTTTGTTTAATTCTCTCTCATTTTATTGTTTTTCCTAGATCTGTGGCCATGAAACACACTTCATTTCTCTCTGAACCCAGATGAAACAACTGTCTGAGCATGATATAAGACTCCTGAATGTTCTTAGGGAACATGTAGGATAGAAGGTTACCTGGGCAAGGGAAACTCACAATTTGGGGATTTTCTTTATCTGACTATAAATAGCAAAATTTAAGAATGGAATTTTTAAATTCACTGGATAATTAGATTAAATAAATGCGGTTCAGTAGCATACTATCTGATGTTATTGGCATTTTAGTTTCATTTCTTTTGCACAAGAAAAGTAAAAAATGTTTCAAAGCTGCCCTTCTAGTATAAGTCCTTTTAGCATGGAACTGTCCTACATCATTGATCCCTCTCAAAATCCAGTGCTAATAGTATGTAACTCATAGATTCTTATTACATATCATATAACCATTGTTTACTCCAATCTTCAATGTGTTTGTTTTTGTAATAACACTTTGTGGTTAGAAGGTTTTAGTATATTCATTTTGTGAGGAAGATAAACACAAAGACCTTTTATTAGCATGCCAAGGTCCTATTTTTTAATTACTTTCATGCCAAAATGTCACTGAATACTACTGATATTCAAGCACCTAAGGGCCATAACCTAAGTTATTAGTTGTGAAATACTGAGACACCAAAAATAACTCAGCAAAGTCAGAACAATCATTAACATTTATAGGAGACTACCCTGGAACCAGCTGCATGTTTCTATACTTTTTATGTAAGAGTGAAGCTGGTGAATGGCTTTTAAATTTTTTTTTTTTATCTCATGCCTTGGAAAAGCATCATTTAGGAAAGTAATGTGCTATTGCAGTGTAATAACATGCTGATAGTTTATGGTTTGGGGGCTGAAGTCTTAAAGGGTGACATAATTAAAAAAAAGCAAAGAATGAACAGCAAAAATCAAAACTGGTGTGCCATCTCAGCACCTGTACTTCAAGATATGTCTGCTCAAAACTTACTCTGTAATAATCCCTAGGGAATATTTTAGATTCCATGAACATTTTCTCAAACTAAGAACATGAAAAAAATTTGTAATCTTGAAGGTTGATAAAGCTTGTCTTTATTATAAAAGGCCTTGAAGAGATCTAGTAGATTAAGGGTTTTTAACACAAATATATGTAGTAAATAAACTGGGCTACATCAGCAAGCAAGTGTGATTTCCTATGTGTTGCTTTCTAGCATGCTCTTATCTAAGATATTAGGAATTGGTGTCCAAAGGTACTGTAGCAAGTTAAGAAATTACCTTGTTCAAAAGGTTAATGCAAATGGTGAGTTGCTCCTGAACTCATCCATACATATGTGTAAATTATACTGTAAACACACTCACAGATTGCAGGGATATTGTTAAAAATATTAGACTGAAATTAGTCAGTGGATCTTATGAGTCGGCAGACAGGTTGAAAATGGTGCCTTTTCAGAGTGTTAAGTAATCATTGTTTGAATGGTGGCAGAAAGAAAGAAGGAGAGAACACTTTTCTGGGAAATTATGAAATTTATGACTGTTCTATTAAATATCAAAACACCATTTCTGCCTTAAAGAAATTCCCAAGACGGAGTGTCAGGGGAAATATCTCTATGTGCTTACCTTACATTAATATTCTTCCCAAGACATCTCTGTTGTCACAGGATCACACAGAATCTCTGAGTGATTGAAGGGGATGTGAAATCACCTAGTTTAAACCTCCTGGTCAGGCAGGGTCAGCTAGCGCTGGTTGTCCAGCACTGTGTGCGGTTGAGTTTTGAATATCTGCAACAATATAGAGATTCCATGACTGGCAACCTATGCCAGTGTTTGACAATTCTCACAGTAAAAAAGTGTTTCTTATGTTCAGAGGGCACTTGAGGTGTTTACTTTGTGCCCACTGCCTTTTGTCCTTTCACTAGGCACCACTGAGAAGAGGTAGGTTCCCTCATCTTCTTTCCCTCTCATATATTTATGCACATTGATAAGATCCCCCCTGAGCTGTCTCTCCTCCAGGCAGAGAAGTCCCAGCTCTCAGCCTCTCCTCGCGTGAGGAGTGACTAGGTCATTAATGAACGTGTTAAAGAGCAGTGGTGCCAGTATCAGCCTCTTGGGTATACCCTGACTGGCCTCCAGCTGGACTTTGTACCACTGTTTGCAACCTTCCAGGCCCACCTGTTCAGCTGTTACCTCATATTAATTCTTTTAATTAATTCTAATTAATTCTTCCCTTGGCATCTCTACTGTTCACAGTTAGACCACAGAATGCAGGGGCAGATGGATCCATTAAGACCATTCTTATATTCTTCTGTTAGTAACTAAGGTAGAAAGAGATGGTTCTTAAATCAGATAGTCCCAGGATCATCTGCCCTCCCAAACACCCCCTAAGGCCTGCAAAGCAAGAACTGCCATGAAGGGATTTTCTGTAATCATATTCCAAGCATTTAATGAGAACCACTTGGACCAATGTGCCCTTTCTTTGATATTAAAAAGATGGGAAAGTAATAAAGCTATGATGTTTTGGATTCCCTGGCCAAAAAAATCCCCAAAACAAAACAATCTAAAACCAAAACAAGCCGTCCCCCACCAAAAAAACACCGACACCTAAAAATCCTCCTCACAGATCTGACGAATAACCAATTGTTTAAGTTTTATGCTGAGCACTTTTGTCCTTTAAATGTCCTTGACAATTATAACCCATGAGCTAAGTTCATAGAAATAAATGTATGTCCTTCTGAATGACCTTCTTTACCAGAATTTTCTGTAAATTACATAAGGAATAAATTAGTACAAAAATTCTTATTTAGCTTCAACCTCTGCATGTGTTGTATTGACTCAGTGTGAACATCTACGATCACGTCACATACCATTCTATTATTCTTTGATGGCATAAAAAGAAAAGACAGAACATTTAAAAATATATTATAAAAATAATACATCAGAAGGAACAAGGAGCTTTGATCCTTACATCTAATTAATTGCACATTGGCTAGATTTAGCTCATACAAATGTGGGATAGTTACTTCACTGTAAATGATTAATAACAATGGATGAACAGTTGTTTGTTTTTTCTTCATCCCTTCCAAATGCAAAAACACAGACACCTACAGTTCAAGCATCAGGAAAGAGATTAAATGTCTGACCTCTTCATAGCTATTTATCCTATGTGAGGTCTGAGAAGCACTCTTCTTACAAAGGCTTTTCAGCAATTCAGCTCATAAGCAGGCAGAACATACATGAACTTCCCTGACCGTCCTGTAAAAGTCAGTACAGATGCTCTCATACCAATCAGTGAAACATGCAGAGCGATAATTTGTAATAGCTGGTACACCAAGATCCATTTATTATACTTTACACCTATACAGCAATTGATTTATATTGCCAATTCCTTTAGGATATGTGAACACCTTGGGGACAAACATAATATTATTTAGAATCATGAGGCACATCATATACTTCTTTGATCTAGGTATAATAGGAAGCATACAACAAACCTACTTTTCTAATGAAAATTTTCTTATAGCCAAGTGCTTCGACTTCTTTCACTGTTTCCAAAATTCAGTGTTTCAGAACTAAATTTTTAAAGATACCCATCACAATATAGCCTGTGATGTTTACAATACCATTCATGCATAATATACAATTTTTTTTTCATTTACTCTTTGGCATAATCCTGCCAAACACAATCGATATTAATCATCCACAATGAGTGAAATTTACCTTCAGTTGCACAGAAGTAACTCGTTGATTTGGCTGAGAATGATTTCACAGTGAATGAATCACTGTAGGTATCTGCTGGTTTATGTTCTCAGTATGTTTGAGTATATTTGTGTGCATGTATATATAGAACATACAATTCTTTTGTAGATGCAGATACTTTGCAGTTTCTCTGGATGGCAGATGTTGAGAAAGTGAAAGGTGTGTATTTTCCCAGCAGGGATCAAAGCAGAAAAATAGTACAACTTAGATAACCTTTCTGCCAGGCTTCCTCCAGGGTGGAATCCCATTTAAACATCTTTCCCAGGGCTGCGTGTCCTCTGTCTCTGTGCTTTACTCTTTTTACACCAATAGCTGTAAGTAGGAGGTGCAGTGAAAGGTGAAACCAAAATGTTTTGATGCTGGAGGCTTTGATCGTTTCTGCTCTTCTAGGATCCCTTATATCTGAAGCCCTCAATCAGGTTCTGAGAAACTTCTGGGAGGAAGGATGGTCTTAAAGAATTTTTCATTCCGTTTTTTGTTTCTGCAGTTTTTCCCACAGAAGGGCGTATTCAGATTCCTAAAGAAGGCTTTGAAAAGGATCCAAAGAGGCAATCACATGCATGTGCAACTATTTTTTCACCAGGCAAGAATATATGGAATGTGAATGGAGTTTCAGCATAGCTCTGTGAATGTGAGTATCAATTGAAACTGGGTAGGCAAATTCCATTAAGTTCTAGGTAAATTAATGTGCATATAGCCAGTGAATTACTAACTTCATATAATTGAAGGCAGGAAAACCGGTCTGCATTCAGTTATTAATATAAAGTTTAATTAGAAGGAAGCTCTTTAAGGGTGAAGAGGCTCGCTGAGAAGCACAGACTTTACAGTATTTTGAGAACATGATTCTACCAACTACAGGATTTCTGAAGGAAAAAATGAATGTCAGAAAAATGAATGCTTCTCTTGTACAAATACTAAGATCTGTAGACTTTCTATCTATAGTTTAATTCTAAGTAGGAATAAATATTTCCCAAAGACTAGACAATATATTCTTTCTCCTCAGGTAAAAAGGTGTAGTTGGAATCCAAGTAACTCATTAAGTCTTCAAAATACAAATTAGTTCAAACAGATCTGATTTTCACATTTAAAAGCATTAGTAGATACAGCAGCATTTGGTCTTAATTACTGCCTGTTGTTTATTATTATCCTCCTGTGTAAAATAAATTCAAATCATCCAGCAAGATGCAAAAAAGCACTATGTGACCTCAATGCCTGTTGTGAATAATATGAGAAGACTGACCAAGCAAACTTGCAAACAGCATTCTGCTTATGTCAACTGTTTTCAGTCTACGGATCCACACACTGTTCCTCTGAATAAGAGATACAGTAGCAGAAGTTAGGTTTGACATTGAATAACACAAAAGCAAAGCAATGATGCATTCACTGGATACATCCTTTGCTGTGAAAAAACCAATCTTTTGTAGCAATTATGTACTGCTTGCACAGTTGTTTTAAGATAAGAAATCCGGAAATTTATCTTCTGTAATTTTTTATTTTTTTTAAATTTGATTTTCATCTTTACATTCTAGGACTGCCCTATCTGCCTGTACTTGAGATTTAGGTGGACTAGCTTAACCCTTTTAGAAATTTGACTAATTAGTCCTCCTTACTTGAATTTAACTTTGAAACAGAGCTTCCATTGTGCATAGCAATTATATAGATAGACAGAAAAGAAAAAAAAGCAACTCTTCAGAGAAAAAAAAAGCCTTGTTTATATGATTCTGTCTAAAGAAAATACATACATTGAACATTTAGAAAAGTAGACTAAAGTTATTGTTGTTCAAAGGATGTTTACTGGTGTAGTTTGTAGGACTGTAAGTGGAGCATGACCCATTTTTGTTTGCTTGACTTTTCTCAGTGTACTGTGACCCAGCATTGTTGGGTTTGTTGTATCTTTATTTAAACTTTGTTCCTCTGTCAGGAGTTGTGGCTTCTGTATTTTTCAGCATCACTGTACCCCATGGGTGACATTTCCTTTGATCCTTAAAATGCAATATTTCAGATGTTATATCAAACCTCAGAAGAGTAACTTGCTAAGGAAAATAGAACTGTATTTTCCTGAAGGAACTGAAGCTGCATCAGGTTGAATTTCACCCTGTAGGTTATTTAAGCACAGTATGATATTATACAAACTGAAAACAGAGGGCAAATTCCTGTCTGCTACTGAAGAGATGTCATTGAGGGGGGAGGAAAAAAAAGCAAATAACTCCCATTCCTTTCCACTGATGTCTTAAAGACAAAGATTTAATTGTGCTGAACTGCAGAATAAAATTAATTTCGAAGAGAAGTGACATACCAATAACTTGGCCCTTGCTTTGTAGCTCAGGTTTATAAAATCAAGAGTTTATAGCCTTTGGTCTCATATTGTTTACAGAAGGTTGAATAAGGAATTTTTTTGTTTGCTTATTTGTTTTGTTTTGTTTTGTTTCCCAGTTTCAACTGATTCTAGATTACCTTTCTCTACTTATTCTTTAGGTTCAAATGTCTAAACTCTGTGGCACAACCTGGCTTTATCTTAGGGATTTTAGAAAAAGTTTTCATTTAATGGGTATTTTGTAAATGCTGTGTATCATCTGGGTCTGTCTTCCTTTCTTTTCATCTGCATGCTTTCCTGTGCTCAAGATCTCCCACATTTGCTGTGGTGATCTCCTCAAATTGCAGTGAGTAAAGAAGGGATCATTGTGTGGTAGCAGAACTTCAGAGACAATGTCTCTCTACAATGCATCTGAGTGGGAACCGGCTTCTTTATGTCCTGAATTGTCTGGGGACATCAGAAGAGAAAAAAAGCATAGAAGTGTAAGAAAACTAGAGAAGCATATCTTAATCCTATTTCATATTCTTCATCATCTGAGCTGCGTGAAAAGCCACAGAGACCCCAAACATTCCATTGCTGAGACCTGTGAGAGGCTGCATGGGTCAGGTCCTTCAAAACTTGGATTATGGCTCAGTCCCTTGCCCATCTCTGAAACACCCAGTCTAATTTATAGTCTTTGTTTTCCAGTATAGTTCCACCACTGCTCTGTTGTTATCAAACCATGCTATTCCTTAGTATGAGAAGTGAAGTGAGTGATCTGCTTTTTTACTTTTAGTTGCATCTCCTCCTCTTCTGGTTGATATTAGATTCTGAGAAATGCTTTATGCATATGTTTTACTATATAAATATATCTTCATATATGTGTATATTTAAGTAAAGAGATACATAGATATATAAATATTTGTTTATTTCTTTTTCTTCAGGAAGTGAACACTAGCAAAATTCCTTATAGTAAATAACGTGCATTGTGAGGGAAAAATGTAAGGCATGTTCTTTATACTTCCAGACAGAGACCTCTCTAAAAATTGAATACTAGGTTAGTTAAACAAGACAAGGAATCCAAGAATTGGAATCTATGCTTAGTAGCAGCATCGGTTATAGAAGAAGTTAGCAAAACATGAGAAGTCCAGGACTGGCAAGTCTGATTAACCTGTAAGTATGGTTGTAGGGACTAAGATCTGGTTAATTACTGCTGAAGTGTAAAATGACAGATACCACCTTTGTCATCGGCTGCTTTCTCTGGGGAAGAACATTTCTTCATCCTTTCTTATCTAATTTTAAAGTTTTCAAATTCCCTGCTATCATTCTGCTCCGCCTTCTAAGAGAGGAGGTGGTAAGATTACACACCCTCATCTGCATCTTACTATTTTAAAAGCAGCTCTTTCCCACTACAAAGCACTGTAATACACTGAAAAAAAAAAAAATTCAATTTTTTCTCTCTTGTTTTCGCAACTATCTTTAGACATCAAAATGTAATTTTCCATTAGTCCCTGTCAAAAACTGTGCCCTGAGCATGTACAACCACAGAATGAAGGACTGTCCTAATAAATGTTTTCAGACAGTGCTCTGGATCATTGTTTCACAGTAGCTTTTTAATTCAGTTATAAAGTTGCATCTTCCAGTTAGAAAGAAAAAGACATGATTTGTCTGGTGGTGACAATATAGTTAAAGGCCTTTTAGAAACTGCAGAAAGGGTTTGAAATAATTCTTATGTTTTAAGCAGTGACACCATGTAATGCAGTGCTGCATTTGTAACTGAGGAATGTTTTTTACCAGGCTTTTCTTTCCCATGTCTCAGCATTTTCCTATTTTTTGTAAGGAGGAACTGATACGATACAGTTATTTTATGCTTAGAGTAAGAATAATAAATGTTGTGTGCAAAATTTTGACACATCTCTTTCTGTCTCAACAAACTTTAAACACTTCCCTTTTTCTTTCCCTTTCATATCTGTGTTCATCATTTTAGGTTATGCATACAATTTATATTTGAATACAGCAATGAAGGTGAGTTCATTCTTGGTTCATATCTTCACTTCCCCCACTAACCCTTCATGTAGTTGTATATTATTAAGTCTGTCCTCATTAAGTCTTTTTTCCAGTCTTACATATCCTGCTCATGCTGATTTTAGATGAGGTCTGAACAAAGTCTTGCAAGATGGGATTATTACCTTTTGAGGTTTATATATTAAGTTAATTCACATCCTACAACAACATGTAGTGCCCAAACATAGGTGAATAGGTAAAGAGAAGGCTGGGCAGATGGGCAGACTAAAGATATAAAAACCACAGATTATAAGATAAGAAATAGGAAGGACAACTTGCCCCCCCCCACCCCCCCCCAAAAAAAAAAACTAGAAAAACCAAACCAAACAAAAACCCTAAGCCATCAATCCAAACCCAAACAAACTTCAAGTGTAAATCAAGGCATCTTCAAATTCATGTTGCTCCACTGATACCCACTTAATAACAACTGATGATCTGGGCCTGTATCAACTCTGTATGCAAAGCTGTAACACTAGCGGATTGAAACCCAATGTTTATTTAGCTTTTTTAACTCACTGCGATCTTCCAAAATTAAAAGATCCGTCATACAACATGCTCCAGAACACCAGCAGTGACATCCCCAGCAGCTGGTCACTTCCCCTCTGCTGATTTACAGCAGGATGTTTCTACACCACCTTGTGCCATGCTGTATCAAAGATATCCCAGTTAACTTCACACAAGCAGTTCCTCCCATAGACAGGTTAAGATGCTACGCTAGGTAGTTGGAGATGGTAGAATAGAATCATAGAGTCACTGAGGTTGGAAAAGACCTCCAAGAGTCCAATCCTTGACCAATCACCACTTTTTTCAGCTAGGCCATGGCACTAAGTGCCACATCCACTCATTTCTTGAGCAATCCCAGGTATGGTGACTCTACTGCTTCCCTGGATCATTCCAGGGCTTAACTATCCTTTCAGTGAAGAAAGCGCCTAAAACCAAAAAATTGCCTAAATAAGGTTGAATCTTTTGTACAGATCAGCACTGATTGCTATTGACTTCAATAAGAATGGGACAATTAACTTTGGAACATTTCAGAATGTAACCCACTTAATGAGAATCCTAGAACATCAGATGATTCTTCAGAGACATTCTAATAATTTCATAAAGCAGAATCTCAGTTTTCCTCTGAGAATGTGCTTTTTCAAAATTCTGCTCATGTGTGATATCTGCTGTTATGCAATATCAAATGCAATTAAAACTGGACAAGTTATTTGTTCCTACAAAATAGTTGGATTTGTGCATGCATATATTTGTATATCTCATAATTTTTTCTGCAAAAATGACTATTTCAGCCACATTACAGTTTTTTACATGGCTTTTTAAATCATCTTTTTGAAACTTAGCCCTGATTGTCCTTAAGACATAAGAGATTAAACTTTATATATCAGCTTCTTTCTCTTTAAAGCTTATTACTACCTGATTAAGATTAGGTGTGTGTTCAGACTTCTGGGGGAGGTGTATCAATGTGCAATACCATGTGGAATACTGTGCAAATTGTTTTATATTGTTTCATCCTAGTTGAAGTGCCAGAAGGGCTATATGACTGCTGGAAAGAAAAATTTTTTATGAAAACCCCAAAGGGAGTTTCTTCCATGATTCTGTCATTCATTCAGTCATTCTATTTTATTTTTTCTTCAGAAAGTCAATCCATCAAATAGAGGAGGAAAGCATTTTCATTGTAATATTATGATTTACTTGAGACAGTAGTGATTATTATTCTACAATTTTAAATAATTATATGTGTCTGATTCAGCTTCTCTTACAGAATAATTTATTAAGCTGTTGATACAAAGTAAACCCTAAGGGAATCATAATAGCCAAACATCTGATATTTACCAAAATATCTTTCTGACCTAGAGAAGCTGCTGTAAAACATTTAAAATTAATTGGTTTTTTTTCTTAAAAAGTACCCTAAGTTGATGATATAGAAATGTACTGTAAATTGAATATAAAATTAGAAAAGGCTCTCTACCTTAAGCAGAAAATTTCCTAAACTAGATTTTCCTCTATTAAATCAAGAGGGGCTTATTTCATCTACTGATGTGAAGAAGAGCAAGAACAAATTCTCGCTTCCCTACTGCTCTCCTCAAACTTCTTTTTTCATAAGCATGTAGTCAATACTTTAAAAATAAAACTTTCCTACAAATTGTGGTAGTGTATAATTCTTTTTCCTACCAGAATCCATACATTCCCATTGACAGGGGTTAACCACAAAGCCTCTCTTTAATGACTATCATCTGTAAGGAATGTGCACATAAACATTGCATTCTTCTCTGGGAGTTTTCTTTATAAACTATAATATCCTTAACTAAAAATAACAGCTGTCAAGCTTCCTTTCTCTCTCTTTTTTTTTTTTTTTTCATTCTTTCATTGCTTTCAGGATTCTGTGTATTGAGAGTTGAAACATTGTCTCGAAAAGGAAAGCATGCAGTTCTCTAAATCTGCAATTGTATCTAGCAGGGAGAAATAAAAATCATACCTGCTTTTTATCTCCTAACCCACTAGGCAGGCCTTAAAATAAAAGAAAAAGTGGGTTAGTGTTTGGGGATTTTATTAAATTGTTTAGGTTTTTGAAATATGTTTTCCATATTTCAAAATATGGAAAAGACATATTTCTGTCGACAGGAGAAATCTTTCATACAAAATCTTATTATTATTGACATAAATTTCCTGTTGAAATTATTTTTTCCACACTCAAAATAGCTAAAAGTATTTCTTGATTCCTATTGTAAGTGTACTAAACCACCTACAGTGATACAGTGATTCACTAAAGGTGTAAAAATAATTTGAGAAAGATCACAGACTGTTATATTCACTTGCACTTCCTGTGCAAAACCACAAACTGCAGAAGTTCTTCAGAGTGTTATCATTTTTAGCTAGCATTAAACTGTTACCAAGGGACAGCCACCCAATTTATGTGAAAGACATGTCATGGGTGTCAATTACCAATCTATATTTTATCAGATATAAATCTTGAATGGACAGTTCTCCTGAACAGATGAATACACCATGCGAAGAGTAACTACAAATGACTTGATGAGTAAACCCTCATACAACTTGGATTCCTGTTGCTATATATGAATAACATAGACTATATGATATGTAAATTATGCAAAAATAAACAAAACTTAGAATAGTTTCAGCAAATATTTTCTGTTGGACATATTGTCTACATATTTTCTTAACTGCCTGTGACAAATCTTGTTATGAACTTAATTTAAGAAAAATATTTATCCTAATTAGGTTTGTGTGATCTGCGCTGAAATGAAGGAAAATATTTCTCCTATCACTTCTGCTCCCTGTGACAAACACAGTATGATATTTTATTAAATAGTAGGGTAGTATTCTGTGAAACTTAGGAAATTGAATTGGGCTTTAAGGCATATATTTTACTTAATTCTCTAAATCCTATCTTTAAAATTGTCAGTAAAAGGTTCAGAGCAGGTAAAAACATTGAGACAGGAAATAGAATATGTTTGAACTGTATCAGAATTTAAAGCACTTACGCATTTTGTTTATTTTGGGGTTTTTTGTCATTCTGAGGTCCTCTAGGTGAAGACACAAGTGCAGAGTTAAAACTGGTTTGAAAGAAATTCCAATAAAATTTGGAAAATATATGAGTCTATTTAGGTGCACAGAACAATGGGATAAAGTTCTTGCTTTAAATAATTTACTTTAATAATGATTTATTCTATAATTTTTCTCCTAATGCTAGAAATGTGTTAAGGAAAATTAGATCTGTTGCTGATTTGATCAGCAGTGGTTTATTTGAAAATAATAAACAGCATTGTTAAGAAGCACTGGAAGGCACCTGTAAGGTTAAGGGTGATTTCCACTAGTGCCTGCAAATGAGTGTGGTGGAGTAAAAGTCAAATCAAGTCCAATAGAAAAAATCTATACCCTAGATAATAAGTTATCCAGATGCTATATATTAGCTAAGGTGGTGAAATTTCAGGGCTGTTAGTAAAGAGTGGAGTAAGCCTTGTGATGAAAAAAGTTTTTATTCTATTCGTCTTTTTGCATGTTCATCTTAATGTCAGGTAAATCAGCATGGCATTTGCCAGTAACTCTGCTTTAGACTCAGGCTTGGAGTTTTATAATTTATCATGAGGTCCTTTGAATTTATTCCAGATTATTGGAGGAAAACCAGCAAAACTCAGCTTGGCTCCAGGTCAGTAATTGTGACATGCAAATGTCTTAGTGTTAGAAAGGTGTTCTAAAAAGACTGCCCGTATACTTATTTATAATTCACGACCATACACCATGGCAATTTATCTTCCACCAAAAAGAATAAAAGACAATTTTATCTGAAATACCAAGAATCTGAGGTATAATATAGTGCAGCTCTCTCTCTCCTTTGGTGTAATATAGTGCCTCTCCAACTCCTTCACTGCTCATCTCTAAGCAATCCTAAGAAAGTGGGCTCTTTTGAAATTAAGGAATGCACAAATATTGATTACAGAAAGAGATGTTATTACTAAGATATAAACAATGTTGCTGGTTTTTGTTATTGCCAGTCTGCTGGAAAGCTGAAAAGCTCACATAGTCATCTCGCATCATCTTTCATGCAAAGACAGCCAAGTTAATTTAAATACTGTTTCCCATGCAGGATATACTAACTGACTTTGAACAGAAATAGAAGAGCTAATAAAATCCTTACAGATGGAGCATTTCTGATGCTTTTTTTTTATTCTATTCAAGTTGTTCCATTATTTAAGGGACTTCCACCATTTTTCAACCTGAATAATAGACACATGGATTTTATTTAATGAAATTGTAGATAACAGTTTTATTAATTAAAATAGCATGAAGAGCGTTTTACACAATAAAATTTAGAAGAGCTTAGTACTGTAACTGTGAAGCAATTTCCTTCTTTTTAATGTTTGCAATTCTATTGATCTAATTCCTACTCTGTTCTGTTCGGTTTCACCACCAAGATCCACCTAGCATCAGAATATTCATTAAATTATCCCCATTCATGTTTATGGAATTGCAGTGCATTAAATGACAGAGATGATAATTCCTTCCTGAAAACTGGGGACAACTGAAATAAGAAATAATAGCAAGCACCCAGCACATTGTCAAATCAAATTACTAGAGAAAAAGAATCCCCAATGCGTATGTTTCTTTTCCATGCATTTTTCTTCAACCAGAGAGAGTATTTTGGGCCCTCTTAGGAATTGACTGGAGTCCATTTTATATGACATTTACATATAGGGTACCTGGGTTATTTGAAACAATAGCAGTAAGCCTCATATCAAAAGTTTACAAATGCAATATCAAAATCATATACTATATTGCTCTGTTTTATTTAAAAACTAGAATATATGCATTTAATGGGCTCTCTGATTTTATAGGAGGCATTTATTTATCATGAGGAAATATCTTAGCATTGGTGGGCTAATTTTAAAAATTGACTGCTGGGTATATTGTAAAGTGTCTTAATATAGAAGGTTTCCAATATTGTCACTGTTTCTGAATTCTGATCATTCTGGTCTGTGCTTTTTCCCATAACCTTCTCAATAAACAGGAGAAATTTGTTTTTAATTTCAACATCCCAAGTCAACAGTAGTCTGCAGAAATAAGCATTTAGTTTAATGAAATTCTGGAATAAAAATGGGACTCATTTCCCTTTTGGGAATCTTGATTAAAATTTCTTAAGAAATGAAGAATCACAGAAACATGATGGTGGCAAGGCTGGAGGTGGGGATTAACCTCTCCTCCCAGACTGCTAGCAATAGGACAAGAGGAAACAGCCTCAAGCTGAGCCAAGGTGGGGTTCAGGTTAGATGTTAAGAAAAATTTCTTCACCGAAAGAGTGGTTAAGCATTGGAAGAGGGTAGTGAAGTGAAGTCACCATCCCTGCAAGTGTTCAGAAGACAAATACACTTCGTGCTATGGTTTAGTTGGCATGGGGGGTTTTGGTCAAAGCTTGGACTTGATGACCTTGGAGGTCTTTTCCAACTTTCTGAACAGTTTCAAATAAACAATCGTTTTGCTTTAGTTGTTAGTTTGGGTTGGGGAAGGTGGTGTTGAAGGAGGATTATAAGTATTGGAGCAAACAATGGTGCTTTTTCTACAGTTGCTATTTACTACAGCACCTCTGGAAATGTTCACTATTCTTTGTGAATATGAGGATCCCAATAGATATGAAGTATAATCAAGAATATATATACATATACACAGTAACCATGATATGCAAGCTTTCTTCATGGGAACAAATACAGCTCACAAGAGTGCCCATATGTGCAACCTGCAGCCTCAAAAAAAGTCAAAATTAATTAACCACACACTTTAACCTATTTTTTAAACTTACTGTCTGGGCATTTGTTCACTACTTTTAGAAAATAGGATAAGATGCCTACTTATTACTAGTCAGACAAGTGAGTGAATTTTTAGCTATCAAAGTAGTCTCTGTCATGATCTTTACCCTGTCATATTTAACAAGAGAAGATATGATTGCATCCTTTTCTCACAGATGTGTTTCTAACTTTTAGGTGTATTGCATTTATATTTTATCTGTAAACCCTATAAAGTAAAAAATTGTTCAATCATATTTGTTGAATGTTTTTTAGTATGTAATAAGAGATAATAAGAAGCTGTCACTTTGAAGAGGCTATCAGTAAAAATGAACATATTTTGCTTTTCTTTCTACATGCATGCAAATAATTCTTAATGACCCTATTGCATACTCTCATACTTTATTGGAATTATACCCTGTGTATCAGAAAGAATTGCGACAAGGGAACTTCTTTATGTCTGATATAAATCAATGAATGCTGCTTTAATTTAAAAGCTGAGTGATGATAAGATTCTGTGACTCAATAAATTTGAGCTTCTAGTACTATGTAGAAAAACATAAAACTTGTTTGTGCATTATAATGTGGCAAAAATATATCCATTCCTAATCACTGCTGTGCCTATCATTTTTAGCTTGCCTATAGCATGCATAATAAAATGTTTGCAAAATAAGAAGAAATTCTAATTTTCATATACCTGCATTATGAATCCCTGCAGCTATTTAAAAATACTAAAATCCTTAAACTGTGAGAATAAAATGCAATTTACAGAGTACATTTTCTTATTATTGACTTTGACAATAGCATCAGTTGTCTACACAGACCTATAAAATGCTCTAGGCATTGAGAGATACACCTTAAAGCACTTATCTTTCCTTTCTTAATAAAAGATAAAATAACAACGCTGGCATGATAAACAAAGAAAACAAGCAATAACTTACCGCTTGCCTAAGTTGACCTTGGTTTTAAGAATCAAGGATTGCTTTTTCTTAGCTCTGACATTAGCTAAACTAAATCCCAAAGCATATTCTTAGGTGGTGTGAAGTTGGTCTAATTTTATTCCAGTGAAGTGACACTGATTTGCACTCTGTGCAGATCAGGCCCCTTACAGGACTAACCACCTGCCCAGATTTCAGAATTAGCTGGGGATAAGACTGATTGTTTTCTAAGTGTTTGGTAGAGGACCGTCTACTGTTCAGTTCTTTTTGACCCTATCTGTACCTTGTACAGATATCTCAGTGAGAGAAGAAGCAGGGGTGGAGAGGGTGGAACAGGGTGATAAGGAAGCTGTGATATTTTGTAGAGCACAAAATTAAGCATTTCATATACATTGAATGTGAACTTTTGATCTATGGGTGATGTACAAATGTTTCTTCCAGCTTTTCAGAAATGCAGTACCCTCAAAGTAATAGATCAGCTGGATAAAGAGGAGAAGGTACATAATATTGTAATGTATCTAAGACAAGGGTGGGGGGGAGTATTTTTTTCCTGTGTTGGAAGCACTTCACAAAGAATATTTTTGAGGGGGTTCTTCAATATAAATCATGCCATTCTAGTTCAAAGCAACAAATTCAAACAAACTTGCAAAATATACAAACTAGTAAGTTCACAATACTAATTTAGATATGCTTGTTTACATTCTCACCCCATTTGACTAAGTGTGAAATGTTGAAAGCAATTGTATAGACCACAAGTATTTTGGTCCTGGCTTTAAGTAAAAGAAACTGTAAATAGGGCGTTATTGCCTAATTCAACAAAAGTTTTTGCAATACTTGTATTTTCTTTTGAACAGACTTTTCATACACTTAAAAAGATGTTTATTGGTGGAATGCATTAATAAAACCTTTTTTCTTTTTTCTTTTTTTTTTTTTTGAGCAATAGAAGGGAATAAAGAACCTCATAAATATGCTTACAGCTAGTGTTTACAAAATCTGCTAATGATCTCACTAATGGAGGTTAGATTATGGAATGTATTTTGCATCAGGTTTATGCCTGGAGCAGCCATTTTACAAGGAGTCACTGATAGAATAATATGTATTTTACCGGGGAGTGAAACTCTCACTGGGGGCATTTACATGTAATCTTTTTTTGGTCATTTTTTATTTGTTTTGTTTTCTGTTTGTTTTTTTTTTATTCTGTGAATCTTCTTTATGCATGCACATCTCAGTTATCAAAGAAAGCAGTTCTAATGATTGCAAATGTACAAAAGCTCTTGTAAAAACTCATGATACCTAGTTCTCATAGGTGTGTGTGTGACCCTAAAAGCTTCAAATGTATTTGTACAATGTGGTTCTTTCTCTTCCACCTTTAAAAACTGATTGTCAGCTAGAGCTAGTCAAGTTTTAGATTTACTTCATAGATAAATAATCCCTTTAATTTTAGTGTAGCAGAACTGAACAAAATCACTCAGTGAAACATTCAGGTCTAATATTTGTATGTTCTCATTAATGAGAAAGAAATTGGGAAGTATTTTACAACAGGTTCTTTTAGAGACTGCAGGGCCCAGGACTGGTACTGTTCATGACAGAGAAAAATTTCCAATTAATTACACTGAAGAGAAGATCAGATACAGAACACTAACTGCTATTAGGCATTATTGCTCACTTCTTGGGCTATTTAAGATACATACTAACCTACTGTTACTTCCAGTAAGTATTACTGTTACCTCCAGGGTAAGTATTTTCAGTATTCACCCTTGATGAACAGCACGCATGTACCTCCCTGACTGTAGTTCTGCTGTGAAAGGATTTCACCTTTGCACGCTGGGTTATAAGGCATCCTTTTGAGGATGTCAGCAATGCAAAAGTGCAGAAAACAATTTCCCAAGCAGAGAGAAAGGTGCCTCGTGCTGACTCTGCTCCTATCTCAATATTATCTGTGAGTTTAATGGGAACACAAAAAAATCTTAAAGATCTTCTTCTGATTTCATATAATTGGAGACCAAGCTTTCGAGTTCATTTTAAGAAAAGACTTTGACATTTAGTATTGTGAGGACCTAACCTTTTTAGAAAGAAAATGACTAGATCTTGATGTCTAATATTATTTATATTAACTATGAGAAAAAATTTATTAATTAAAATATAAAAACTTCAGTAATAGACTGTTAGGTTGGAAGGGAGTCACAATCTGAAATCTAATGCATAGATAGAAACAGCAGGTTTTCATTATTTCTTCCATTAACCCACGAATCCTGGCAATTTGATAATTTTGTTACCTTATGTTGCTATCAAAAAAATGGCACATCTGTTACAGGTAAACCCATAAAACAACTAAGCCCATTGGTGCTACTGACAAGATAGCTATCTCTTGAAAAAATTTTGGGGTTTGAAAATTGAGACAAAATTAAATAAGCAATCTAAAGATTTCAATTTTTAACATTTTGAATCCCTTCCTGTGTCTACTGATTTTCTTCTATGTAAGTAAATAAATACTAGCCATTTTTAAAAAGTTACTCATACACATTTCTCATATCCTTTACTAATTACGATGTAAATAAATCTTTTTAGAAATGATTTCCCATTTACCAGATTCCCATCCTTCAGGTATTAGAATTTCAGAATCACTGCATTCAAAAGTAAATATTTATTTTACTCTTCTGGGCTTCTTTATTTCTCAAAATATTGTAACAAGCCTTGGAGAATAAGGTAGTTTTTGAAAAGGAAGTATGAATATGAGTACTATGCATACAGAATGATGTAAGTTTAAATCTGCAATGGACAAAGGTAATGGAATTAGAAAATACACCTAGGATGCAAATATACGTGAAGGAAACAACTTGTGGGCGGGTTTTTGAGATACATTTCCTATACTAACATTCTGAGAATTTTGGGGGATAGAGTGCTATGAGTATGGCTAGCAGGGTCCTAGGAAGCAAATATATATTGTATTCATCTTCACCATTAGTTTTTTCTCTTATGGTGCTGCTCATGTGGCAGTTCTTTCCTTATATTAATTCAAAATTTGAGCCAATCTTGGTGACAGTTTGCTTGTCTTCCTCACCACTGAAGCACCCACAGCCAGTTTGTGTCAAAAGTCAACGAAGGAATACTGGAGAAATAGTTTAAAAAAGTGATGTTTAATTGCTGATTTTACTAGCTATCCAGAGGAAAATGTGAGGATTCATGTAAAGTTTGTTTCTTATTTAAAAATAGTGAAATGCCACAAACCATAAGTTTTTTAACTTCTGTTAGCTGCTGTGTATTTTTCTTGGAGACTGGACCCAATCCAACCTGTTGGTATGGGCAAGTGTATGTGTTCCTAACAAACGATTTACATGAGACAATGAAATTCTAGATAATGAACACTAAAAGGTTGAAGAAGATTGGAAGAGAAAGGAAAATCTGCAAGTTCCAACAGTAAATATGTGCAGGGGAGTTTGTTCAATATCATAGTGTATCTATATATTCTTTATCCCAACTTAATTAGATAACTATAGAGTTTTGTGTATAACAAAGACCAATAAACACAAGCCTACCTTCATTCTCAGTGTCAAACTTTGCTTTCTTAAAATCATCCGAACCAGTCTCTGACTGATTCCTTTACTACAGATAATCTACCAATACCTATTTTTACAGGATAAGTCATTGGTTTATCTTCCTATATTTCATTTTATTTCTTGTGTGGAACCTGCACAGCAATTATCTGCTGAGGTTTCTAATTGTTTTCTCTTTCAGGTTTTCCTTTTGAGGATTCACTTCAGGCTTTGGATTTAATATAATTTTTTTGGACCTGTAAAGCTGCAGATATGAAGACTTTACATTAGAATAGTATGTCGTGTCTGTCTTATTTCAATAAGCCAAATACAAACATATTTGGGAAGATAAACTCATCATCATCAGTGGTATAGCATACGGGTTTGGCCTTTATCTATGTATGTTTTAAAACAGAAAAATGTAAATGTACACATATACTTATGCATGCCTACATGCACATCCACAGATAAAAATTAGAGATCAGACTGTTGAAATCACTGCAAGAAGTTTTTAGTTACTTCAGTGTGTATTACAGCACAGATGTGGTTAACTAGTAAGTCACAGTTTTTCTAAAGGTACTCACTTAAAAAAATTGTATGTTTTCAAATCTACTGAATGTTTACAATTCCAACTAACTTCAGTCTATATATTCCATCAGAAAATCATGAAAAATATTCATTCAGCTGAGGTGACAATTAGGCTTCTTTAAAATTTTAGTAGAAAAATGTTACAGTGCAAACAGTTTACTGTTGATGACGTTCAGTTTACTGCATATCCCCCTATACAAGTGTGTCCTTTTTGATGAAAAAAGGTGATGTGACATGGAAATTCATAATAATAGTGCACCTTGGTTTGTGAGTAGCAAATACAGTAGTGCCTCATTCCTGGTTGGCACATCTGAGATCTGTATGAGGAAACAGTCCTGGACACATTCCCGGAACTTGATGGATGTCGTGTGAGTTGCTGTATTTTTCTTCCAACAAAAGTCTGTGTAGTTGAAGTCACCCATGAGAACCATGTTCTATTGACCTGAAGCTTGCTTAAGCAACCCAAATATTGCCTCATTGGCCTTATCATCTTGGTTTTGAGATTGATAGTAGGTGCCTATTGTACAATCGTTTTTGGGGACAGCCCCTCTGATCTTGATTCAGAGGCATTAAATAGAAATTCCAAAATTGCCATTGTTGAATGCTGTGCGATCAAGTTCTCCTTAATGCAGAGAGTGACGATTCCTCCTCTTCTTTCTGTCTTTACAGCCTCTCCATCCATCACAATCCTCCTGTAATGAGAGTTGTTCCACCACGTGTCAGTTATTCCTATGATTATGTGACTTTGAGTGGGTGCAGAGCTCCAGTTCCTCCTGTTTGGTCCCCAGGCTGTGTGCATTGTACACATACACTTGGGGTGGTTGTCTTCTGGTCCTCATCCTGGGAAGCAGCTAAGGAACATTTGTTGCTGCTCTGGTTGGCCTGGCTTATTCTCCAGTTGGTTGCAATGGCACAAGTGCAACCACTTTGGGTCTAGAGTGCCCTCAAATCCTCCCGTTTAAAGCTCCCCTCGGCAGGTTGGTCAGCCTGCTGCCAAAGATTCTTTTGTCTCTTCTTCAGATCTGATTTTAGTTGCAATTCTGGAGGGCGGGAAGGGAAGCAGAGTCCTGCTTTTGTGTGTCACCAGGGTCCAAGATGCCAAATTCTTTGTGGTGTCTGCCACAGAAGCATGATTCTGAAAACATTTCTCTATCTCCATTTCCATCTCAGTACCTCTAATACGGTACAGCCTTTTAACTGTTTCTTGCAACTTTCAAGACGCGTTCTTAATATTTGCATCAAATCATATTTTTCTATGGAGGCATACATAAAAATGCTTATGGCAATTTTCATTGTATATTTCTGACTGTTTGCGTGTCAGGGGGATTTTATCACTACTAGAGTTTGATCTATATAAGAAAAAAAAGGAGAATAATATACTCAAGCTAACAAGCACATATGTTCAAAGTCGTATTTTATCTGAGAAATTGTATAGCATAAGCAGATATGGAGATAATTCCATGCATAAGTCCTCAATAAGAAATGGGTTTTCAGGAACCTCAATAAAGTCAGGGCTCAGGTAAATGTGGTTGGAACTATGATGAAGCAGACAGAATGCAGCAGATGGAGAAGCAGCTGGTTGATATGTAGTAGTAGAAAGGTATTTTGTTTTTCTGCTTCTTTTAAACTCTTTGTGTGTGTAATTAAATATTCAAGAATGTGCACTGAATAGCAAATGTACCAGAAAGACACAGTTCTTAATAAAAGAGACTTGTTCTGTTGGTATACAACAGAAATCAGCTTAAACTGAAGTACTTCCTCTGGATCTGTACTAAACACCTACCTATATTATTTCTAATACTTCCAAGTGTTCAACAGTACTAGAAATAGAAAATATTTACAAGGATGGGTGTGTTTGGCTACCGTTGTTAGGTCAGAGGATATAATCAGTGGGGAGTGCTCATTTTGTTCCTGCTTCTGTGCAGTTAGATTATATACTCTGCCCCTTTACCACACCTTCAAAATAAACGAGGACATCATCATGATATACTAAGGGTCACAACTCATATGGATCATAGCAAATAGATATTCATAAGTCAGAGCATATGAACCTATAAAACAGATAGAATAGCTTACATCCGGAAATTGTAACAATTTCTGCTGAGTCAATTAATTTTCTGCAGCAGGAAGAAAACAAAGACAGAATGGTTAGTAATAAAGTGGTAAAGACTGAAGATGTGATTTACTCTTTACATAAATGCAATTATCATGGTCTAATTATAAGAGGTTGGCAAGAAAAAACATTTCAGAATTGCTGCATTAAATGCCCTAAAGCTTGCAGCTTTTTGTGCCTGACATACGTCACTAGTGTGAGCAAATATCACTAGGTAAAACTTAAGGAAAAGTGCCAGAAAAGTAGGCATCTGGGGCTGAGGTTTCCAGGGAAAGGAGACTGCCTTCTTAGCTATAGTATACTTAAGGTTGAAAGGGAAAGCTGTTGATGATCTTGCAGACTGGAGGCCATCTGGAAAAAGCCTGTGAGTGAATAGATAATTAATCAGATTGAGAAATATTTCCACTTTATGGAAGCCATTGTCCTTTGCAATGAAATCTAGTTCCATCACAGGTGGGAACAAGTATAAATGTACACTGAAAAGTGAAGATGGTAATGTGGAGCCAAGCACATTTGCTGGGGAATGGAGAACTGAAATCCTGCAATGGAGCCATCAGCTTTAGCAGGTGTGGGCTGCAAAGGCAGGCGTCATTTGAAACTCTGAACAGCACTGAGTTTATAAGGTGACCAAGCCTGATGCTTCAAAGCAAACAGCTGCTTTATTTAAAGAAATTAATGTTTTCTGACTGTCTACCTGCCCTGCAGTGACCCATTCCCAGTTCCTAAGCAAAGGGAGTAGAGCCAACTCTAAAGACAAAGTATGTGGTTTTCTGAGAAGGGAGAGGGCTGGCAGCAACAAAATGACTGTGGTCTGCAGCAGTGTCCTGTAAAGTCCATCTGGTGGCTGATGCTACTCTGGAGGCAGGTGATGGTGTGGCATGGTGCCTTGCTTTAAACAGTTAGGAGATGATGGCAGAAACTTTGCTTCTAGAAGGAATTGTCAACATCAGCTGCTGCAGTGAGTAGCCAGGCTCTTCTACTATTTTTTTGTCATTTCCTCTCTTGGCTGCTTCTTTTCCCTTCTCATCTTCCAGCACAGAGGTGAGTCAGTGGCATCCAAGCCCTTGCCACTGTGGCAATAAAGTTCATCTTTGTGCTCCTGACGAGAAATCTTTGCACCACTTTAGAGTGAGTCTATCAGTGCTTTGTAGTGATTAGCACTTAGGTGTTTTCACTTATACTTTCAACTAAGATTTCAGTTGGAGAAATTGTCTGAGCTGTGATATTGCAACCCCTTTTATTTTGCAAGGAAGCAACTGGAGGACTGGAATAGTTTAATAGGCCACAACACCCTTTTTAAATATGTTAGGTCACATAAGATGGATAAAAAAGTCCAAATAAATTACATATCTGGCAACCGTAAGGCACTTGCTGTAAGTATCACCTTTTTTTATATGCTAAAATTCTTACAGGATTAGTTTTGGTATTTTTAAATATATGTATTTGAAATTTCTGTTTGAGTTGTTTTTCTGTTAATTAAATTAATTGTTAATTTGAAACCATACTTAAATATCAAAACAAGAATTCCTCTGCTTGTGCCGTATAACTTTTTTGAATTTTCAGTTTAAAACTGACATTCCATTTTTGTTCTGGGCCAGTAAATTTTTTTATATTTCAGAATAACTACTAAACTAGAAAATAAATTTCTTCCCCCAGTAGAGGACACTGATGAAATAAAGAGGAAGAGGGCATTTGTTGGCTTTGTAAACTAGCTTAAGCTAGAGTGCTCTCAAAACTGGCACAGAAGTCATGGATGCTGTTGATTTTCATGCTTCTTTCAGCTTTTAATGTAATTGTACACAAACAAATTTAAGGGCAATAAAACGCACAAACACTGAAAGTTTCCTATTTAAGTCTGTTTCAAGGGAAGTTGAAAAAGTTGTTAGGAATGGCAGATAAAGTGAAATACCTCATGTCTAGTACATAAAACCTTTAGGAATCATCTCTATTAAAATGTCAGGTTTTGGTTAAATATAAAGAAAATGTGCTCTGGGATCTGCCCTATTTCACACTGACAGTGGAAATGGAACATGTGCTCTTCTTATTGATTATAAGTAGGAAACCAAACAGATAAGACACAGAGAAATGCCTGGTTTTGACATTTTCTTTACTGTGCTTCGATGTTTACCATCTCTTCCTGAGGGAGTATTTATCTTAGAAACCGCCACAGAAAATCACAGGCCTCAAAAATCAAAGGAAAGGACATGGATATGAGAAACCAAAGGCATAGTGGTATATTAAAAAAAGCAACTAGAAGTAAGTGAAGTAAAAAGAGTATTTCATTGCTAATTAAAAAACTTCCACATTTAAAGGCCAAGAAATGGAATCTCCACTGATGAGGAAATGTGTATGTATGAACAGATGCAAAGAAAGTAATTATATGTCTTGTTATATTTCATCTAAATAGGAATCATGATGACTTTAAGGTATGAGTTTAGGAAGAAATATGGCAAAAAACCCCCTGAAGCATGTACTCTGACCAATGAATTAGATTCAGGTCAAATGGAAGCTTTTCCATGGCTCTTGTGTAAATTAGCTTGCAAATACAGAACAGACCTGAACACTGTTCTTTCTTTGTGCAAGCCTAACTTGCAAAAAGTAAGTTGCTGAAATATATGTTTACACAGAACAAACAGGATACAGTATAATATTTCAGTAAAAGAGAAATTCTGTTTTAAAAGAGATTATCTCCTGCTAAAAAAAGATCAGAATGTTATCCACTAGTCTACAGAAAGATTCATGAGTAAATAAGAATGTTGGTATTTTTTAACACTTTCTTTTATAATGCCAACATCTTCTGCTTCATTAATTATAACAATATCAGTGCTAACAGAGAAAGTGAGATGAAAAGGGTAACTGTTGGGTGGCTGAAGTTACACTCACTGAACATTCTCTGCAGTTATGGAAGACTGTGGCCATCTGAGATTAGTCCTGTGGCAGAGCCAGGGCAAACTCTGTGCAGCTTAGGAGTTAATCAAGAGTAATGACTAACTGTACAAGTGCAGGTCTTTTGGGGTGTTTTGTTTTTGTGCTTGGTCCTTTTTCTCTCCATTGCATTTTAAATTGATTTATAAATTATTTTATCTGGGAAAGCCAAACTTTCTCAAAGGGTAACTTTAAAATTCAGCATGCTTCAAAAAAGTCTTCCTATTCGGACTGGAGAAAGAGGTGAACCTTAGGATACCCTTTCTCTTACTCATTTATGCTTTCTTGATGTCTCTATAAATGCTGTTGTATCAGTGATAATATTGTTTCTGACATCTGCTACATAAATGAATTGCGTTGTTTCCTGAGAAGTGGCTGGTCAGTTGTGAAGTGTGCTAGAGAAAGGTCAGAGCAGAATTAAGGTTCTGATATTTTGCCATTAGCATGCTACAGAGCCAAGGTTTTTTTGAAAAAGTCTTCTTTTACTGAAGCTGGACGTGGTCCCGGTAGAAGAGTTTTGAATGGGCCTAATTTCTCCTGCAAGTCATCCCCTCAAGAGAGTAGTGGATGTTATGGCAAAGAACAGATGTGTTTGTGGGACAAATGTGCTCTAGAGGCTCAGGTACCAGGTTTGTGTCCCAGGGCTAACACAGGTGGCAAGCTTTGTAGCACATCATAATTTGGTCATGCCTTAACATCCCTCTCTGGGATTGTAAGGTGCATAAAAGCACACCTTGCTTTCAGCCAATACTTGGAGTTTACCTTTAGGATTAGTGATAATTATGGGGTGATATAACAGTGGCACTACAGAGTTCAGATATGAGTACATGTGCATGGGGGCTTGTGTTGTCTGCACATGTGTGTACAGATGCAAGGAACTTCCACAGCCTTGGAACAAACTGAGCATAAGGAAACAGACTCCTCATACACTCACCATTTTTGGATTCAGTTTGCTTGTGTGTTTACTGCCATGTAACACTAGGTAGATGGTCCTTGTTTCTCTAATAAGGTCAAAGTGACTTTTTGTTATTGAAAATAAAATATTAAAGAAAAGGTAAATATAAACAGGTGAGCTTGCTTTTGCACAACCAATAAAAAATTACTTTCTCTTGCTATGGAACACGATATCTTGATAATGAGAATGGAAAAGTATTTACGACCTTCTTAATGAAAAAATTAATTGCCTGATAACATTTTTGCATAGTTGCAGTGGAAGAATACAAAATGTACCATTTCTATATTTATCAAACTGCCTTCTGACCTACATATAATAAAGCTTAACCACAGTTATGAATACAAAATTATTTTAAAAGCCTCTGAGTTATTTTCTGGTACAACCAAATAGAGTTCTGAAAAACTTTTACTAAATCTAGAATTCTATCCTGTAAGTAGGGGTTTTTTAGTTAATAGTGGTGCTATGTGACAGCATAGGTTTATACCTGTCAGTTATGTGCTGCACTGTAAGATGTGTTTGACATATCCTATGAAGATGAAACGCATTATTCTTTGCCAGACTTCAGGGCAACAGTATTATGTGTTATATTGGATGTATAGGATAGCTATGGTGTATAACTGGGTGTTAAGGGAGCAATAGGAAGAGTGGAATTCCTATTACAAACAACTCAGTAAGAGTTCTATCCCCAGCATGCTGGTTGGTGACACATTGGTGTCAGCAAGAGCAATGTATTCAAATAAAAAGCATAATATGGCCATCATATCAGTGGAACTAAAATACAGTTTGGATGTTTACAAAGCTTTAAGAAATTGTAGATGTGAATAAAAAGCTGCACCTGAATTTTACAACCCATGAAGGTCCTCTGTGATCTATCTCAACTAAATCCATTTGTTCACAATGCATGATGCTAAGGAAAATTTTGCTTATAGGGACTTCCTACATGCTTATAAAATTAAAATAGGTAAAACCATTACATACTGGGAATGAATACTTTGGGATTTTTTTAGTATTTTGATCTCCAACTTGAAAATATGAACAAATGCATTTTATAGGGGCACTTGCCCCTATAATTAAAGATAGGGGTGGTTAATAAAACAACAAAGGCATTTTTAGATAGGTCACAGCACTGGCTAGATACTCAAGAGGTCCTTAATTATTACACACTTGTGCTATTGGGGCTGTCTTGAGCAGGCAGTAATCCTCAGTGCCTAGGTTCCCTGCCTGCCACATTTCGCTTCTCACATGATTCCCAAGGCTACTGATGATACCTGGGCTCTGCAATGCTTCATGAGTGTTTAGCTGTGCTGGATTTACAATGCACTCTCCAAAGCGTCTGTTAGTTGAGAGGAGACATTCAGATTTTCTAAGAGACTTTAACCACAGTTACCCTTTACTTTAAATAGGACAGAAAATAGCTGTAGCCAAAATAATAAACATATCATTCTGCATGGTTTAGCTTGTTAGGAAAATGGTCAGCTTTTAGGAAGTGAGTCAAAGTCTTCTGGGAGTCTTTTGTGCCTGGTACATAGTTTCTTCCCTGAATCATAGAATCAGAGAGTCTTGTCTACTTATTGATTACCTGTTTATTTTTGTGTCCAAACACCGACAGGGAAAAGGACAGTTTATTTTATAAATGTTACATATACCATTGTCTAAAGTTTCTCTAGTCAGCCTATTCAAGTAATTAAGTTCCTTCCTCACATGCTGGCTACCAGCCCACAAGGCATAATAAGATTGATTGACCTACAGAAGTGCACAGTTAAATCTATTCAAATGTCATTGAGCCCAGATAGTTCACCCTTCCAACCTAGAACTGCTAGTGTGCCTCATGTTAGTCTATTGACTGCCTTTTCCTCAATCCCAGAAGAGTCTCTTTGAACAGAAATTAATCCCTTGGAGTCAGTTAAGCAACCAAGATCACACACTTACACTTAGTGACACTTAATATTTCATAAAAACACTGCAAAAAAAATCCCCTATGGTCTCCAGAAGTTGACATTCATTGGAATAATTTATGCCTAGGCTTCTAAAGGCATTCAGGGGGGAGAGTTCTGTCCATGTGAGGTTTTAAATGTATTTTTTCTAATTCAGATATCTTTAAGAATTCCTCAAAGGCTCCAGGTTTGCCTGCAAGCCTGTAATATCTGCAGGATTTGAGTGTCCAGTGGTAAGTAGTGAGTTATTATAGTATATTCAACAGTGAGAAGTAGTTTTAGGCTTATTCATCTCATCATGTTTGTGTTGTACAGAACTCTAAAGTAACTTACATTTCCAGGTCTTTCTGTGGTTGTGTTTTTTATGAAGTTCCACTTGGCTTTTAAGTGCTAGTATTCCTTCTGTCCTGCCACATCCATTTTCGCAGCACTCATTTTACCTCTTGATGAGACAATCAGGTGGCCAGTCTGCTGTGGCAGGAAGTTTAGTAAATGCTAAGGGACTCTCTCAAAATGACATGCAAGTTCTGAGAAAAGTAATTTGGTGGCTGTAGATTTTTAGTGATTTGTGTGATTATATGAAACTTCTTTCTTCATGAGCCTCTCTGCAGAAAGGTGTGATGAGTGTAGAAAGACTAAACTGTGTAAAACAATCCGTGTGACTTAAAATCACAAATACTCTGGACACGGAACATATGTTCCTGTTATAGAAATTGTCCCATAATGTCGAATTTTGCCTCAGAGGTAATACAAAATGCTGAATAAGACCTATTCAATGAACAGATCCCTTGTTGTTGCACCTGAAGATTATGAAGCTCCTATTCTAAGATATCCACAAGCCAATGTCATTTGGTTTGAAATTTTGGGAGGCTGTAGCATCATGATTCTGGTGTATATATGAGGAATCATGAAAATTAAAACACATTTTCAAAGTTTTCATATTTGGAAGAAATCCTGGCTTCATTAAAATTAATAATAATATTTCTGTTGGTATCAATGATGCCAGATTTCTTTCATTTGTTAGCAGAAAATGTGGTATTTAGATGTATTTGGAGTTTTTTTCATAATATCCTGCTTGCAGAGAAAAAGTTCCACTTTTAAATTTAGAAACACTATCTGTAAGGACACCAAAAGTACACATGGAACAAAGTGAGAAGTATTTATCTGGATACTTTTCTACTCTGGGCATACTATGGAAAGTGGAAGGGATAAATACAAGGATGGATTGACTTAGGTTACATCTTACTTTGATTCTGTAATATATAGATGTGAGACACCAAATGTTTGTGGAATCAAAACTAGTCTTGTTCCATACTGGGAGAAACATTACATAAGTAGAGTTAAATAATTCTGGCTATTTTTATAAGAAAGGTTTAAAAAATCTGAATAAGAAAAATGTTTTATTATGTTTTCAAGGTTCTATTTAATGAAGTACATATAGAAAAGAAGAAATAATAAATTGGGAACACCTACTGTCTTTGACAACTGAGTCAAAGGAGATCAGTGGCAAAGTTTAGATCTAGTTTTCCTGATGCAATTATATGTGAAAAAACCCCCACATTTTTATGTTTTCCTCTCACCGACTTTCTTCTTCCCACAGTGGTCAGGCTGTTTATCTCATCCTCAGTAGATCATGGAGAGAATCCAGGGGCACCCACAGGTTACTCTGAACCCAAGACAAAATCAACTTATTTTCCTTCCAAAGAAACAACATTTTCTAAAACTGAAATTTATTGTTTCATTATTTAGGAATCAAGAAGTCTAAATGGGAAATTCTCAACAGATAAAACTAAGACAGGAAGAAATAGTGTGTTGCTACTCATGAATTTCATTTCAAAAAGGGAAAATACAACCAATCAATGTTTAGAAGAATTTTCTAGGACTGGAAGCCCTAGCAGAAAGCCTCTCCATTTATATCAGGGACAAGGGATTTGAAAGAAGGGAGAAAATTATATATTAACTGCCCTATGCAAGGGTCCATGAGGGCGATGTCTCTTGAAACTTGTGAGAACAAAAAAAGAGGTACCATATAGATACAAATCACCAGCTTAGAGAATACCCTCCATGAATTACCACATGGCAGTTTTTGTCCTAGTCCATTAATTAAAGAAACAAAGAGGCAATTCCTGTGAAAAGAGAGGGTAGTATTGAAGAGGAAATAGGTGGGAGTAAAGGTAAAAAGGAAAAAGTCATATAATTTTTTGACATATCCAGCAGCAGCATATTGTCAAGTAGTAGGGTTACATGGAATATAAGCACGAATATGATAAAAATACACGTATTTTTCTTGTTGCTAATTCTTGTTGCTGTTAGTTTAAGACTAGAATTTAAAAGCATGACAACTCCATACGTCAATGTAGGTAGCATTTTCCTGCAAACCAATGTGCTTATCATGCAATGTGCTGATGTTGATCAGTCTTGATGTGTTGCTTTGTAGGTTCAGAAATAACTAATATGAATCAAAAGCATGTGGCAGCTAATCTAATTTATAGAAAATACTTTTCTCTTAAGAAAAGTAGAAGCAGAGATGATATGCAGTGCGGGCTACCTGGCCACTGTTTTGTACAGTACACTAGTTGTACAATTACCTACAGATAATTTAATCACCTGCCTGCTCTTCTATTAAGACTTGGCATTTAGTTTGGAATGGCAAGGGAAATGCATTGGAACAAAAGGCAATCTCACCCTGAAGCCCTAGTGGTGGGCAATGCCATTGCCCAGCTATGGACTGCTTTTCGATGTGGACAGACCTCTGTGGGAACTTTTGATGCTGGTCCTTAAACCTTCAAACCTCATCTCTCACTTTTTCTTGTATTTGAGTCAGTTTCTAGCATTGTTGATGCTCTAGGTACAGAAGCAGGTGCTTTCATGGATGAAGGTCCCATCAAACAACTGTAACACACTAGAGAGGAGTATCTACTTGCATTCATTCAGTGGTTTGAGCGAGAAACTCAGGCATACCACATGCTCTGTCAGGCTATAAAGCTGCCCCTGACAGGGAAGGTTTGTTGCTAACACCTGACAATGAGAACCACTATTTGGTAGCAAGGTGAATGTGGCTGATCCTTCTCTCAGGGGTCTGAGGCAAGGCTTGAAGCTGATCTTGGACCCTCCTAAGACGATTCTGAGGACATGAGGCTACATGAGACAGACCAAGAGCAGCACACAGCACATAAACACTGAGAAACAACCTGAGGTCCAGGTCATCAGCTGGAGCAAGTACGTCTTGCTCCATTAACTTCAATGGAGCTTTTTGGATTTATGAGTTGGGAGCTAATTTTTAAATCCTGCTATATCCTGAATAGTACAGTGGGGGATAGAAAAAAGGACAATCCATGGGTTCTTGGACCAGAGATTAAACTTGCAAGGGTAGATGAAGCATAGCCAAAGGAGTCTTACAGTAGCAAACCCAGGAGAAGAGAATCCTCTTGCTCAGAGACAGCCACAAGACAGCTGATTTAGGGAAAGTGCTGTACCTGACTTGAGTTTGAATCTTTAATACATATCTTTCAATTAAAACCTGATCCAGGCTAACAGAAAGGTATGAGGTACAAACTGAAAGTTACAATGGTAGATTTATCTTGATTCACGTAATACATCTGCTAGATGAATAATGCTTCAGATACTTTAAGTAAGTTTGATTAATTAAGCGGCCTAGTGACATTCTACTGTTTCTTGGAAGTCTAATTTTGTTTCAGAGCTAATAGGAGAAGAGCAGAGAACTGAGACTGTCTCACATCTTGGCTATATAACAAATCTGTTACAAGTGCAACATGCAACTCAAATCCACACTACTGATTTGTAATTATGCAAGCAAGCACTTCTAATTCTATAATGATACATTACTGAGGTACAGTGACATTCACTTGTTATGGTCAAGGATACAAGTAGCAAAAAAATTATGTCAAATATATAATTTTAGTGTACAACTGGACACAGAGCTGAGAGTTAATAAGTCCTTAATTAATATCAAACTGAGCTGTTATTGCTTCTGACCATTAAAAATTGAACACTCGCAAACACTTATCAGTCATTACTTTTCTTTCTGCACGCTTCAAAGCCGGTAGTCTACAGAGTGCTCTAAACGTAATTATTATTACTTAGGGGAACTCAAACACCTACTATTCTTATTCTATTTAATTTTTAACCAAAAATAGTGCTTCATTTTTCCTCCTGCTTGTGTGCATACTTCTGTTTATGCTTTCAAACAATGTAATTTCTCAACAAGCAGCACCCTCTCCTCTGTGCTATTGGTCTTCATCCATGACATCAGAAACAGTACCTGAACAAAAAACATGTTACATTGAGAAAATTATAATAGTGCCCCAAACACCAAGTATGTGCCGCATACAGTTTTTCTTTAGTTAAATGTTAGTATCCATCTTCCTACAATTTTGTTGTAAGCCAAAAATAACAATTTCTCACTGAGAAATCTTGGTGGTCCAAAGCTCCTGAATGTGTAGGCAAATTTGGCTATGATTATAGAAAAAGAGCAGATGAAAAAGGAAAACCAGAAAGAGAAGTAGTATATTATCATTACAGCAAAAAATGTATTTCGGAAAATAAATGCTGGGAATAGAAAGTGATAACAACACGAGAAAAATAATATAAAACTAAAATCTTTTGGCTACTGTGAAAACTCCTGTGACATAAAATCTGAATATTGTCTTCTAAGATTTTTACAGCAACCCTTTCCTTCTGATTTGCAAACAAACCTGAATTTTTCAGTATTCTCTTGCAGATCACCCTAGGAGGAAAGATCCTGTGTCCTGACTGAGAGGAAATAATTGTTAACTGCATAGAACAACTCCTCCATTGCAATGCTCTAATTAAAAGTGATCAGGTAATGAATTTGATGTAGAATCAAACAAGCTGTGGAGAATTCAAATGAGCTGTTTTCTCAACTGGATTCAAAGTCATCAACAGCTGAATGAAAATGCATTATCCCAAACCAGGTGCATAGGCATGGAACCCTCAGCATATAAAAAAATACCCGAGGGGTATTTAGTGGTTCAAGGCATCTGTGTCCCTGTCTGAGCCAGAAGTTCTGCAGTCACCTGCAGAGGTGGATGGTGCTGGTTTACTGGCTATGGGTCTATGAAGCAAGGGAAGAAATTAAATAAAGGGGTATATTGTTGAGAATATCTTCTGTTTGTCCATTTCTGCCAGATTTGCCATAAATCTCTGGCAGGTGGTGAAGCTTGCCTTGCCAGCACATAACTTAAGAACATCTAGCAATATAAACAGGATTTATCGGACCATAGAGGTAAACTATGTCCTACCTTCTCTCAGGATTCAATAGCACTTAACTGGTGCCAAGTGGAACTGTTTGTACCTAGTGAGGTGTTTGATGGCTAGGTGGAAAGAACAGATAAACAGAATGTACCAGATCATTCTCCTATGGTGAGTCACTATCACACACAGGCTGGTTGTTTTTTAGTCAAAGCAAGGTGCTGGTATCAGTGTGATCACTCAAAATATAATTTGCTTTGTGAAAGGAATCAGCATCTGGCTCTGTTCTAACTAACATAACCCATCAAGAAATGTCTGTCATGAAACAAACAAATGTGCTCAGCAAACTGAAGTCAAATTCTGGTCAAACCTATGAAATTCTATTAGCTTCTGCAGAGCTATGTGGGAATAAGTGAGTGAAAATTAATGCTGGGTCTTTGCCTCAATCAATTCAGATACTTGGGTGGAATTATGGATGAGTTTAGCTCTGTCTTAAGTAGTGTGCAATTCCTCTATGTAAAGCAGTAAAGCCTTTTGTTAAGAAATAGCTGCACATGACCACCCATCTCTTACTACTGAACTCTAAACAGAACTACATTTTGTTGATGTTTTAATTCACATGTACTGTTGTGATGTGCAACAGCATTCCACTCAAACTGTTACTATAACTAATGAGAAGACTGCCATGGTTTTAGGTTTGGATTGGGAAGCTGCTCTGAGTAGCAGTATCAAAGGTTTGGGAGACAGTAGTATTGTCTGATGCTGTGCAGGAGGAACATGGCCAGCTGGAGAAGCTTTCAGGCAGTCTGAGTAGGAGAGTGAAGTAGTATAATTAGTCTGGAAAATAAAGGCAGTCTGAGCCAAAAATGCTATAACACTTAATTTCTGTTGTATTTTTATTATGTATCATTGAAATCTGGAGGAAGGCAAAGACAACTATTCCCTAATGGACGGATGCTGCTGTCATTCTTGATACAAAGTGTCTACAGACTCCTTAGATGTTTTCATTTAAAAGAGTTAACAGAATAGGGATTTGCTCTGTCTCTGCTCTGTGCAAGATATTAGGCAACAAAAGAGTTAACACCAGAAACCTCTTACAGAGGAAATAATGCTGATTCAGCTACATTGCTTCTGAATTATGAATAAACAACTTAATGAGGTTGAAATCACACTTGATGTTTTGCTCTTGCCTCTACCACAATCAGTAGCTACCACCCAACTCAGCATTCCACTTAGGCTGAATGTAAGGATATTTGAAAGAAATCATGAAACAGTTTAACATGAAATGCACTTCAGAACACATGATTCTGTGATAATGACACTGGGGAACTGTGTGTTACGGGACAGCATGAATGAGTGGGAAGCTGCTTTTGGCAATATATGCTGTAAAGAAGGGGTAAATCTGAAGTATTGGTCTGGGAAATTCAGAAAATAACAAAAACATTTTGTGTCATACAGTAAAACAGGCTGGAGTGAATAGAAGCTTATGAGGAAGATAGGAAGTGAGGAGATCACAGCAGCAGCAGATGACATGAAGACCACAACTTCAGAAAAAAAGTCACTGCATTAAAAGCAATGATAGATATAATGGTTAATAAATGAACAGTCAAAACAAAGAAAGAAATTACACTTTTCACTTACCATAAAGTTCATGTGTATATTTTTAGTGCCTCTCACTAACAAAATCCAACAACCTTCAGTGTTAGAAAATATAAGAAAAATGAAAAAAGGAAGAATGGAACATGGAATTCAGAAGAAGCACTGTATAAGAAACAGTAACTAATTGAAGAACCACTAGACCATTTAGAAGTGGTAAAAGCCTTGGATATTTAGGGCTTTATTTTTTGGACAGCAAATGTAAAAGTGAGAATAGTGCTGCAGAAAAAAATGTCAAACAATAAAGTTTTTTCAGGCTGTAAATTCATGAGGAAAATTCTATAACCCTTGAAAATCCTATAGGAGAGATATGGAGACATTTTCCTTAAGGTGATTGAGAACTGTGGCCGGGAACTGCCCTTGACATTTAGAGAGGCTACTGCTATTGCGGCAATGAGGGTGAGCTACCATTGGAATTTGCCTTAGACAATATTAAGAACTACACATCATTCTGTGCTGAAAGATTGAGTGAGATTCTCAGATGAAAGGAAGGTCTTATGTCTTAGATCATGAATGTCATAATAGTGTAGTTTTAGCTGCTAGTTAGCCTACCAGCTTGTCTCATGCTGCTACAGCTATATCAGATTTGTCTAAGGAATGTGCTACTTTTCTTGACAAACTTTGCGCGCCCTAGATAAGACTTGCAGTGTTTTCCTCATGTTTGCAAACACTAGCTGTATTTAATCATGCGAGAAACACTCATTCCCTGCTACTCTAGGATAGTTATATCCATCTCAGCTTTTGTGATGAATTATGTGCTTGCTGTAACATGTATCATATCCTTTCTCTGAATAAGTTTGTACGTTAATGACCACACAGACTGCTCTTTATGTACATCTTCCTTCTCAAAGAGTCTGTGGGGAGGCTTTGTAGTTCCACATCTGGTTTTGCACATTCTTCTCTTTCATACCCAAGAACATATGCATTAAAAAAAAAGGTGAAAAAAGGACAATAAATCACGTTTTGTCTCTTTCTCCCTCTGTCTTCCGCACCCTCCCCCCTTCTCTCCCTCCTCCATTTCTTTAAGATTTAGAATTTTTCACATTTAAATGATACAACTGTCAATAATCATGTTCTGGCATTTTTATATGCAAATGTCTTATGGATTCACTCCTACGTCCTGCTCAGATGTTGTAAACAGACCAAATGCTCATTTCTACAGGAATGGGTGATGCTGTTGAAGATACATTTTTCTATAACACAAAGAATAGGGTTTACCTGAGAGGTAGTGGACTTCTGCTCTATGAACTCACCTTGGACAACAGGCATGAGTTCATGACAGGAGACATTCAGGCAATGGCATGTTGTTATGCCACAACTGATTTTTCCTTAGCAACATTATAGATGTGCCCAACCTTTCTTCGTTGAAGTAACTTCTGCTACTTCAGATGATGAAATGTCAATGACGTTTTCGTTTGCTATACAGAGGTTTCTGATTTGTTCCATAGCCTCAAAAAAAATATATTTTTTTCTCTTAAAAGATATTCTTTTCTAATAGGAAAATCCCAGTGACATTTATTTGTGGGTGTCAGCATGCGGCAAAGACTGACTTCAAATCCATTAAAAACGATGAAGACTGTAGAGCATTTTTTGGTGCACAGGCTCCAACTTTATCAGTGGTAGAGTATGCAGGAGAGATGTGTCTCACCAGACATAACTATATTTACAAAAAGGGGAAAGTTTTTATCCAACCTTTTATTTCAACACTTTAAACAAGCAGTTATGAGTGGCTCCCCAGATCAACATACCTGTGGATGTCATCCTTCAGTGGATCACACAACTCCATTCACAGACACACACATTTTTCTTCATTAAGCAGAATATGTCTAAAAGCCAAGCATTGTCATGCTTGATTGCCAAGGATTTAGCTAGAAAGGACTTAATAACATTGATTGCACAAAGTTGGAAAAAACCCCCCAAACAACAGAAGACCTGATAGCCTTTTTTTTTGCCATTTCTGTTTTTTTACAGTGTGCTTTCCACAAACATAGTTTTTTCAATTGAATGCTAAGCATTTATTAATAAAACCATCTTTCCTGCTTCTTGCTTCTTCACATGGCATTTAATTATATATTTGTGGGTGTTTATCCATGTAGTAGCTAGTAATGATGCTTGATGATGAAAAATTCTTGAATTTGCAAAGGGAAGGTAAAACCCCTGAATCTTGACAGAAAAGCAGTGGTGGGAAATATGCTAGTTTAACTGAGTTTGCTCTTGGATAATGAAGAAAAAAAGCATTTGGAAGACAAGGAAACAAAGTAGTTTTGGTTTTTTTTTCATTGATATGAAAGCATAAATGAATAGGTTAATTTAAACGGTATAATACACTCCTCCCCACCCCTCCCATTCTTGACTTGACATAATAATTTAGTCTGAACTTAGATGTTGTTTATGCAATTTTACTACTGGAGCTGAAAGAATGAAAGTGAAGAATTGAAATGCAACTTAAAAGAAACTGTGCATTTTTCTCCAAAATGCTCTTACGTTAATAGACTTCCACTGACTTAAACAGCTTTCCTAAAAAATTGTGTGCAAAACAGAAAAGGGAAGAGCCAGAATTACTATTCCTTAGAGATATCTTTGCCCATTCTTTTTAATGGGAAAGGTGTTCAAATAATTTTGTCACTTTCAAAGAGCAAGAAGTAACAAATTTTTATTAGTATTAAATTGTGCAGCTCTCAAAATCACAATACCCATTTTACATGGCCCCTCCAATGAGGACAATATAAATTGCCTTTTTGCTATCATGCTCACCTATGCTCTGTGAATCTAGATTTTCACAGCATATTGAAAAATCAGTGAAGAGGTGCAAATATTTTGGTCCATACTTATCTTTCTAACAATAAGTAAAACAACTATGTTTTAAAGTGATAGTGGTACAGCTTCCCTTTTTTAATGATAGGATTTCTGGGAACAAGCTTATTATTTGAGCCAAAAACCAGATTTGAAGTCATATGAATATTTAAGTGGCTAGTTTGAAAACAAAAGGGCTCCCAAGAAATACTTGAAAGAAGAAGGCTTGTCAGTGGAGCATATGCTACTTGCAGGATGTCCAAGTGTGTCAGTATAGCTATGGTTTATGTTACAGTGATGTAACTATGGCTTGTTGGCTAGTGCAGATTTGATCTCCACCCACAGCCCTCAGATTCCACCTAGGCAAATCCAAAACCAAGTATAGCAGGACAGTTAAAAAAATCAGGTATTTTCAGAGGAAACTGGCATTTTATGTACATTGATTATTTACATTTTAAAAGATTTCTCCTTCTACTGAATCCCACTGTCCTTAATTCAAAGGTCAAGAGTGGTTTCTCCACTGAGCTCTGACACTTTTAATTCAGATTCAAATAGATTTGATCTGGCAAAAGTTTGTATGAATCCTAAGGCCATCTGCCATGCCTATATGCAGACTTGTAAATACAAAAAATGGAATAATGAAATTGTGTATGGAGTCTTATGCTAGAGGGGATAGAGTGTAGAAAGAATTTTTGATTTTGGGGATTGATTTTCAATTGATTGATGATATATCCTGACATGTAGAGATTTGTTTTGGGTTCATGTACCCTTACACTCAAAATGTTTACAAACATACATATTTGTTGTTTAAAATAACAAATATGTATATTTATTTAAATACATATGGTTGTATAATATATACTTCATGTAATAATAAAAACCTATTTTAACATATACTTATATATTTTTATTTAAAAAATCTGTGAACAAGAAATTGTTGCTTGTATTTAAAACAAAACCAGTACACATTAAGACCAATAATTGAAAATGCAGTGTAGGGACTAAAAAGTGGTAATCTCCTTCAAAAAATAAAGAGAAATATAAAGTCTTAGGAAAAAAATAGATTACATACAGAGAAAAAGAGAAAACTCTCTGCCCTCATTGGGGATGAATGCTACACAGGATGGAGCACAGTAGTGTGACACAGGCAATCCATAGCTCCCACAGTCATTTTAGATGGCTTACAAGGAGCAGGGCAGCAAGGCCAGAGGCTGTGCCTGAGGAAGGGTTAATCCTGGATAGATACAAGATCTGAAATATGGGATAATATGGGATAAGATGGTCTAAGTGTCACAGAGACCACACACTGAACCTGTTTCCAGAAATTAACATGCTGTTAAGCATCCCATGAAACACAATATCTTAAACTCCATATATCCTTAGCTCACAGAAATTTTGAGTTCCATGGATATCCCAACTTAGACCTTAACTGATAATAAGTACCTGTTATTCCATGGAAACTTTTCTGTATATCCAAGTGCATTCTTCTTGTTGAAACCGAAGCTAAAATCTCTGTTCTTCAGTGAAGGTTCGTCAGTGAAGTCCTATGCATGTTCATATTCACTAGATAGACCACCAAGGGTTTGACAAAAATACATATGAAACAAGTGAATCTTAACTCTCTATCTTATATGCAGAAAACATGTTCCTCTTTGCTTAAGGGAAGTACTTCAGTCATGGGTTCTGAATTACTTACAAAATAATATTTATCTATTCCCAAGCTTGGTATACTATTTCCTCAAAGACTGAAAAAACATTGTGAAATTATGAATATTGTGACTGGGCTGGAAAACTGCTGTGTGAAAAGGGATTTTGCCCAGGGAGGTCATAACATCTTACCAAACTTCAGTAGCCAGGAGGTCTTTTTTTGCAGGCTGTGTAATGGCTAACTGTTCCAAGTAGCATTCAGGAGTCAACTCTACTGGAACAGTTCATAAAAGGTGACCTTTAAAGAAGGTTGTACTTTGTCATCTTAAGTTAAATTGAACTTTGAAATGCAATTGAGGATATGGCCACTGATATCAGTAAGACCATTATGTCTGGTACAAGTATACTGACTCACACTCTCAAATGTGTTCTTTATATTGGTGTGCCAGGTAATCAAAAGAGACAGAATGCAGAAAAAATGGCCAGCAGTTGTGACTCAGAAATGCCGAATGGGTTTTGACACTGGAAATGCCAAGGGCCTAAGTACGATGTGATATTGCTATTCAAAATAAATTACAAATACAAATTTGGTTTTGAATTAGAAAAAGTTGAGCATCATAGAATAGTTCTACAACCATCTTATTTATTTTTTGCTTTATTCTGGAGATGGAGGGAAATTTTTTTGACTGTGTGCAAAACTGGAACTCAGCTTTTTGCTCTAAATCTCCACTAGAGATATGACTCCCTGAAGGGAATTTATAAATTAATCTGTAATTGAGACAATTTCATTTCCATCGTTCTCACTTCAGTATTCCTGAAGACGCTCTGGATCAATTTCTTTAAAAACCCCATTAGCATAAACAATGTGAATTTAATATTATAAGCAACTAATTAAGACATCTGTTCAAAAGAATTTTAACAAATGAGCCTAACAAGCTCACTACCATTCCCACCAAATCTGTTAATCTGTGAAGGTCAGAGGTGGGGGGGGTTCAAACAACTTTGGCAGGTGGCCAGTTGTTTCACCAGGCTGAAAATATTAAGAGGACCAAAGGCTGGTTAAAGTGAAGGACTTGTCAAAACAGAAGCTCCACTCAAATTTTTACAAATGTGCCAGTGGAAGGCAGTGGAGAATCAGTCCTTCCATCTGCATATGTATAAATATTGTCTCATCTGGTGCTCCTAGGAATTTGGGAGAGTCATCTGAACTGGTTAAACAAATCCATGGTATTTCACTCTTTAGCAGACAAGCATTTATGGCTTTCATTGATATTAACAGCATTTTTACACTGGTTTCCAGTGTAAAATTTAGGAAGAGTTTTGGGCTGTTAACATCTTGCTGCGATTGTTCCACAATACCATGACATAATGTTTGTCACGACCTTCCTTTTAAACTGGCATTGCTGTTCCTGTTCCAGAGGTTTGTGATTTTCCAAGCATCCTGTGTGACAATGCAAAGAGGAACGTGAATTACTGCAAGGCACTTACAGCTGTCATTTTATACTTAAGACTTATAAATTATGGAAGGTATCACTCAAGCCAACTGTGCCATGAAGAAATTGAAGATAGATATTATTGCCTGTGGCATTTGTGCTCAAAATACTTCAATTCAAACACTGAAATTACTGTTTTCAGAGGTAAAAAATGCATGCTACCTTTGGTCAAGTGGGCACTTTAATTCAGCTTATCACTTGCTCAGTATTTTTTCCAGTACTACCATTATTAAAAGCCATTAATTAATTTTTTTCTTAGCTCTGTTCTATTTTTAAGGAATAATATACATGTATATGTATAAATAAAATGTGTCCTGAAACTTTTATACACAATTTAAAGAGAATAATAGGAATAATAAAATGTTTCCAGGACAATGATAATGATTTCTTTTCTTATTGTCTTGTTTTTTATCCCAGAAAATAAATCAACTCTTCTACTTAAAACAGACTTTGAGAAACACAGACCAAAAGCAGCAGAGTAAAAACCATTTAAATAACTTGAAATGGCTGATGACAGATCACAAGCCTCAGTTTAATTACATCTGTATCTACTATCAGATGCATTAATGGAAATATGGAAAAATTAACTCTGAGGTCAAATATTGTTCATTTTCACAGGAACAAAAACCCTCTGGTATATCATACAGCTGCTTACACCATAGGTGTTTTCAAGACAGTGGTGCATGAGCTATGGGGGTAATATGAAGTAAGAAAGGAATCCTTTTTCCCCCTTTCTATAAATCATGTTTTTACAGTTCAGAAGAAATTATAAGAAAAGCAGAAAAGAAATGGCAACAAACTTTTCTGCATTTGGCATATTGCCTGAGAAGAAAGTACATAGTATTTTAATGCAGAGAGTGAGACTTTAGTGGATGTTTGCATTAATCTTTTTCTCCACTCAACTCTTAAGTTGCTCAGCACCAACAGGTTTTCAGTTGTGTCCAGGAGAAAAGAAAAAGTCCTTTAAGAAGCATTGTTCTTCACACTTGGTGAATGAACAGAAGAACAACCAACCAATGGATTCTCTCTTACTTTCTAATTACTGTTTGACAGAAATATCTGGTTGGAAGTCTCAATACTTCCTGGAGCACAGAAGCTCCTAGACTGCACAAAATGGGGGCTCAGCCTGTTCTCATTTCTGGAAAGAATGCTTGTAAGTGCCCACAGGGTAGGACTGGAAATGGAACACTTGAGGTTTGCTCAGTAAACCTGCTGCTAAACACAACTTGGAAATGAGCATGATGACATAAAATACAATTAATATGTAGTGAATAGATTTTGGGAGGTTTTTTTGCCAAGGTTCAGTCTTGCATTGGTTGTATAAATTTCTGTCCCCTTTACTTGCATGGTAGGTTAGAGTGTCCAGGAAAATGGAGCTATTGCAAATCATTAAGACAGTTTGGGAAAACATTATTAAAGCAATTATGAGTACAATATTTAAATGGTTATACAGGGATTAATGATGCAATAGCTTGCAATATTCTGCAATTTTATTATTAGCAGAACTTAGCTGTACATTCCAAAGGAAAATTTAGGTGTTGTTTTTTTTAATAAAAGAAAAACATTTATTTTAACAAATTACTTTTATATGTAATTATTTAAAGACAAAAACCCCAGTGGCAATGTTCTATTAAACTGCTCTCAGTAACAGTTTCCATATATGAATACGACTGCTTGTTTTTGCACTTGCTCAAAATATACTGAAGAGATGTTATTCATACTTACCCTTGACATAATCTTTTTCTGGTTAAATATCTTTAAGGTTTTACCATCAATGATTCACATATATTCAACTCAGTGACTAAATTCTGCTCAGTGCTTTGCTAATCACTGACATACAATCTGTTTACTTTATCAGTTTCAATTTGCTAAAAATCTAATTGGAGATGTTGTGATAGTATTATGTTGCTGAGATGGCAATTTTAATTGAGAAGCTTTTTTTTTTCTAAGGCTTTGCAGTTCTGGTTCCTGACATGAAGTACTAGATGAGAGCAGTTTTTATTTCTGAAAAGAAATTTGAATCCTGTTATACCTGTTGAACAATGAGAAGATAATTTAGTCCTTAAGACATGTTTTGACAGAGTACTTCTTGTAAAAGCAGTATGCCTTGTGAAATGGCAATAGCAAATCCAGAGGAACTTGGTTCCACATATATCTTCCATATCTGTGCTATATTATATAGGCAGAAAAAAAATCCAGAAATATTACTTATTGTGAGGATATGTGAACTGGCTGTTTCAAAATTTAAAAAGAAACTGTGAAAAGAAAGTGAAAAGGAGATCAAGTCAGATAGAGAAATAACATCTTTATTGTTAAGTGACATGCTAATGAAGAAAAACTATGGGAAAATAGTTTTCTTTTAATTTATATTCTGTTCCTTTTTTATGATTTGTGCTTATATTTGTGCTTCTTCACGTAAGAAGAGTAAAATGAGCCATTGGGAGCCACAGTCTATGTAAGAGGAGAAAGAGGTTTTCACTTGAAATGACCTCATACAGTGCATTCAAAATGTTTTTACTTAGCAATTCAGGAAAAAACAAAAGCAGAAATAATATTTTAGGTACAGAGTACAATAACTTGGTGATTTTGTCTAAGACTACCACACCATGATTGCTCGAATACATTGCTCCTTCTCTGCATGTTGGGATATAAATGAACCAAGTTTTGCTATGGGTGGGTTTTTTTTACTACATGTTTCATATGTATCCCTGTCCATGGACAACTGCGATTCATTAATGTGACTCATTCACATTGAAATATAATGAAGAATGGATTGGCTTCGGTTTAAGAAAAAAGGAATGGAGCCATAAAAATTATTAGCAGAAAAAACCCCCAACTTAGTAGTTTGCAACAGATTCATCTGCCTTGCTGAGCTGGAGAATTAAGGTCTGGGGCAGGTCCCTTCAGAGTATGGAATCACTCAGAGTGATCAAGTTGGTGGTAGAGATCTTCACACTCAGAGAAGAATCTCAAATGGATCTGGGTGAAGCTTTTCAGAACTGTGAGACACAAAGAACTTTAATTCCTACAAAATGTTCACATAGAAGTTTTTGGGATATGAATTTTCAGCAGAATCAAGCATGGGACAGATACATATCAGAAACAGAGGCATAATCACATCTTTCATTAGTTTTTATTGAATTGGCTTGCAATTTGGCTTTGATGTAGACTCACTTCCATTTCAGCTGCAGCCCTGTAGAACAAGTAATGCTGAAATCTATGCAAAAGAACGTGACATATCCCAGTGTCTCCACTCCCTTTCCTTCAGCATTTCCAGTCCCTTTATTTCTCACCTTCCCTAAACTGTTGGAAGCTTTTTTTTGGAGGAAACCTTCTGATTTTGTCACCTTTTAATTCAGAAGTGGGAGTCTGAATGCTGCAGAAATACTGCAATGAAAAATGTTCAAAACTTGTAGCAATTACTGTGTACAGGTTGATGTGGAGGATGACATGAAAATAGCCTGCTTCTCACCAGCAGAAATGACTGATGAGTAACAAACTACCCTTGAGCCTTTATGTAAACAAATATTGCATGGGTATCTTTAGAGGCACAACTCTCCCACTGCTACGGTTGTAGTGCCACAAAGTCAATAATATTTCAAGGTTTCACTTCTAGTGAAGGATACCCCAGTAACTTGAACAATAGGAAACAGAAGTAATAAAATATATCTAAGTAGATAGTGTTTGGATTACTGAAGTGGCCTAGCAAGAAATAGGCCTAAAATAGCTTTTGGCATAGGCAAACTCTTCTATTCTGCATCAGAAGGGATAAAAATATTAGTATAAACAAAATAATCATTATTATGATCCAAAATATTATTATGCATGTGGAAGTATTTGTAGTTAAGAAACTCCATAACAGTGAGGAAAAAGCAATTTTCATTAAGGCTGGGGCACCTGTACTTCATCTGGAGGGAATAAGTTTTGTATGTGCCCTGACTGTGGCACCCCCTTTGGGTGATAACAGAGGCTTGAAGGATCTTGAGTCACTGATTTTGTTACCACTGTATCCATTTCAGTTGCCAATCATATTAGGTGCAGGTAGGTTATACTACAGTGGTTTTTTTTTCCAATTTTGCTTTGGAGAGTTGTATTTGCAGAATTATCAGCATAGCACATATCCACTTCCACAAGTCACATAAATTATATTAAAATGGACAATGAATATGACATTTTTTTGAGCGACAGCTATAGGTAAGACAGTTTCATTCTTTCCAGGGCAACCACTGAGATAATATATCTTTTTACGAAAAGGAAATTCCATGGTAAGATTATAATAATGCTGAAAATACTTACTCACATTGTGGATGACCCATACAAGCTTCTGCTGCTGCAGGTAATCAGGCATGCAGCTTTCTCAGAACAGCACCGAGAAAACGAGCCTGTTACTAAGAAAATAACATTTAATTAATACTAGCAAAGAAAGTGACTTGCAAATTCTTTTCCTAACACTGGAAGATCAAAGTAATGAATACTAAAAGATCAATTCAGATAAATGCACTACGTGGTTCTATTTCTCTTATGGCCTTCTTCATAAGCAAGAATTCTATATTAGAAACCCAAGATCGCAGGCAATTCCCAGGTAAAGTAAGAGTGACATTTAGAATAACATGCTGTGCACGTAGCTGCTGAGTGTTAAACAACTGGGTAGGTGTCTGAGTTATTAATCCTGTCCCTGAGTCAAGCTGACGCCTCTCCTGAAGACAAGTGCCTGGGTTTTAAAGAAATACAGTTCTATGAAGAGCTTTATGGTCAGAGCCTTTGGCTAGAAATACAGAAATCCTGGTTTGATATTTCCTTATTGACTCAACAAATTTAAACCTACACCACTTACTCAAAAATTTCCAGACATTATTATGGGTCTGAGACACAACATGATGCTGCAACCTGGTAGACTGGGCACTGGACTTTACAAGTGAATGATCTGGAGGCAGCAATGACTGACTCCTTAAAGAACTGGAAAATTTTTAAAGCCTTCTAAGGGACGAAGACCTCTGCAGAAACTGTCCTAGGCACTGAATTGCTCCAGCTTATGTGTTTTTCCATCATTTCCTATTCTTTTTCTAATCATATTAATATAAATAATAAAAAAAAAACCCCACACCTTTGAAACTGGCTAAGTAATCAACTCTGTCAGAATTGCACAGCTCTTCATGATGAAGAAATGTCATGTTGTAAAAGATGCAGTTAGTTGCTGAGGTGATCTTCAAAGCTGAATGTGTAGTAGATATGCTCTGATGATGTTGCTCAAGTCGAATTCCTTGGAGAACATATGTAGGATATGACATAATTTTGGATCCTAGTCTAGCTGTAGAAGCAAGGTGTGAGCCAAGCATTGTGAACTACTCAGCCATGTCAATTGTAGGCATCTCTGGAATTTAGTTTTAAAAAATGTGACTCAGCTTGGTATTTTGTATGCCAGCACAGTGAGAATTTTTTTTTTGTGCTGTTAGGACTTGATTTCCAAACTACATTTCAGACTAGTTATCTCACTCTTGTCATGTTTTGCCCCTTGTAGGATTGTTTTCAGAAAGATTATTGCACAAAAGGATGGAGGGTAGGTTTGTGTTGTAGATTAGGAGTAAATATAGAAGTGGATTCAGTTGTATATAAAGACACTTCGCATGCTAAATTCTTTTTGGATTTTAAGGTATCTAGATAGCAGGAAGTTTTTTCTTCTAATTCAGATTAAACATTTATTGTGCTTTTGTATACACAGCAGGAAAATACTGTAGGCAGAACAAAAAGGGCATTGTTCCTAGGTTATTTTCATTGTTTTGTTAGAGCATGTCTCAAGATAATTTTCTTCCTTCCAATTACAAATCTGGCATGTTTCAGACATATGGAATGTACAATAATTATAATGATCAAGTAGTGGAGTGTTTGAATGTGTGCCTAAAATGTATGGGTAATTAGTATAGAATGTGAAAATCTTTGATTAAATGCCCTGAGACATTCCTCTTCACATTTAAAGACTGAATTATGGTGTGGAGACTTCATGCAAATAACACCTGGTGTGCTGTGCTTCGCTCATACCTATTACACACGGTTACAGTGATTCACTGACTGTTTCCTCAATAGCAACTACTTTCTGAGCTTTAGCAAAATAAATGAACATAAGAACCTAAATTTGTACTGCACTTGTCAATATATTGTTCAGTTTATTTATGCAGATGATCTTTATTGTGCTCTTAGAGAACACCTTCGTGTTTGTGAGTAGCTCATCAAATGAACCATCTGGACATAGTTGACCTTTATTTTCTCCATTAGTCATCGTATGCTCCTTTAGCTTAATTTTAACCTACTTTGAAATATCTCTTTTGAGATTATTCAGTTTATCATATTTAACAATTAAGAGTTAATTGACTATTCTGAATAATGTTGCTGTCCTAGTCCTGACATTGTAATCTGCCTTTAGGAGAAAAACAGAAGGGAGAGAAGGCAGACTAAAAGAATTCCCTAAACCAGGCAGAAGGGTACTTCAATGGTTAAAGGCTCCAGGTGTATAATTTTCTAATTCTAAATCTTTCCAAGAAGACATGTCTAGAATTACTTATTTCAGTACTTTCTAAATGTTTTAAGTTACATCAGGATGGTTGGATAATTCCTGCAAAATAACTCTGAAAAGTTCTGTTTTCTTTATGTATCATCTTAACTGTGTTCCCTCCAAAAATGAAGATTCCTGAGGGAGAATTTCACTGAGGAATGCAAAGAAAATGCCTTGTGTTTTCTGAAGTTGTGCTGAAGTTTTATGAGAAATTATGAGTCACATTTTCTTCTTAAATTATTATGCTATTTCTAATCCTAGAACTGCAAATGAAAGCACATTTTCCCGAAATGAAAAAAAAACCCCAAGAAATATTAACTCTCTCTTCCTTTTTGCCTGGTGGATATTTTTTATGGGACCAATGGCCAGTTCTCTATTTTCCCATTCTTTCCAGACCGTACTAACAGTACATAGTTCACTCTATGCTTGCTTTTCTTTCCTCCAGGGCATTCTGATGTTTGTAAGTGAAGAGGAGAAAGGTTTTGTGCACACAGCATGACTATTCAGGAGGATGTAGCACAGTCTCATTTTGAACTTGCCACTAGCAGCACAATTCTATCAGGTTAAATGAAGTAATCTGTGACATATCAAAATGTACATGACATCAAATTCAGCCTGCTCTGAAAGTTGATTCCTGCAAGGCCTTGATATTGAATCCAGGGATGGTATAGTGACAAGCTACTACTCTGTCATGAAGACAGCTTTCTCCATGAGATGACAGAAAAACCTGTGAATAAAAAAGCCCGATAAATGTCACTCTATTTGTTATCAGATAATACCATATCTAAAGTAAACACTGAAAATGGTACACAGATTACTGGTTATTTGTCTGCCTTGAGACCTACTTCAGCCCACAGAAATCAAGAATCATATAGCCAAAGTGAAGAGGCAAACACAAGATATTCAATATCCTGGTAAAAGGAGACAGAAAAATGGAGTAAAGGAGCAGATATAAAAAAGTTAAGTGGTCAGATTACATTCAGTAGGGGATAAAAGTTTTTAAGGATAGGATCAGCTAAGTGCCAGAAATAAGAAGACTACAATGGTTATAGCCAGACCATATAAAGTGGGAGGTTCAGGGCTGGAGTGATAACAGACAGCAGCAGAGACTGAAAGGTGATAAAACTGAATGGATGAAATAGGATTAAGAGAGATATAAATAGATTAAATCAATAGAAACCCTCCTTTGCTTCTGTAATGTAATTATATACAGTATTTTACTTATCATGAAGCTCAGAAAATAGCAGTCATTTTCAAAAGTCATGCTTGTTCAAAAAAACCCAGACCAAAAACGTGCCAAACAAACATACACATGCACAAAGGGAATATATTTTTGCCGTTCTCTTGATCTTCCTTGAAATACTTTCCTCTCTCTAAAAGCCTCCCTGTGTCAACTAGATAAAACAGCCATTCTGTGAAAAACATCACATTCTGTTGCTCAAATTAATTTTATAGCAAGAAATTTCCCTGACAAAACTGAGTTAATCAAGGGGCCCTTTTACTATTTTATTACAGGGCCTTTTTTCCTTGTTTTTTTTGGGCAAAGTATCTAAGGGGAATCTTTCCATCAAGTGGGAAAGACATATATATATTCTATATTTATGATCTATTAGTTTTAGTAGAATCCACTAGCAGATTCTAGTAGTGAGATCAATCTCAACTAATCTATCTATCAAATGGGTAACAATTATACATAGTCTACATTTGTCATCTAGTAGTTCATCTCAAATAATTGTATGTGGTTGAATCACCATGTAGTCAAAGTCAGTGCCATGTTATTAGTCACTGGAGAGAGACTAGTGCCTCCAAAGTGCAGTTCACCTTCTTATTTCCATAAGAAAGGAATCTAGTCAAATATTTTCAAATGCTTGAAGTTAGGCGAGAGGAATATCACCCAAAGTGCCCCAAAAAGACTAAGCAAAGTAACATGGATCTGCTGTTATCAGTGGAATTATTTATCAACAAAAACTCTTGATGGTTCAATTTTAGGATACAGACCCAAATTTGTATTTTTGGCCTCTGTCCTTTATGAATTAAAAATTTTCTGTGAAACATGCTGCAGAACCATTTCGGATAATAATAGGATAAGTTAGAAGAAACGGAGAGAAAATTAGTGATAAACTATGCTTGTGATGTCTGTCTTTTATTAATAACAGGTATGAATTGCTGCAGCTGTGAGGGAAAATTGTTACCTGACAGTCAGACCCAGAATCAGCTACAGCCTGGGAAATGTGGCCTCAGGAGTTGCCTACTGATCACTAGAAGCACTTTATCTGACCATCTTTAAAGGGGTCTGTGTCCAATAAATTTGCCTTCTTATCATATTTTTATGAGTCAAGTGCCGTGGAGTAGGATGCACTGGCCAAGAGGAAGGCATAGTGGCAAAGATTTCAGTAAGTTATCACACATTTTCCAAAGCCAGCCTTAAGTGGCCTTTGCTCTTATTTCAACCTCCCTAAAACTTTCATTTTTCCATGCCCATTTTTAGTACTCACTTAAACAGGAAATACCATGAATAAATATGATACCCAAGAAACTAAGTTACAGTAGTCCTTAAAAAAAAAGAAGTAAAAACTACATAAATCATGGTGATTTGCTATTTCTTCAAATTGTAAAAAGTTTATGATCTGAAGCTTGAACAACTTATTAGTACATCACTAGGGTATTAAGAAGGACTTAATAACTTTCTAATGCTTTGATAACAACTTCAGTTTTTCCTCAAATTTGAAGATAGTTGCAAATTTTCTGTCAGATCAGTTAGGGTCATTGCTTTGGAATTTAAATCCAGCTTGCTATTGGATATATTGTATTTTATTTGCTTATTACAGAAAAATATAGTTAAACTATGCAAAGAAAAGCCTGGATTGCTGTTCCAATCCTCCGTGTTACATCCTCCTAATAAAGCAATTTCAGAGTTTTATCTATTTTACTGGAAGGTAAAAAAGCCTACAAAGCCACAGATTTTAAGTCTGAAGGGAGACTGATATCACATAGGAACATTGATTTGTTATGAGGAATAGGTAATAAAAGATTGCATTCTAAACTCATATTTTGTGAATTAAGAGGCCAAAATACAGCAGATATTGATCTCTGCACAGAGGTAAACAGCAGTTACAAATACAAATTTCTATTTCACAACACCATTCATGCAAGGTGTCCCAAGGAGCTTTACTTGGTATCAATATAAAATCAAAAAAACTGCTACTGAACTAGATAAGCCTCAGAAAACAGATGTCTTTTAAGTAGTATTAAAGTCAGAAAGCCAGCTGCTTGGGTACAGCCAAAAGCTGATGCAGGATTTGAGAAAGAGAATCTGTCTTTAAGTCACAGTCTTATCTGGGATTGGCGAAGGCCAGGTAACAGCTCACTGCCAGTAAACCTACTCCACTGAGATGGAGAATGGGGCAAGTGGAACAAATCTCTCAGATTCTCCCATACTTCTCCAGATTGCTACCAGGGGCAACATCTTTTTGTGCTACCCAAGCAGTTAGAATCATCAGGACAGGGGTTGAAGAGCCCAGCCAGGTCCCAAAACTGTGCTGCATCCCCTTGGCATTGCTTGGCAATATGTTTGTACTAGAGAAGAGTTTGAACAGTCCTGCTCCCAGGCTGCTGCTGTTTAAGCATTCTGTTACCATCTTGTATGGGGTTTGTGTAATCTATCAAGCCAAGAAGAGAAGTGCATATGTACATAAAGGATCCCGTTTGACTGAATGAGGATTTCCTACATCAAATGAAATAGTACTATGCCTGTGTGGAAATGCATCAGATCTCTGGGAATCTTTTATGACTGGTCTTTTTGTTATTTTATCTGGTCACCTAGGGACTGGTAATTTGTCCTACCCTTCTCCCCTCCTTGGGCCAGTCACTTCTCTCTTTGCCTTCTCTGTTCCCTTCCCTGTGCTCACATTTCTTTCTACTTACGTTATTTTCTCTTAAGTAAACCTCAGTTCTTACAACTGACTTCATATATATGTCTGCATTCTTTACAAACCAAATTGAAATTAATAGTGTGATGTCTGGTCTACTTGTATGTCATACTTCCTTTTTTCATGTTTATCTTTTCAGTCAGATGAAAACTACTGAGAGCAGGGACTGTCTGTGATGATGTTTTCACACTTTATGAGCACTACTTTTCAGTTGGTCCCTGGAAATACATATTACATTTGTTATAGCATCTAGTGGTGTGTCCCCTAATTAATATAATTAATAATTCTGAGCTTACAGAAAAATTGAAGTTGAATAAAAAATGCAAAGTATGGAAACAAAAAGAAAGATATAAGGCTGTAATACTTTAATATAATAAGCTAATAAAGAATGATCAGGAATATACTAAAAATGAGTGATTTTTCAGGAAGGAAGATATTTTTAGGCAGTCACAGCAAATTATGTATCTGTCAAAATACATATTTTAGTCAAATGTGTGTATATGAAATACTGCATAGAAACCAAGCCTTTTCAAAATGCTGTTTTATGAAGAAAAGCAACTAAACAGTAGTCAAGTGCCATCGACAGTAATACCTACCTATATTAAGGATGCTTCAGAAAAATAAAAATCCATTTGAATGTCATTGTTACCAAATACATATCTTGCATACAAGCTTTTCTAAATGCAATGGAGAGCTCTGATGTTTACAAAGCACTGCTGTAAGTGTGCACATGGTAATGGCCTAATGTCTTCATCCATTGAATTCTCCCGTGAAGCAATTACTTTTTCTGTGTAACTTTCAGATATAAAATGAAAGATTTTGCAACCTGTTCAAGAGTTTTGAGGTGACTGAGTTTTAGCAGTGATATGAATCTCAGTTTCCTAACTTACCAGTGAGTGCCCCATCATGTTATGTGTTCTACAAATCAACCCATCATGTACTCTGCACATCTAAGTATCATTTGCAATCTTATTTAGCCAAAACAAACATTTTTAGATGAATGATGCACATTTGTCTTTCATAAGATGCAGAAACTTTCCATGAGTAGTTCACTCATGAGGGACCTGAGATGCCTGTGCAGGTACCTGGGACCATTGTTTTTTCCTGAACAGAGGACAGTTTGGCACATGGGGTGATGAGCCTGCAACATAAAACAGGCAAGGAATAAGATTAGACCAAATTGTAACCTTCCACTTGTTTTGTTAATATGGTTTCTATTTTTGTCTCTTTGGTAATTCATTTAGCTTTGAAAACCCAGTCTTGAAGTAGATCTCTGTATGGTGAAGCACAGAAACTTCTTGAGACTGGCAGTATGATCTGATAGGAGGCAGGGCAGCCCGTGACAGCTAAGAGGTTGAAGTCTTCCTTACTGAACAGCTATTCTGTATTTTCTACCTATGAGGTCACTGCTTTAAATGCCTGCTTTTGGGAGGAACTACCTTCGATACAGGAAGGGTAGAAACTGGTAGTCTAAATGTTTGTCTGGAAAAAAAATTGACCTGCCAACTCCAGGTGACAAAGAAAACTTCTCTGGATTTTGAGACAGGCTGTAATTAAATGATGGATTTTTTAGTATTTAGGTATTATATGCAAATGTTTGGTCAAAACTCTGGGAAGTCTTTATAGGAACAGGTAAGATTTTTAAGGTGCATGTCAAGGACTATCAAAAAGAACACTGCTTTCTTTGAAAATGTCTCAATCTTACCATAGCAGAGGTGATGCTGATGAGAGAAGTGGTGGTGTCTGATAGCCAACTAAGGTAACTCTTAAAAAGGATATGGGAAGACAAAGGGGAAATAGAGGAAGGTGAAAATTGAAGCAGACACAAAAAAGATTAATTTGAACACACAGAACAAATAAAAAAATCAAAGAAAGAGAAAGAATGGGATTAAGAGCAGAATTGGAACAGATGACATAGGAGGAGAAAAAGCCTTTGGTGCTAGAACACTACTTTGCAGTACATTGAGATTACAATATAATCTGTTTCAAACTGTCATTAGTTGTGATGGAATATTAGGATATTTGTGAGTCAGGCTTCAAAAATCTGACGAGTAACATATGTCTTTTAGGAGTCTACAGCACTCAACAGCTTCATGTTACGTGCTGTGGAGGTTCATACACGTTTCTAGGATCGTGATCACTTCCCCCGTGTCAGAGATTCTGACTCAGCTATGCTAAGAATGATTCAGCTGCGCTAAGTATAAAACTTAAGGAAAAAAACTACTAGAAAAAATGTGGTATGAAAAAAACTCTAGCATCAGAAAAATTGAACTTCTCTGTGAAATTATATCACAGAGAGAAAAATTTTCTTCTATCTTCTCTGTTCTTAAGATTAGCTAATTCTACTCCTTAAGAATCTTGAGCTCTTTAATGACATAGCCCTCAAAAGGAGTACAAGTGAAAATTTCTTTTTCTTAACATGAAATTTCATACCCATGGTGTCCCTGTGAATCATCTTAAAAATAAATACAAACACTACATTTTTATCTGATTGGCTGTGATTTTGAATACAGAATATCAAAGCCTGCAAGACTTTGGGATAAAAGAGCTATTGAGAAGGTCCAAGCAGGTGTGCAGCAGATGCAAGAACTAATACAAGTGTGACCAGCGCTGGAGTTGGAAACGGTGCAGAGAGGAAGGTCAAAGCATGGGCAGAAAAGAGGGGTCTGGCGAGAAGAGGAACCTGTTGGTGATTTGTGCTAGGTCACATTGCACAGCTGATGGCTGTGTAGCCTTAAGGACGTAACGTACCCCAGAACTTCCACGGTTGGAGCTTGGATAACCGTTCCTAGGAGCTATGCCTGTGAACCGTTTCTGCTGGGTTGTGATAAATCATCACAATGTGATGTGTGCCAAGGTCATCACCAGTTTATCTAATCACAAATTGGTAATAGGTTACTGGAGGTAGGCAGTAAAAGACAACCAAATGGAAAATTAGTGTCAGCACTTCTTTGTGTGTTGTTGGCTGACAATCTGCACAGCTTAACCTAATAAGAACTGCACCTCATGCTTATTTAGGTCTCGTATCTTTTTGCAGAAAACTGTTTGACACAAAAAGTTACTTGTCAATTATTGACCTATGAGTTATGTTTTAGGCCTTGTTATTTTCCATCGGTAGGTGATGGTTCAGTTTAAGTTTTATGGAAAGGAACCTAATGAGAGAAGCAGATATCCCAAGGCTGTTCTATAATTTTTTAACAAAAAAAAATCTCTCCTTTTGGTAAACCTGTAGTATGATTTTAATTTTAGACCAGAAAAAAAAAAAAAATCAAGATTTATGCATAAAATTAGGTTGTATGTAACTTTAAATGAAATTTAAAGAAGTATTCATAAAGTGACTCACAAAGTAACTTGCTACCTGGTATGTAATGTATGCAATTCCTTCATTGCTTCTTCAGATATACATTTCTTTGCCAGAAGGCAGAAGTTTTTTCTGAGGAAACGTGTTTAGGCATTGAGTCTTTGCTTTAAGGGGACCTTTTGAGGTCTTAAGAAGCAGTTTTACATTAGCTGTGGTATTATCTTAGCTGTGAAATGCAGTAATAATGCAATTTTAATTAGCCTTTGAGAATGGTAGTTTTCAAATGGTAATCTACAAGAAGACTTAAAATCCTAAAAAAATGAGAGCTGCTATTTTAATTATAATGACATCATGCTTGAAGAATTGATACAAGCTAAGTGTTTGTCTAGTTCATGTGATTAAGCAATCAGAAAATCGCCCCTCTTACAGTTTGCATTTTGCGTGGGAATCATGAATTTTTTAAGAGCCACTAAAAGTGGCTGCATAGAAACAGGAAGAAAAAATATCTTGTTTCATTGCTAATATCTATAACCCCTTTCTATGATGTGAAGAACTTCAACAAAGATAACCAACAAATAGAAATATTTCTTTGTAATTGCTTCTACTTCCAATATGAACTGTGTTCTACACATATGAAAGAGTTCTACATGCTGTAAAAAGGGGCAAGGATTTTTAGAGGTCCAGACAAGATGAAATGCAAGGAGTGCAATAGCTTTTTTATCAATGCAACTCCAGAAGTTTCAGAAATATTTCAAAAATATGTGAAAAAAAACAGTTTAGAAAAATAAGTCACTCCTCAGACATAAAATATTACTGCATTGCAATAATCTAATTGTCCAAAACTTAAAAAGTTGTTTAGTCAGAATGAATGAGTGTTGAACGAAATATTTTTCAGAGCTGAAAAAGACTCACAGCCTCATATTTTAGCTGGCAGAAATGAAAATAGAGAAAAAGATGCTCAGTGAAGCTCCAACACAGTGCAGTTTCCACCACACTGACAGATTTAGTGCCTGTAAACAGATAAAAGAACAGATTTTTTAGTGCAGGAAACAAAAACTATTCCTGTAAATAAATGGGGGATTTTAGAAATTAAATGTCAATTTTATTTAATTCAAATAACTATTAGAAGATTTCATCTGTATGTATACAAAGCACAATCATCCCTCAATTAAAATCTCTTGAGAGATTAGGTAGAATTGAGTTCAAAAGTGCTTCTCCTAAATATAAAGTAGGTTGATAATATATACAAAAATCCCCCTACAAACACAAATGTAATGGATATCAAACAAGATGGGAGTTTTCTTGAAAGCATGCCATCTGTATATAGCAAAGATAGCACAACAAGGAAAAGCTTTTTTTTTCAGAAATTCTGTCCTTTTTTTGTGCTTAGTTTTTGAATATTGTTGGTATTCTTTTTAGCATTTCAAGTGCTAAACCTGAACCCAAGCTTATACCTCTTTTGAAGTTACAAAAATGGTCTTACTTGTTTTAGTTGCATGCTATTCATTTTGTGTGGAAGTTGGCAATGTTAAAGCTATTGATTTAAATAGCAGCATCTAAAGGCAGTGCAATTTGCAAACACTTCCAGTAGCTAAGTTAGGACTTGGAAAGAATGTTGCAAGCTATAATGAAAACTCTAGTTTCTCTCACTTCCTATAATGTTGTCACATTCTGCATTCTTGATACAGGCTGAAAATCATTATTCAGATTTTATAATACAATCACTATCTTGCCAGGAAGTATAGTACCATCATTTTAACAGCAAAGCTTTTATACTGTACTATAGCCACTTTTTTCCAGCAAGGTTTTACAAACATTCCCACCTCCATATGAGGCCAAGGTATAGTTCCCAACAGAAACTTTACAAATAAAAGCAGAATAAATGGCATGCTGAGCAACAGGTATAAGTACCTGCCTCACATAATCAGAAAAAGACAGTAAATGTTTGCATCCTGGGAGGTGCTAGAGCACCTCATTTTCTGCTTTGTTTTGTTTAGTGGAGGACAGTGGCACACCAAGCTAAAACCTTAGAAACAAGTCTGGTTTAGGCCAGAGCTTACTCCTATTTGATTCAAGACAGAAGAGCAACTGAGGACCAAATCTGATTCAGGCGTGTTCATAGCTGAAGTTCTTTACAGACCAGTACTTTAATGAATAGTAAGCCTGTGCAGAAGCAGATAGACCCCTTCACATTCAAAAAATGTGTAATTCATATTATCTGGCAAACTGCACAAACAGTCTTCCATGGATCTCACTGAATCACAACAGAGTTTTGATTTTGAGCTGAACCTTGTTGAAAGTTTGAGGGGAAAGCAAGCTCAGGGTCAGAGACAGTATTAAGTTCTACTTGTTACCTTCCTAAGTAGGAAGACACTTCTACAAGGAGTGTCTGCCTCTCTCAGGGTGGTTCTGGAATTCATTCCTCACATAGTCTCAGTATACATACAGCAGTGTTGTTGATCAGGAAGATCAGCTTTGTTAGTTAGGCAAAGCAACAAAAGGAGGTGTAATGACTGGTAATTCTGTTACAACATCCAGTGAAAAGCACCAAGTATTAGCACATTGATCTAGAGTTACATGGTCCCTGTCTTGTGCCTGAATGAAATGGGTGACACAAAATTTTTTTAAATACTACTTGACATATGGCTGACTATATTTGACAGATCCTTTATCCAAACACTAGATAGCATCATAATGTTTGGAGACATAATCCTGTAGCCTGGCAGCAGCAGTGTGCTTGGAAGAGTAGTAGGATTATTGTTTCACATAGACCAAAGAAACATTGAAAGAATGAAGGAAATTATGACTTCATTTGCTCTGCTCCTACTAGGCAGAGAAGAAATTAAAAGTGACTCACTAATGCTCTCTATGAAGACTGAAACAGATAGTGTCAGGTAATCTATCACATAATTCCTCAGCAAAGGTATTCCTTGTATAACAATTCCTCAGATTAGAGGCACCTGTGAATCACAGAAAATGGAGAGCAACATTTCTTTTCAGAAATGTGAGAAAAGGTTTCAAGAAAGAGGATGAGAAACCTTAGCAGGCTGGAATGAAGGACTTTGTGGACCCCTGCTCAGGGTTTGCTTGAACCTAAACCTGATGCTAATTGACAATATACATGTAAACCCACTTGAGTAGAAGTTATTCTTCAGTGTGCAGACTGACCCTACTTCATACATCTAGTATGCTTCATCAGCCCTTTCCTGCCCATGATGTTAAATTTCATTTTTTCTTTCTTTAACCACTAACTAAAACTGAAGGGCTATGTGAAAATAATCTCAGATCCCAAAGAAGCCAGTGAGTCTGACTTCTTCACCTAAAATATGGAAAAAAGCTTCTAAATTTTGTTAATAAACCCAGGCCTTTTGCTTTCTACGCACACACTCTTTACTGAAGGGACAAAGCAAAGGTAATCTTTGAAGTTTGGATCATTAGTGCCTGTCTCCACTGAAAGACTGCTTGCAAAGCTCATGCAGCTTTCCTCTCGTTACTTTGCAGAATAATGCAACCCATGTTGGCTATTCCACTGCTGGATAAACTCCCCTTGATGACCCTTCTGCTCACCAGCCTCCGCCCCCAGATCTGTAAACTAACTGTATCTGTACTGAATGGCTGATTCAAGCCCTCACAGCAGGGGTGGAATGTGATTAACAACTCATGAAAGCAGATCATCAACGTGGTTTTACTGGAGGGACAAATTTGTTGAATATTTATGGGGCATAACTTGTGCCAATTGTTCAGAAGCTCCAATATAAAAGCCTCTAGAAGACTGTAAAGGAAAACGGCTATCTCAAACTGAGAAAGGTCCCTCAAAATTAAACATTTAGCAGCTTTCTTCTTTAAAAAAACACAACTGTGCTCCAGTTCCTACAGCTGCAAACTGTAGAAATAAAAGTAGAAATAGTTAAGGCAGACCAGTATATAGAGTGAAATCATAGGCCACAAAAATTTCTTATGTTTTATATCCTGAGGGTAACAGCATAAACACAGTACTGCTTCTCAATTATGCAATGCCTTTGAGCTGAGGAGCCCAAAATGTTTTACAAAAGTGGGCAAGAACTAAGCTTTTGAAAGACTTACAAACAGCAGTAGGGAGTCTTCTATGTGGAGCTATGTGACAAACTGATTATTTTTTCTGTGATTGTCTGGCCAAAATGAAAAAAAAAAAAAGTAACAGAAGGTTCATTTGTGTCAATAAAAGATTTTTGGGTTTTTTTTGTGAAGATGAAGGTCACACATCCTTTTTTTCCATCTAAAATAAAACATTCTCTTTTATTTTGCAAATCAAACACTTTTTCTAATATATCTTTTATTTAAAGTGTTTTGATAACAAATAAGTAATGTTTTATTTTTAGAAGCAGTGACACGATTGACAATTTTTGTCTCATTTTGAGGTCTCTTGGTTTGGATGAAAATTCATTAAATATTTCTTCTCTTCTCCTTTCTAGTTAATGAAGCTCAGTTCCACTCTGCTCCCACTTATGCCACTAATAGTTCTACATCCTGAATTTGCAGCAGTAACTGGTCCTGTATGATGATTGATGTAACAATTCAATCTGAAAGCAGTGTTGTGATGCCTGAAATACACTTAATTGCATTCCAAGCCAAGCCAAGCAGGGGATGGATGCAGTTTCAAGGCAAGCAGTAACTCCACTTATTAAGAAGCTATGAGTAATATTAATAGTAAAGGCTATCCACATGGTGAATCATTCTTAACGAAAAATGAAATATCTGAAATAATCCTTGTTAATATTCTTGAAGTCTGAAACAATTAAACAATATGAAAGGAAAAAAAGCTATGAAAACTTTGACTGAATTGTGTTTCATGAATAGTTTGAAATTTGTAGGGATTTTTACAATATCTGTAAGTAGATGGGAAACTGTAAAAGAAGAAAAAAAGGGAAAGTAACCTTTTTGGTTCACCACTTTCCAGGAAAGTGTTGTGGTTGGCCTAGAAAAACCTCAAGTACATAAGTGTGACCATTCTTCTATTGTACTCTGGGAGTGCAGCATGTGCCTGTCTCTGGCTGTAGCTTACTCCACTTATAGAAATTTTATTCACAGGACCCTGGAAATAAGTCTGGCATCTAATATTTGTGAACTGAAGTTCTTAATTAAGTCTCTCCTAATTCTTAAGAAATTGACGTTGTCTAGGATATAGCTTATGCTAGGATGGCTTATGCTCAAGTAAGGTTTTTGACCACATAGAGCTGTCCACAAATTATCCTCTCCAGACTTGAGTTTTGGAATAATTAAAGATATTAGTGTTAGGGAATCAATCACAGCTTTTACTGGGGTCTAATGCCAGATGGAGGAGTTTATTCTGAACAGAATTCTAGCTAAGGATTTGGCAGTGGTGAGTGTTAAATACAGGAAAGACCTCAAAAGATGAAGAAAGGAAAGACCCTTAACAAAGGAGCTGTCTGAAACAGGGAAAACTTTCTACTTTGGTTGTCACTAATATGTGAACTAACACATGTGCAGATGTAACTGTAAACACAGCCCCACACTCTATTTGTACCCACATTAGATTTTCATATGCATACTGAGAGCTCAAAAAAATGTCTCCCACCTGAGCACCCTTTAGTGCACAGAGACAAAGCAGCAAAAAATACAGACTCTAATGTAAGGGATCAACTTCTCAGACATTCTGAGAATTGCAAGAAGAGAGAAAAATTGCAAATTCTTGCAATTTTCTTGCCATCTAAATGTCACAAAGTCAAGGTAAGTCCAATGACTATAAGCACACACGGAGTCACTGAATCTTGTCAGATATTTTTATTCTTCAGAGTCTGATAATGTGAATACAGAAGGTTTTCCAGAGCGTGCCCAACTTCCCTTGTCTAATCACATCTAAAAATGAATAGACTGAGAAAACAATTTTTTTTTTGACTCTAAGAATCCCTTTAAGATTTGGATTTTGGTCAAAGGTATTGCAAGGTTGTTTTCAGTGTGAAGATTGTTTTTCTCATTATAAAGTTTTGATATAAGAGCAATTTGATTTTTCTTTTTCCTTAGGCTGGTTGGTAAGTCTGTTTCCTGAGAATTCATCTCTGTGAACCATGCTGGAGAATTCATTATTTGTGACAATATAAATATATAAATAGAAAAGACTGGAATATGTTTCATTACTTATATTCATGTTTCAAAGAGTAGATCCATTCAAGATGCACTGCTTCACTATTCTTTTTGTGTAGGAAAGTATAATGTGTTTGTGGTTAAATATACTCAGAAGATTCCTCCTCTTCTTTTTTTATAGCTTTGTTTCATATTTCCCACAGCCATGAAAGACCACACAAATAAAATACTTCTACAAAAATGAACAGCACAGTATCACAGAAATTATCTTTGTTAATTTGAGCACATAACAGTTGTCAAATTTGGTATTCATTTTTAATGTGAGATACTTACTGTCTCTTTTTCTCTTGTCTTCAAGAAGAAAAGGAGATGATGCTTTGTTTTAAAAATTAAAAAGGAGATGCCAGTAAGAGTTTATATTGCTCTGTATGGAACCAAAATTCTTCTGTAATCCAGGAGAAAAAATCTAGTTACTTACCTAAGAAAAAAAGTCTTTCCACTAAATTCATACTACTTGGTGATTTATAAATCAGGATAAATACTGTAAAAAACCCCAAGTATATTCATACATTTTTTTAAAAAGTACCCTAGCTGTGGTCACATTCTTTTTATATCCTCTTTCCAAGAATACTGCAGCAACATTTTTTTTCTAGAAGAAACATGTATAAAAATAGACAAATATTAGCATGACTAATTCAGAATGTGTGCGAAAAGAAAAATTATTTTATTTTGTAAGCTTTTGTATATAAAATACATTTCCCAGACTCAATAAAATACTTAGGCATATGGTTTTTCTCATTATTTTTGAAATTCATACTTATAGACATGAGAAATAACTTGAAAGTAGTGTATTACTCTGAAGTTTCATTCACTTCTTAGAAAGATGAATTCCATGTATGTAGATAAGTCAGAACATAGATGCTACTCTATTGGAATGGATAAACCACAGAAACAAGGTGTCACACGAGATTTTTGCCTTCCATTCAAAATTAATTTGATTCTGAAAGTCTAAGCCTCATAATGGACTTGTGAACAAGATGCAGACTAAGATTTCTTAAAGAGAAAATACTCAGTAGTTAAGTTTTTCAGAATTTCAGAATTTTTAGGCAGGCAAAAAAAAAATATAAATTATTTATGATAATTTTTTTCGTCTAATCATTAGAAAATTATCCACTTAAAAGGAACAGAGGGTCTTCTTGAAAGTCATGATTGGTGACATCCAGTTCTTTTATATTTCTAGCATTTTTTTTACTGTGGTCTTTTTCTGCTTTAAAAAAAAATATTCTGTTTGCTAGCAGATTCATTCTGGTTGTAGTCAGTGGTACCAGGGCAAGCGTAGGCCAAGACTGAAAATATGTAACAGAATCTGTCTGGGGCCTTGTCAGTACTTGCTCATTAGTTTTCATCCAATAACTATTGAACTCAACAGAAAATCTTCCAATATACTGTGGCTACATCTCTGAGAAAGGAGAGTCTGTATTTTTCTGGAAATCATGGCTGCATTGCAAACTGAAATAGTTGGTGCTGAGAAATCTGCAAGTTCCTTGTTCTGTGAAGTCAACATGTTCTTTAAGAGCAATTCACTTCCCTCATAAGTTCATTACTTTCCTTGGTAGATCATTCCATTTTTATCACATACAAATAGTAATTAAAAATATTTTCTAAAAGTCATAGAACTATATGTTCATTAATATTTTTTGTACATTCTGTATTTGTGCCAGACTTCAGTTCTTATATTCTTGAAAAAAAGCTATTAATTTGTACAGTGTGACAGAAATTATCACCCCCTCAGGGCAAATAAGTTCAGCAATTCTCATTCTTGTTATATTTAGGTGTGGGAACCATGCTGACTTCTTTCTATTGCTGTTTTCAGTTTTTTCATTTTCTTCTTCTTCCTTCCTTCTTCCCTTCCCTTCCCTTCCCTTCCCTTCCCTTCCCTTCCCTTCCCTTCCCTTCCCTTCCCTTCCCTTCCCTTCCCTTCCCTTCCCTTCCCTTCCCTTCCCTTCCTTCTCTCCTCCTCTTGATTTAAGAAGAAAAAGCATAGACATTCTCTTATCATTTTGTACAACAGCAACAATTGCTTGATGTCATTCTCTTTTTTTGGTACTGGTATGCTATTACTCTTGAAAAATCAATTGGTTCTGCAGCTCTCAAAAACTGAAGGACTCTTAAAATAGCCAACAATAAATCTCTAGTGTTTAGTTAACCATCAAAGTAAGGAAAACACTGGGCAGGCTGCTTAAAGCAAAGCAAGTACAGTAACCATGTCCTTTGGGATATTTTCCCATGATTTTCTCATACTGGAATTTTTAAGCTGAAATTCAAAAGCTGAATATATCTCTTCTAATTTCCTGCTACTAAGAGTAGAATAGAAGCTTCCCATATAAGCATTCTCCGTAAGCAAAAATATATATAACTCTGTATATATAGAGTTCCAGAGTTATGTTTTTTTCTAACTTTGTTTTAATGTTTTAGATTCTGAACAGTCCTAAATACTTTCAGCTATCATATAATTTAACATTGAGTCATCCTACATTCCTAAAAGAAACCTTCTCTTATGCATGATTACATATTGTTAAAATGGATAGGTTAATTTTGCAACATGAATTTTTCATGGTAGCTGTTCTGCTACTATTTTAGTCTGTTTTTAATGATATACTCAGTGCAACAGCCCTCTTATACACAATTACAATTTTGAAAAGTCACTAACTTTGGTTACAGCTATATACATAATCTCAGACTCTCTCCTGTGGAAGAGTTTGCATGGACATTTTTGAGTGTTTCTACACCCAAACAAAGATATTCGACAGAACATGATACACTACAGCCAAACAGAGTGGATCTGTGTTACATATATATATATATATATATATATATATATGATTTATATAAGAGAACTCCTGGGTACAGGAGGTCCATTAGCACCAGAGTATTTAAGAATCTGCTTTTCCTTTACACACACACACAGACCCACAACCACACACACAGAAACACCAAAAAAAAAAAAAAAAAGAAAAAAAGCGCCTTTGCTGCTGAATTTAAAAAAGCCTTAAAATTAAAATTCAGCTTAAACCTCTGGTCTGTTTCTCTGTTTTTACTTCTTGTCTTTTAAACATGAGTTGAGAAAATTGACATTTGGTAGCCATCTTTTGTCTACTCAGCAAAATGGAAGGCTAAATTGACAGAGACTGACAAACACTGAAACAGTCATTTCAGATGAAATTAATGGGGCTAGAAGATGCTGTATGACATCCCACTTTAAGTTACATTGAGAACGAAAAAGGTTCTTAAAGAACAGTCTGTTATTATCAAATTTGCCAATAGGTCAACACAAAACTGCTATACAGCAAGGAGCAGTAACTGAGAGAAAGAGAGGTTAGGCAGACAACAGAAGCACAAAAAGCATCTGTGTTGGAACTTCTTTTTGTTCTACAAAGAAACAGCTTTGGATCATCCCCATGTGGAGGATGATAGCGATAAGAAGCTCTCTGGTGGTAAGCATCTGGGATGGGAGGGAAGATCATAGGATATTGTGGGATTCTCTTTGTTTCTTTCTTTAACTGTGTATGTCTTTGCTGGTTTTTGAAGCTTGTCCAAACCCCAAGGCTTCTGAAGTTCTTGCATCACTTATTTTAACATGTTTTTTTATATAACAATGTCAGAGCAGTGTGTATATATGTTAACACAGGAGAATATCTGTGTTGGGCCCCTAATTAGATTCATATTCATATTGAAATTTTAAGAAGTCACCAGCACAAATGAGTTACTGCAATGATTACTTCCCTCCTGATGGGAAAAGATAGCAGTTGTTCTGCTATGTACTAGTCCTGAGCCAAGGATATCCACAGATTCAAGTTTAATTGAAGTTCAAATAGATTGTGACATAATGAACTTCATTGTTCAGCACTGCCTTGAACAAACCAAGGCTCCCCCACTAAGTTTCAAACTGACTTGGAAGATCCTTGCAAACTCAGTGTATGTGTGGTAGTGTTGTTTGAAATCAATTAATAGTCTTCAGAGTCTTTAGTACCAAAAGATATTGTACTTCACTGGAGGATGACCAAGTAAATATTGGAGTGTTGCCATGTATGTCAAAAGAGAGAGAAACATGTTAATGGAGCCAATTTGCTGCAGGGAACTACTTTAGGGGGTGGGAGGAAAGAGTTTAGGGCACAAGGGAACAAACCCAAACATGCCTTATATTTATTCAGCACTGTGTAGGCAAATCTCCAGTGGCCGTACCTTTTAATGCTGAACATTTAATTTTTTTTTTTTTGTAGACAAACAAGAGCTCAGTAAATATTTTATTTTCAAGGTCTCTGCTTATCCCACTCATCATATATTCTTTGATCAGTGGGAAACTGAAGTAAAAGCAATGCTTTTGGGACTGATCTAGAAAGCTAGATAGTTTTATTTACATGAATAGAAATAGACAAGCCTATGCTAATGAGATGGGGCTGTACATGGAAATGTTTACGAGGTAACTTAGGAAGAGGTAACTACGGAAGGTAACTTGTCTGTATGTGAAGGCCATTCAGACAACTAACTTTGCTAATAAGGATGATAAAGAAACCACTAAAGTAGTAAACTAATTATCAGCATGGATTGAAGAGGAATCACACATTTTACATCTGATCTACAGGCAGTTGATCCAGCAATTTTTTGAAAACTGTGTTGAAGAACACTGTTTTCTTTTAGTATCTTTAATGCTTTCAGTCATTTCTATCCAGAGAAAAGAGTTTGAAATTGGAAGTCAAAATCCAATGATTTTTTTATACTTGTTCCCATAAGAAATCAGGTCTTTCTCAGTCAGCTGATATGACTTCCTGTCTGTTAATATGGCAGTTACTGAAAAATATCATCTTTTACCCCCTGAGACTTAAAAAGGGCAATAACTTCTCAAAAAGCCTAATTAAGTGTGAAATTTTGAAATATGTTAGAGTATTTCTCCAACTTAATTTTGTATAGAGATGTGCATGTAATATATCTTCATAAAGTTTGAACAAAAGTTGATAGATTGAATACAAAAGTAACTTAGAATGTCTCATCAATCATGAAAAAAACCATGTCAAAATTTTGCTAGTTTATTAAACCAAGGTTTTGTACAAGAATTCACTTGTATAGACAATTATATCCATAAAAGCTGCTTTTTACTTAATTGTGATGAACAAAAAGTTCTCAAGATTAAGACATTTCATTGGTTACTGTTTAAGTTAAATGTTTGAATTGAACTTAGGAACACATTTATATGGCCTGTGCTTTATACAGAATCAAATCAGCAGGACACTGTTAGATCCCAAGTGTTCTGCACTGCCGTTTTCCACTGGCTTACCTGCATTTTCAATGACCCTACCACATGACAGGAGGGGCTTTTCTACCTGTACAAGTTGGTTTCCCTGTCTGAAAACTATAATTGGTTTGTTATGTCTGTAGAAGCATAAATAAAATCCAGTGGTGCCACTTGTTCAGGGTACAGCTTATTGGTTTTTTTTTTTTTTTAATCCAGTATCACTAGATGCAAGTTATTATGTTATAATTTGCACCAATTTTCTCGCTATCACTGCCTGTTACATCCCCACTGAGAGTAGCTGTAATCACTGGTCGTTTGCCACATACAGTGACATGACTGACTAAATACCAAAATGATTTTCAAGATTTGAAGATGTATGCAATGAAATTATTGACTGTATAAATTCAAAAGGGATTATGCATGCCTGCAAATGAGTGTGATCTACAAGTGCATGGGTCATAAGAGGTGATGGGAAACATCAAAAGATTAATAAAATGTTGCAAATGAAATGCAAGATTAAATATAGAAAACCTGACAATTGCCATGTCTGCTTGTTAGTGTCTTTTTTCTGCTCTTTTTCTACCTTTTAATCAGTCCTCTCTGTCAATTAGATAATTTTACACCTTGATTTCTAATTTGGCTGAATTTGGCAGCAGATACAGAACATAGATGGGCTCTATGCTCTCAAAATGACTCTTGTCATTTTGATTTGGAAGCCCTAAATATTGACAAAAAATGTAGTTATTTGCTTATTCATTTTCGTCATCATCAAATACACCTCTGTATGGAACCCTGATGTGTTTTGCACTTTTTTTTTGTTACAACCATGCTTTTTCAAATATAATTCGTAAGAAAAGATGGTATATTGCACAGTAAATTTTCACTCTCTTTACAATATTTTGTGATTTTTTTTTTTTGTTTGTTTTCGATCAAGACCACTTTTCACTTTCTTGTGCTGAAAAGTGACCAATGGCCCTTGGTGAGAACCTTTACCAAAATGACAGGGGAGCCTAAAATGAGAAACTTTTTGACAACTGGACAAAAATAAGTTTCAGGATTCCAAAGCCATATTTTATCTTGGCAGCTGCCCCGGCCAGTTTATTTGGAAAATGCTTTCAGTTGTGTGACTGAGAAAGAAGAATGTGACTCTGGACTATATAAAGGTTCTGGATTTGTGATCGTCCTAGTTTTCCCACCATGCTCTTGTGCTTGGGACTTGTTAGGGCTCTTACACAAACTGCTTCTGTAAAATGCCTCAATACTTTTGGATTTTTAGGAGGAGTGTGCACAGACAGAGGAAGGTGAATTCAGCTACCAAAAGAAACTTTTTGTTCTAATAAACACTTTGATTTGCTTAATCTGTAACCTACAGGGGAATACCGTTCAGTGGGTTGTCAGAGTTCACATGATTCTGTATGTAATTACTTTGGTATTATAATTGCCTGTAACTGTCTATGCTGGAAATGATGTAAGTTTCTGACCAGGGGGTATATTTTTACATTATTGCATTATTCAAGTTTAAAGCAAGTTGGTGAGGAGTATAACTGGAAAGAGAGAAAACAAGGAATTTAGATTAAAGCCCTTCATAGTAAAAGAATTTGGGTTTGGAAGATTTATTTTTGTATGGCAGGATTTTTGTAAGACAGATTAACACATTTCCTATCCTATAGAATCATTATTTCTGCTCAGAAAAAGAATTAAAATTTTATAATAAGGAGGATTTTGGAAGAAGTCTTGACCCTATGAACAATTCCTGAAAATAATGTTTTGGAACAAAACACATCTTTGTGAGAGTGTACAGATTCATGTACTACATTGCAAAATAACAGTGATTCAGGGAATGATATTATAACTCTAATCAGCTTGCAAAGTAGTTAAATGTAGTTTCAGTATGCTTGTGGACTGGTTTCCTCTTTTTCTGGAGAAGTGGAATCAGCTTTAAATTTCATGGGAAAGGCCATAAAATCAGTAAGATTAGAAATGTAGCAATTTCTACACATGTGCACTAGCAAAACTAGCTTTAATTACTTTCAAGTAATAATATAATTTAAATTAACAGTTATTTTCACTTGCTGTCACATTTTCTATTAAAACTCACATTGTAAATTAAAATAAGCCAACTGCTAAATTACCAGCAAATGTTTCAATAGGCAATAGTTAGATTTTATGGAACAAATGAATGTGTTGATTCTCATTTGAAATATTACCATTTCATATTTTCTCCTGTTGTTCTCCACATTATTTGTACCACATACAACTTTTGTAAGCTTCATAATTCTAAAATCAATCATTCAAATTCTGGAATGAATTAAAAACTTACATCAATTTTAAAACAGTTAAACACTGAATTCTGAGAGAATAAGGTGAGGTTTTATTTAAATCCTGATTTACCACCCTCCTGACGTTTTATCTTTCTATATTATCATAAAGAGTTTTCCATTCTGTCAATTATTTTAAAGTTAAATGCTGATGACTGTAAGAAAAAAAAAAAGGGGATAAAGTACTCCAAAACCAATAAGACATAGATATTTTATGTTTATTGAAGGTAGAATACGTTTTTAGAATTTACATCTCTGTGCAGAATATATCCCATTACCCGCTTTATCAGTTACAGCAAAGAATTCAAGACTTGAGGGGAAAAGAGAGGATATGTTTCCTTACAAATTAATGATCATATTTTAAGTGCTATACAATCTTTTAGAATAATGATGACATTCCTTTCATTTATGCATCAAATATTTATTCTAAAATAAAACTGCTCTTATGATTTTCCATTTGCCACATGTCCACAGAGGACTCAGTTATCTTTACTAACAATAGTCATTCTTCCAAAAGTTTCTTTTATGTCTTGAATATGAACAGTATCTTATACTGCGCACCTGACCTGCATGAAGTAATTAGGATTGGTCAGAATTAGGCTTTGGACATGTACAAAACAAGCACAACCTCCCTGAGTCTCTCAAGGAGGGATAATAATTTAGCGGAAAAGAACCCCATGGAATTTTATAATAGTTTTAATGCTTTGAGACTTGGCTACACCAGCTTAGCCCACAGCATCATTCCTGAATATATTAAACTACTGAAAGATTTAATGACTGAGTGATGATTTTAGATTAAATTGTATTTCATCATATTCATGTGTGTAACTGTGTGAGCATGCACAGAATCCGTTGCAAAGAGCTGCAAACCATGGCTGAGTCATCAAATGCCTTTGTGTTAGGACTTTGCTAAGGGGTTTTGCAAAGAAAAAGTGTCCTATGCTACACATGGTTGTCAAATATATGGGTTTTTTTTTTTTAATTTCTCTTATTCTTTCCAGTTTGTTTTGTCTTGCATTTGTAAAGGCATTAGCAATGCTGTACCAAAGTGATCATGAGTCAGAAAACTCTTCTGCAAAACACACAAAACAAATATTTTTTAAGTAAGAGAAGACAGTTCAAAAGCTTTTTTATTATTTTTTTAAATTTTCTTTTTATTTTCAAAGAGGACTAGCTTTAACTTGTGTGGCAGCCTTTGTAAACTGGGTCTGTACCTGAATCTCCAAGACTGAGAACAGTGTCCACCACCTGCACGAACTGTTGACATAAAACAACAACATGCTTCTGCTTGGTCTGAGCTGCAAAATGCATGCTCACAGTCTTGCCTGGCTTATTTAGTGACTTCACTAGATATGATCTTTGTAGGAAACCTTGTCTTTGGTTTTACTCTGAACATATATACTACCACTAATGTGGATGAAATGAAAGTGAAGAGTGAAACATGATCTCAAGCCCGAATTTTTTTGGACTAAGAGGCTGGAGCTTTTGGGATCCATGGGGCAAGTCTCTGCTTCATGTGAGTGATTGCAATCACTCCATAACCACAATAAATATGAATAGCCCCCGAGCCACTCTAAGTTGTGCCTGGTAGCTTCAGTTTGCAATAGATAATATAACACTAAAGAATACTGAGAGGAAAGGTGAGCACCCACTGGCTGTCTGTTTTCCTCTCCTGTAATGCACTGCACTGTAGTTCAGTAGAGGCTACAGGAGTACTCCTGTAGCCTCTACTGAGCAGTGCCTGCACTCCTGCAGAAGGAGCTACACTTAGTCAGCTGCTGCTATTTTCTCTCACTTGTACACTGCTTAAGAGGTGTAAAAGAGCACAGAACAAATGAGAATCTGGCTTTGTCTTTCTCTTTTCTCTTTTTTTTTCCCCTGATAATAGTTCTTGCGAAAAATGTGTATTTGTTAAGTGAATGGGGGATGAATACAAAAGTATGCTGAGCATGACTGAAAGCAAATTGAAAGAGTCAAAGATACTGTTTTGGTGTTATTCTCCTAATTCAACACTGGTTATTGAAAAAGTGATGAAGATGGAACATTCTTACCTATTTTCTCTGAAGAGATTCCAACATTCAATTTAGGAGTTCAGTAATACACCTCAAAATAGAAAAACAAGCAAATGTGCTTGTGATTGTTTTCATTATCCACGAAAAGAAAAACTAATTATGAAAATATTTATTTGATGTTTTATTCATGAGCAAAATTTTATAAATTAGTTGCTATAATAATACAGTTGTATACCTTTCTGTTTGGTTCCAGCAGTTTCTTCTATTTATAGCTATGAAAGCTAAACTATAATGATGCAAACGGGGATGACTGATTAGCATAATGGATGTACTGATCAAACAATTTCTTCAGAAATTTCCTCTCTCTGGTTTCAATAACTATAATTTTTTTTTTTTTAAAGTGAATTGTGGCAGCAGAAAGCACATCCCTTTGGTGTCTTTTGCATTCTGTTTCAAGTGAAATGCCTGACAATAAACAACATTGTTCCCCTTTGTTCTTCTGTATGAAATACAAGTGAGTTTTCTCACTTGTAATATTTCACAGGAATACAAATGGTAATCTTTAAGTTGTTTAGAAAAATAAAGATTTTGACTAAAAATTTATTTTCATGTTTAATACAAATCCTTTTTTTCATAATGAAGTCTTATGGTTAATATATAGCAATTTTTTCTCTTTAGCCTGAAACATTTTTTTGTTCTTGAGAACTGATTAAACAAATCATGAGATTATCTAAATGGAAAGATAGTTTAAAAAGTAACAGTTTTTCAAAATTAACTTATGAAATTAAAACTGTACAGTTACTGATTTTTTCCCAAATTGAATTAGGAAGAATGATTTATGTCTGCTTAAACTGAGGAAATCTGAATCCAGTCCTACCTATAAACAAAATGAGAAAGTAAGAATGAACCAAATATTCCTTTGAAACCTTTCTTTAAACCTGAAAACTGATAAAATACAATTAAAGGGAAAAAAAAAAAGGAAAAAACCCTAAAAACCATTTTTCTCTTCATAAAATCATGGAATCATTCAGGTTGGAAAAGGCCTCTAAGGTCATTGAGTCCAATCTCTGACCAAGCACCTTGTCAAATATTGTGGAATTGAAATCCATAGGGCCACATAAATACCTGATTTCTTGCATTCAAAATTATGTTTATGGAATTCATAAATGACAGTACAAGAGAGAAAGTGACTTATTATTCCCACTGTGGCTTAATTAAGAGGAAAGGCATTTTATTTCTACAGTTTGCTTTTAATCCCCTTATTGGTATAGTACAATTGCTAAAAATAAGTTATATATAATTTTCCCTTGTATCAGTCATTAATAAGCTGACCAAAAAAATTTGGTGAGCTGGAGGTAGGGAAACATAATAGCATGTAAAAGGATGGTGAAATCCTTTTCGAGGCAGGCTTCCTATATAAATGGATTCCAGATTCTGCAGAATCAGATCTGTAGGTCCTTAATGTGAGCCCAATACTAATAACTGTACACCAAGTTGTGCCTTATGTTATATGAAATTCTTTTAAATTAATTAAATTGCTTTCATATGAACATAAAATTTGCCAAAAGCAGGAGTTTCAATATCTGGTTTTAAAATCTGGCACCTTATCCATTTACCTTATGGCCTTATGGGTTGGTATGAACCAGCATCTGGTCTTTGCAAGTCAATCTATGAAGCAGACTAAAATTTTTTGAATATAATATTTATGAAAAAAAGCTCTTAATTTTTGATTTTGTTTTTCAAAAATAAAATCTCCATGGTCATCTTTCTGCTTCTGAATCTCAGATGAAGACAAATCCTTTTGGATAAGTTAGTTGGAAACAAAATTCTTCACAACAGAATTTTCTTTTGTTCTCCATTTTTGTAATTTAGTCTGGCTTAAGTTCAAGTAACTTCTCCATTTAGCTACCTTGTGCATCTTGTCTTCGCAGGTTAAGAAAGTGGTTTCTGTTCTTCTGCCAGACAGTATGAACAATCAGGGTAGGAATATTGCCATCTTTTTAATGCTTGTATTCCAAGAGAGTAGGAAGAATTCCCAGGATATTAATTACTCCTAGCTGAATTGTGAATGAAATTCATAATTAGTTAAGCCCTTCAGTTTTCTGAAAACCTTTATTAATCCTACTGTAATGTTAACTGGAAAACATAGTATAGTAGTAGTGACTGGAGTTCCATAGGACTTTCTTTTTTACTAAAGGTTCTTCTTACTCGACAAGGATCTTCATTTAAACAGGTAATTTTAAAATGCCTGTGTGATTGAGTGATGCCTACTGCATTCAATATAGTTGAACAGCTAAGGCAGAGAGACACAGAAGAGCTGTATGTTTTTTTAGCTTAAACTTGGGCCCACAGGGTGACTTTTGGCTATTTACTTTTCTTCTCTGATCTATTTGTCTATTTACTCCTCTTCTCAGCTTTCTCACCTACTGAAATATATGAAGTGTCCTTCTTTTGTGAAATAGTTACCAATCTATAGAGGAAAGGTATTAGGTAAATGGAAATTATCTACTTGCAGTAATGTTCAGTGGTTTAAAGTTACAGAACCACATTTCAGACCTCGTCTTTGTAGCCCAGCTCCTACCAAACTACCATTCTTTTTTCAATCATATGTACAAGATAGGTGATCTGGAAATTTTTCTCATAAATCACAAACCTGTCTGCTGCAGTATTGCTCCCATTAGCTGTGAGGCTTTTCCCAATGGAGAGCACACAATATCATGGTGAAGTAAATAGGAAAGTGGGGAATACTGCCCTGATGAATCATAGTGTATATGGGTTCTTCTTCACAGTGGAAAGTCTTCAGAACTTCTCCATGTTTTCTGGGCTACTAATTGCAGGAAAACTTAGTTGCTTTAATGGTGCCCTTATTTTCTTAGGTAAAACTTGGTATCTGTAATTATGTTTGTATATGAATACACAGAAGCACACACAAGTATCTTGATGGAATAGTTCCTTAATATCAGAATTAGCTTTCAGATAACAAACAGAAAAACTGTTGAGTTTTTCCTTCTTAGTAGAACCCAAACTCCCAGTCTGGAATTCAATCAGGATGCTGCAGTTAAAGCTCTAGATAGTTCTACCATTCTGTTTATTTGGTGAGTCACACACATCTTTTATGTTTCCTGGTGGGTTTTTTTTAGAGAAGGGAGGCTGGTGGGGTTTTTTGTTTTGTGTTGTTTTGTTGCTTTGAATTAAGTTTTTTTGAGGGGGAGTGGGTTGTGTGTGCCTTTTTGTGTCACATCCTTCAGTCATCAAAGTGCCCTTAGATCACTGATCCCGTTAGAGGAAGTGTGAAGGGTCTTCTTATTACTTAAATGCTGAACACTCAACATTACTTAAAACACTGCCTAGCAAAAGACACACCCTGTTACATTTTACATTGGAGTCTGAGCACAGGCATGTAGAAGTCTGCTCATCGGTTCTGTCTGGAGTGGTTTGTGAGAGGAGGTTGCAATTGTTCCAATGCCTTTTAAACTGGAGAGTAAGCTATTATTAGCTTGTCTTTTAGAGGTCATAATGGGGAAAAAAGAAGGGAGGTTATTAAATGCTTTGGCACTGATTTAAATACGATGAGAATTGTAGGTGGTTAGATCATAATATTGCTGGAAGGGGATTCAAGAGGTTATTCAGTCAGTGTCCATTCATCTTGTGCAGGGCAGGGCCAATTACGGGCAGGTAAAGTCTGAGAGACATCTGTGCAGCCTGGTCTTAAACACCTCCAGCACTGGAAATACCATAGCTTTCCCAAAAGGTGTGACCCAGGCATTACCTTACTGCTGTTATTAATGTGTTTTTGTTAATGTCTTGTTCTTTATAATTTAAGCCAATTGCTGTTTTTCATATTCGCATGAATATGATATTAGGATAATTCCTTCCCTTTTCCTGAATTTTTTATTTAGGTGAATATTAATTCTGTTTGTTCTCAGTTTCTCTCCTTCAGATTAAACTCTTCTATCTCTTCGTTCAATATACTGTATTAAATAATGCTTTAAAACCTCTCATATTTGTGATCCTCCTCTGGAGTTCTTGCCACTTTTCTTGAAATGTATTTCCTCAAGCTGGACACAAAGTTCTTGCACCTTGTCCTTACTAGTGCTGTCCAAATCAAAAGATTACTGCATTTATTTTTGGTTTATATATAACAAACCAAGGCTTAATTGGCTGATTACAGAAGCATTACTCCATTGGCTTATGTTCAGCTGCTTATTAATATAACTACTATATACATCTCTCAGAGTGTTTTTTCCCACCCAATTATTGCAGACTTTGTATTTATGTAGATGGCCATCCCTAGTAACTTCTACTTCTCTCTGTTAAATAACATCCAATTATTTTTCAGGATGTATCTCCAGTTCGTCAAGTTCAATTCTCTGTTTAAACATATTTCTAGTCCTAATTTCAGGAATTCACCACCCAGTCACTTAATGAAAATATTAATAGGTATGAGTATATAGATGCATGAGTAATAGAGCTCTGCAGAAATCCGTTCACCATCTAGGTCAGAGGGAAGCATTAAGAACCTCCACTTATGTCTTGTTCATTGGAGAAGAATTTTTTATATTTTCTCTCATTTCTGTAGTCACAATTCAGTTTGATGTTCTTTCATTTGACAAATTGATTAAATATTAAAAAATGGCAGTGATTTTCATTGTTGTATCATCAGAAATAGCCAGGTCACATAATATAAATTCATAATAGCTTAACATGAAATAAATAGCTCAGTTGTTCTCTTCTGAGAAAAAAGTTTAGTTCTAATGCCTTCTTTTCTGATAGTGAAATTAAGTAACTGATTCCTTCTACATGTACAAAGACAAGGTTGCAAGGAGGAGCAAAGTACTCACATGAATTTAATTTGAAGTCCCTACTCCAGAACACAAATGCTGTAAGTGTATTAGCTTCATTCAAGAATCATGTATATGAAATAATGCCTTTGATGAAAGAGTGGTGGTACAGAGAATGAGCTCCAGAGATAAACCAAGAAAATGCCATAGAATTTTTCAATAAAAACAAAACCAAATTCCTCCCAAGTATTTGCACTTCTTTTTCAAAAAGGAGTCCAACCTGACTACTGCTAGTAGTAGTCTAGAAGAAGAGCAGGGATCACTCAGAAATCAAAGGAATTTTTTAATTTTAATAATTGTCGATTTTTAAATAGACAATTATTGAATTAATTGTACAGTTATAGTGACTATAATTTCCTGTCACATATCTATCAGCAAGATTTCTTCCCCTGCACATTTAGTGCTTACACCAGTTCCAGTCTTGGCAGTGGAGGTATTCAGTTCACTCTACACCATCCTGAAATGCAGTTATTTGCATATTTTCCCATTTACTCATCCTCTCCTTCAAGGTTATGCTACACCTCTGATGGTATCAGGCAACTTGCTGTCTGGGTCTAATGATTTCTCAGCTTGAAAATTGCCTTTTTTTTTTTTTTTGAAATGCAGTATCTGGCTGGGGTGAGCAGAATGGGGCTTCTGGAAGCAGCTGGGATGTCCCTCCCTGTTTCTGGGCATGACCTTTGTGTAGGAATAGCTGGACTGGCTGGGGAGCAACTGATATTGAAAAAAGACTTTCTCCAGAAAATTCTAAATGGCATTATTTGTTGAAAAAGCTGTGCTTTTCCTAAACCCTTTGAACGGGGAAATCCTGAGTCAAAATACATCATACAGTCAAAATGCAAAATACAAAAGCATAATTTTTCAAAACAAATGTCTTCATAACATTTATTTCAGAATGAGAATGGTAATTATTCTAGCAGAGTAAGTGAATATAGTTCCATTGTTTTATTTTGTAAAGTACTAGGTTGACATCCATGGAAACAAAATATTATTTACAGAGTAGGTATGACAGCCTGTATTTCTCACCATTGTTTCAAAAAATGTATTCTGATTCTAATACAGGTCCCAATAGTCCTAACACCAAACATTTACAATTTATAGGCCTTATATGTGCATTAACCATACATGCCTCCCCTTACATAAAACCCATTAGTCTATTATTTTCACAGTCCACTGGACTTGTCTGCTGGTCTGTGTGCCTAATTTCACCGTGCTTTCAGCTCCTGTGCTTTGTGTTGATTACTGTAATTGGAGCCTGAAATTGGTAGTTTTTTTGTATGGGTAAAGCTGGAATATACATAGTTGTGCATAGGTTATATTTGCTTTCTTTGAGGTACACATATTATCATTTCCTAACTGTCTATCTGGAGAAACAAGAGAAGACTTGGGATGAAGAGATGGCACTGATGCAGTAGCCTTCTTCTAATTAAGGGCTCGGAGCAGGAGAATAGAGGTTGTTTTTTGGTTTGGTAAGGTCACAAATCGTTGCTGAAAATCCCCATTCAGCTCAGGGGAGGCTTGACCTCGTGGCACATCCTTCTGTTGGAGCAGCTGATGTGATATGTATGAGACTGTGAGAGAGGGAAAAGGGCAAAAGGTTATTTTACCCTTACAGATACTGCTCTGTCAGGGTCAGATTTCCCTTATGAGGCAATTGGTAAAGGTGTTTACCACATTTTGATGTTTGAGAATGACACAATATACAGAGCTGTCTTCCTCCTTCTGTGTGGCAGTAAATAGGTTTCTTCTGCTTATTTTATCCCTGCTGTGTGTGAATGCTATCACACACACTCCAGTGTTTATAGAACAGGAGAGGTGAACTTAACGATATTTTTTGGGGAGTATGAGAACTCTGTAAGACCTATTTGACATACAAAGGTGCCTGCATGTGCACACAATTTAAATATTCTTTCTTTTTCAGATGTGAAAATTGTTTATTATTTCCACATCTGCAGATAGACTAGGAAGATAATCAGGCTGAAATGATTAGTTTTGCACCAAAACTTTGATGAAGTGATGGGCTACAGGTTTACCCTGGACGTCTGACTACCAGCTGTAGAACTGAGCCTTATCATACTGTTGAGAACCGAATCCTTGAATTGGATTTACTGCAAGAAGAGGGTGCTTGGTGGCCCTCCTTGTGGTCAGATTCTGCCATCTTTTAACAGTGAGGTCAAAATCTAATCTGACAATATGATCTGACCATATGATGTTTTTGATTGGAGAAGCAAATACTTTCTAAGTGTGATATTTGATTACTGGTCCTATGATGACAAAAGAAGTTTTCAAATGTGGCGATGGTTTTGCATGCAATAAATTATGAAGAGTTAATTATCAAAGATATCAAGTATGTTTTTCTTGTACCATTTGATAATTACATTCGAAAGCCTACAATTATATCAGGGAATTAAGAATCTACAGATGGGAGGTGTCGCCTTCCTTTTTCTTTCACCCTTCAGTAAGATGATTAGGTTTTATACTCAATTTTAATCACAGACAGAGTTATTGACTTCTTAATTTGGTGATGTGAATCAATTCAATATGGCATAGCTTGGATTAATTCTACTGTAGGTAACTGCAATATACAGATACTTTTATAATAAAAATTCTTTCTTTTTATTCAAAAACTGTGGATTTGAGCTAGCTGTCTAATAAAACCCATTTTTAAATGCTGAAGATAATTTAACACTGGGAGAAGGCAAATATCGAGAGTTTAAAACAATGTTTTAAATAGGATTAATTTTGATTTAGAGCTCCTACAATATACACCACAATTTTGATACCACCGCATACAAGATGATACAAACTTGTTAAACATAATTCCTGCTTGAGTCACTTCTGCATTCTAGGTTAGACACAATTTCCTTATTTCTTATAAAATACCTATCCTTAAGTCTATGAAGAATACCTTTACAATTTTTTCCTTTTTTCTCATCACAGTGTGTGCTATGTGACTCTTCTACAGTGTATCCTCTACTACTACTGCTGTTTCTCATGTTTTTCTTTGATCACCTGAGCTGTAAAAGAGCATGACTGTTTTATGTTGCAACCAGTAGGAGATAATCCTATCCAATTCAAAATTCACTTTGGGTTTCTCATTCACTGATGTAATGAATTAAGTAAATAAAAGAGCAACTTCATATGATATTCATCTAGTCTGTCATTTTTTTTGTTCCCATCTCCAGAGTTCACCAACCCAGCCCAATATTATCCCCATGTTGCAGACTTTTAGATAGTTTTCCTGCTCCCTACTAGATCAGCTTGTGGGACTGTTTTCTGTGCTCAAGTTCCAAACTTTTATAATGGACACAGCAAGTTTGAAATTTTCAAGAGAATGTTAGGTTTTAACTTAACTGAAAGCCTAAAGCCCTTGCAATGCCTCTCAGAGTGGTCAAAGTGGACTACAAAAGGAGACTCTTCAGATCATAAGGATTTGCACTCCTGACCTATCTTGTCTTGTGTATATCCTTTCATATCACCAACTGTATTCAGACATACTCTATTTTTTAAGGCTACATATCAAGAATGAATTGGACCAGACAAGCTATGTGCAACCAGACTAAACAGCCAACACAGAGAAACAGGATAGATGAAAGCTTGCCAGATAAAAGAGGAGAAAATGATGGAAGGCTGGAGAGACGTTGACATATTTTTACACCTGTTGTGTCCCCCAAACTTTATTCTCTTTTATTTTCACATGCATTGAAAATTTTTATCTTGTGTTACATGAAAGAAGTGTCAGCATTCTGAGGGTTGTAGTGGTGGGGGTGCCTGTGGGTTCTGTTCTTTCCAGTTACAGCAGAAGTACAACACTTATGTTGAGACACTACTTTTGAAATACTTGCAGAATAATTTTACAGGTTAAATTATTTATCCAGAACTTTTGAGAATGTTATGAACTTATTCATTTGAGCCCCATGGACACCTGAGACTGACTCAGCACTCTATTAAACTCCCTTGTCTTATTTCCAGTCATGTACATAATATACACAGACGCAAGAAGATTTATATTCATCTTACCTTACAATATATAAGTCCTAAATTTGTAGGGGGTGTATATGTTATACATATATAATTTTAGAAAAGTCCCTGAGGGAGTATCTTTCTTGAAATATTCCACTGTGGGAAGAGAATGATTTTATTCCTAACATTAATCGTCTTTGCAGTTCTGTTGTATGTTCCTTATTTCTGTAAATGATATATTGCTGATTTTACAGTCCTCATTCAAAGAAAACCTGATGAGACCTTTGAGGAACTTCACAAAAGTTTTAATGCAGCCTTTCAGTAATTAATTACAATTTCATTTGTTTTCTCCCCTTCATCACACACCAAGAAACAGCCATTTACTTGCCACAGGATTTTTGTGATCTATAAACCCAAATGTCATGATGTGGTGTGTCATGACAAGGAAAGTCTTGGACATCTCCATAGAACTTGGCTTTTTTTCATGGCTACTTCTGACTGCTATTCTCCTCGTGATTCCTTGGACCTTACTCCAGATTACTGGGTGCTCCCTGTCATCCTATGTTTATTAAAACATCACAAATATAAGAACCTATCTAAGAATCTTCTGAGGTGTAGTAACTGCCCTTGAACTTGAACTGCACTGTAATCCTACAAAATATCTGCCTTTCTGTACATGATGGTCAAATCGAAGGGAAACTGCTCTCCCTGTGCTGTGCTTACCTTTGCCAGGAATGGACAAACGATAGAGATGGAAAGCTGGAAACCATAAGTTTAATGTGCCATCTTTGAGGCACTGTGGTGTCTTGTGTAAATTAAATGATTTGGGGTTCCAACCCCAAAATACAAAGCCATCTGTAGAACAGCTCAGAAAAATGTGGGACATATCTCAGAAAAACTCCCAAGTTCTAATTGTAGTTATAATGTTTATATTAACACAAACTTCTGAATCATGTGCAGGCTTTTGATGCAAATACTCCAAGATGCTTTGTGTGCATTCACAAATGTGTACACCTGCACATGAACCTAACACATGGTGTATTCTGCAGCATAGCTTGTCCTTCTGTGTGTATTGTCAAGATTCTTGATTAATTTGGCATTTTGATCACGTGTCATATTCCTGTAGCTGTGGAGTTGGCTTCCCTCAGAAAGCTCAACAGTCTTTTCACAGAATGTTCTCTAGTCACACTGGGAGCAGATGCACAAGTCCTGTGGAGAAGAGACACTACCCTTAGTAGTTCTGCCAGAAACACTAAAGTCACACTTGTTTTTTTTCAAGTATGAGCTGAGTGCATTGTCATCAGATGATTCAGTGATGGGCCAGAAATCAAAGGTCTAACTTTTTAAAACTAAAACATATATTGAAATAATTTATAGCCAGACCCAAGAGTTCAGAAAGGTGTAGCATAAAACTTATATTGTGATTAAAAAAAATAGTGGAGAAATTTATTTGACCGAAATGTTTTAGAATGGTCTGTAAAATGTGATATAAGAAACTAAAATAATTGTAGATAAATTAATTTTAAATTATTTCCAATGAAGATACACAGCTCAGTATCTTTGCTTTCAACTCATTTCCATCGTGCACTACTGCTGCAAAACAAAACCCATGCCATCTAGTGAAACCACTCAGTGCAGGGACCAGCAAAAGAAATCAATCAATAGAAGGCACCTTTAGCTAAAGGTCAGACAAAGTTGTATTAGATCCCTGGGGAAAAATCCCCCGGGGATTTTGTTGCCAGTTGTAGAAAAATCCCCAGGGATTTTTCAAGCAGCTATTAAGAAAATTTGTCTTCTGAGATGATGTTTACTACTGGTTTTGTGCCTTCCTTCACAACCTGTGTGGGCTTCAGAGATCACTTAAAGTAAATTCCAAATGAAATGTCTTTCCACTTTGTATATTTGTAATAATTTTACACAGAAAAATGGTGAACTCTTGAGGTGATGAGACCATCACTGCAGTCAGATGTACTTCAAATAACTTCAGTGGTACAGATTTCTTTGAAAGAAATTTTAAAAGCAGTTACTATAAAACAATGGCTTTTTATATCACATCCATCAACATCAGTTTTTCTTTTACACAGTACCATTCCTACAGACTGATTTTATATGCAGCTACATCTTCCTGTGTTTTATAAGCAAGGCCACCAAAATTCTACAACTCTTTTTTATTCCCCTTCCTCTTAATGAATGAATTCCTATCCTAATATTTAATCCATACATTTCTTATGTGGAATACTTGTTTAATGCACTAAGCTCTACATTTGAATTGGAAATGGAATATATTTCCCCGACTTGATAAATAAGAGTAGATCAGAATGGACTAATAACTAGGCTACAAGTAGATGCACGTGAATCAGTTGGTAACAATCTTACTGTGATGACTCTTTTGAATTTCAGCTCTTTCTGACATTTGATCACAATAAATTTTAGCTAAAAATGTCAGCAGTTTAAAGCAAAGTCTTTTCATTAAAGAGGGGTTGTGGAAAAATAAAAAATTAGGCTCCAGAAAGGCAGTTGTTGCAGCTTACCTTGAATACAAAATTGCCATTGTTATCACTGCTTCCTTTGCCATTGGAACATTTTATAATAGGAATAATATATTACAGTAGTGTTAAAATCTAGAAAATATACTGGTTGTTCCTGATCTTACCTGAATACTTCCCTGCATAACTGGAGCCATGTCAAGTTGACTTGCCATTTATTATGTGCTGTATTTCTCAGACATTGCTTGCAGACAACTTCTTTTTGTCCTTTTTTTTGTCCTCATTCTACAGCAAGACTGTACTGTTTTTGTAAATACAAATGAGAGAGAGAGGGGAAGGCAACAATATTTTCTGAAACTGAAGCACTATTGTTTAGGGCAGCCAAATCCACAACCACCATGTACATAATTTTCACGGAACTAGATTTTTATAGACACTTGCCTCATTTTTTTTTTGCTTTTAAAATTAAGAATGTTCTTTTATGTATAATGGGTCATACCATGTACTCTGCACTAATTTTTTTGCACTTCTGTCCTGTTACTATATTTTTGTTGCAGTGGGATAGGGCATGAGAGAGGTGAGGAAAGACTATTTATTGAAATACTATTGTGGGGCTGAATTTATGATGTGTACAAGTATGTTCCTTCCATTCTTACTCAGAAGAATCAGAAGCTAACACAAGAGGGGCTTTTTCTGAATATATGGCACAGAGTCAGTCTCCTATGCACGCACATTTGGACTCTGAGCCTTTCCATAATTTATATGCTTATTGCAGCTTATTGTATTTTTCTTGCAGCGTATCTGTACTGGATGGTAAAAAAATGAATTGTGGTTCTTTGTTTCTAGACAAATAATTGGATAAAAAATAATATAAAGCCAGCTTAAAAACATGTTTTGCTAACGTCCATAACTTGAAAGTAATACAAATTTTGAAAGGCCTTTTAGTTTTATGATGAATTAAACAATTCCTCTTTTCATAATTTGTAAGATTGTCCTGAGAGGAAAACAACCATAAAAACTCGTAAACAATTACTGGACAAGACTGTTTTTTGACTGCTGTGTAAACCTATCTTTAATTGGAATGGCCTGCACTATTTTGTTACACAAATTACAAGCGATTTAATATTTTATTTATGCCTTGCTTCTGGCATCAAAAATTGTAACTCTACTAGAAAAAAAAAGCTTTATTTAGACTTATTTTTAAGCTCTCTTTCTACTCCTATCACTCCATTTCATACCTCAACATGGTTTTTTGTGCTAAGTTTTGAGACAGTATTAGTTTCAAAGCATTTTGGGTACTCTTTTGATTTTGTGTTCAAAGATACATATGAGATGTTTTAGAGCTGCTTTATAGTAATTCAGTGTTTTTTCATGGAGCGTACAAGGGCCAAAAGAGGTGACAGCATAATACAGGGGCAGAACAGGGATTAAAATAGAAGATTCTTTCATAGTCTATTTTAGTCACTAGTGAAAAAATGTCTTTTGGCAGAGCCTGATTTGTGGATCAGAGGATCACTGATTAGCATTTTTCCCCCTTTCAGGTGAGGTGTGAGAGCATTACAAAGGACGAAGTGTAGCTCTGCTTCTTGCAAATGGGTTGAACATTAGTTACTGGAGGATGGTGGAAAAGTTATTAGTTTCTGCTGTGTTATTATACTAATAAATACGTTCCTTATGTTCTGTTTACCACTTTATGACATTACATTAACAGATGATAGTGTTGCAATCCAATAAATAAACATTTAAATATGTCTTTCTAAATGCTCATGGAAGACTGTTCACAATAGTATCAGAACACCTTACAAAGGCTGTTTCACATGAAGACAATTAAGCAGGTAATTATTTTCAGCTTTGTCAAAATAAACTGCAATTTGGAGTCCGTGTGAGTTCTCATTATTTGGCATTTTTTCCCTTACTCGTTGATGTTTGCAGCTAGTGCTGGGCTTGCCTCACCCAATTCAAGACAAAACTCCCATTAGAGTGAGATTGATGGACTGTTGAAACATGTGCATTAATTTCTCTGTGGGGTAGTTTAGACCAAAGTCTGGAATAAAGAGCTATATACTGCACCTGATGGTAGTCTGCTAATCCCACAGATGAAAATAGCATAAAGAGTGCTTATCAAGGTCAGGTTTTTGTTAGACTTTCATTTTATTTTGTCCTTATGTCAGTCCTTATTCTCAAGTTCTGTGAAAGTGTTACATTTTATGTACAAAGCATTTAAGCAGGGGTATTCAAATCAGTGCTGTTAAAGTGGTGAAGGAGAAGAGTACCAGACTTATTGTAAAAAGCCAGAAAATATAATTCTACTGAAAGTAGATAGCAATTACTAATAGATGTCTTCATATCCAGGTTACAGATGTGGGGAGAGTACGTCTTACTGCAGTACAGCATTTCAGTTCTGTGGCTGAAAACCAGGCAGTGCAAATCAAAAGTAGCTACACACACTGAGTTCTTCACTGATCCAACAAGACTTAGTAACCATAATAGCTCTTAGTTGATCTAAACAAAATACTAAACCAAATAGGCCTAACGACATTGTTTCCCCTACTCCCACCCCTGTTACACTTACTTTTGCTATAACGGGGAGAAGAAGGGAGGTGGAATTAGACCGTAAATTTATGGTCTAACATTCATCTCATAAAATGGTTGCTGAAAAGTTAAATAATGAGTAACTATTTTAGCTTTTATTTTGTTTTGGAAGGAGGCAAGGTTTGCTTTTCCTAGCACTTAAAAGAAGCAATGGCATAAGTATCTATTCTTGCATCCCCATAGCCTTCACCTGTAAGGCATTCTCAAAGGTGAAGAAACACATGGCATCCTTAACAAATTGAAGAGCCCTCTCGATGTGGGAAGTGGGATACTGTCTCCTTTCCCTATTCTCTAAAGCAGCAATCCAAACCAGGATTTTGTTTGTAAGGATCAAGAATTTTATGGGCTTCCAGAAATGACACATTTTTATTTGTACATAGTGAACTAATGATCTCTGTGATAGAGATATTGTTGTGTGTTTTGTCCACTGGCTGGGAAAAAAAAGGGGCTGCTTTTTTCAGGGCATGGGCTCACTCCTTTTCTCTGGCATTATTTTATGCTCTAAGAAATTTATTAAACTTTCAGCTTAAGCTCCTTCCTATCACCACTAAAGCTCAGGTTGCTAGTTCCATTCTCCTTATCTCCTTTCATTTGATATAAGGGAAAAGAAGACATAGGGACACAGAGTAAAGGCTTGCCCATTGGGCTAGAGTGGCTCTAAGCCAGGTCAGGGGATAAGAGCAAGTGATAATGACTTTAGAGATTATTTTGCTCTTCTGTCTCATCGTTTCTGTCTTCACAACTGGAGTCAAATGTATCTGAATGTAATGCCAATTGGGTGCAATATATTGAAATTTTCATAAACATTTGTGTTATTTCATTTAATTTTAAATATGATTTCTACATTTCAAATGATTACTATTAAAGACAAGTGAATTTCAAAATGCATTCTCTGATCAGTTGAGGAAGGTGTGCAATTAATGTAGCATGTGTGTAGTAGCAGTGACAGGAACAAAATCAGAAAAGGTACAGAAACTGTTAGGTATTCAGAACTAGTCACGAATCTTAAAGTACTCAACAGTTTTCAACGATCAAAGAAATGCGCTTTATTTATAGGCATAAATGAAAGAGCCTTCAGTGTAGCATGAAGGCAACGCTGGATAACTTGTTGCTATGCTATGATAAGAAACCCCCCAGCATTCTGGGGGATTTTAAAATTAACAGCCTGTCTGCTACTAAATGTTCCAAGTACATCCAATTGATGAGTAGATATGTGATAATATACCATTGATCGTATAACAATAGGTGATGTCAATATAGTGGTGCAGTGAGTAGTTAAAAACAGCTACCGTCTGTCAATTGCTTTATTTTAATTTTCTAGCTTTTATAATTCTATTTGATCCTCCTAGACACACAGTAATTAATTTGGTTTTCTTCTGCCTTTTTCTCTTATTTGTCAGACTGTATTCTCTCATATCCTTCTAACTCCTGGTGTAACTGAATTTAACATAATTCTGCATCTTAAACATCCTCATTTGTACAGAAAACTCAGTGGTGTTGGAAAGACTTTTGGAAAAAAAGCAAAGCCTTTAAAATAAATAAATTGTTAAGTTCTTACTCATCACTTTCTTGGTTATTCAGAAACAAGTTCTATCCATAAATTAATCATAAAAAATTCAACAAAATCTTTAAAGACAAAAATTTACATTAGAGTGCCAAGATTGCTAATTTAAAGAATACATTGTAGATGCAGTTGTAAAACATTAAATTTTTGTAGAGTAAATGTATGCTCACGATTCTCATTAAAGACTTTGGATTTTTTTAGAGGTGATGACCTTACCAGGATAGTACTGCAATGAATTTAATTGGGGAAAGAATTTTCTTTACTACTTCAAAAATAACAGATTTTTCATATTGAAGTTCAATAATTCTGATTGTTGCTACTCTATTAATAATCTAGTGCAGGGTGACAAACCTCTCATTGAAACTTTATGACTTCACAAGAAAGGTCATAATGGGTCTTGTTTCTATGGAAGGATCTCAATGCTCCTGCAAGTGTCCCAATACAATAAGAATTTTCCTCCTTTAACTGTTTCAAGCTCCTTTTAGAAAGCTTTGACTGCATTCAGTTTCACTTAGGTTTTTTCATTCTTATGCCACTTAGGATCTTAGTCTACTAAACCTTACTCTTTGATTACATGGATCACCTTGTGGTAGATCCTAAGATAACTTCCCTCTTCTTGGAAACCTATTTTATCTGCATTTGAGTTCCTCATTCCTGCTGGCATTCATAACCAAAATAATGTCTGACAGAACCAGACGTGGGCCTGCTTTGAGTACTGCTTACTTCCCACATAAGAAAAGAGCTATTTTGACTTAGTTTCGTGAATCTATTTCTAAAGATACTTTAGCTCTGTTTGGAAGTTTAAGGCTTTCAGAGTATGGGAGGTATTGAGCCAAAACTTCTGTTTTCACTATGCCAAATTTGACTACCCAAGAAATCACTTCTGTTATTACTGCTTGAATAGTTCTAAGTGTTCTCTACACATCTGTGAAACAGATTGGAATATTCATTTTGAAGAAAACATGGCAGGGGATGGAGGTTTGCAGTATAGGACACTCGGAGTCAGGTCTCGGACCTTTCTTGCTCAAAGACATGATCTGCTTTGCACAACAGACTAGCACATAGGTCTCTGCCATCCTTGATCCTAACTCCGTGAGACTTTCTGTCAGGTGCCACGGGGATGGGCCGGCTGCTGCTGGGTGGCACATTCAGCACAGGAGGAGTCTCACAAGCTGGGGTGCAATCCACTGCCCCCGGCAGGGAGAAAGGCCAGCCAAGGGGCGGCAGCTGTAGTCAGCCAAGAGTCTGCATTGCCAGGCACTCATACTGGAGATTTATTAGCATCTTGCTTCTAAGAGAAATAGCTGGACTTAACAGCAGGTCTATTTTACCATAAGATTTGAATAAGAACATGAAAGGCTTCCTGTCCGTTGGCTGAAGTACTTCAGATTTCTTTTTCCATGTTAAGATCACAGACTCACTTTTCTTATCTGCATGGTCCTCTGTTATGGAAAATCAGGTTCTTGAAAAACAAGATCTTCTTTTACCATCTCTAATTTTTTCCATTCCATAGCCCAAGGAAGATTTGAACCTTAGCTTTAAAGCATGAAGTAGTAAAGCAGATGAGATAAATGGTTTTTATTCAAAGGAAGAAGAATAATTATTAGACTTTGTACAGTATGGCATTATTAGTGGATAAAATATTTTTAAAAGAAATTGTATCTGGCAAACAAACTTCCTGAACACAGCAATGTCAGATTCATCTAATCTAGCCTTGGGACTCCGTCACTGAAACACATAAAAGTCCAAGCGCTGAAAATATTTCTGTGAATTAAAGTGATTAAGTTGCTGCTGGAATCTTTACTTAGTTGCACAAAAGCTTTTAGTCACATATTAACAGCCATAGCAGTCACATATTTTACTGATAAACACTTTTGTTGTTCATAGCTACTCTGTCAAGATTCACTAATTCTGTGAAAATAGTATTTGCCTGATCAAGCAGCACCAAAGGTCTGTATTTGGGAAGCACAGCATCTATGATTGTACTGAGTGGTTTACATTTTAGTGCAGAGGCATCAGTGAAGATGCAGCTAGTGTCTTTGACAAGAAAAGGCTGAATTGATGGAAAGCAATGTCTCAGAACTCTAAACTGTAGAGGGAGAAACTTCTACAGCTATCTTCAGAAGCTTCTCTGAATCTCTAGGTGTTCGACTTGGTAGGAAATGCCAGTCTTAAATTGCTTGAGTCTAACAGCTCTTTTGAGGACAAGACAGTAAGTTGGCCACACAGGTTGCCCACTGGCCTGCAGCAAGAAATGACAAATAATGTGACCTGAGAACTTCAAATATAGTGTCTGATTCTAGGATGGCAGTAATGTTCACCTCCAGGCTTCATCACTTAGTGTCGCTGGAACAGCTGATGATCATGGGTATCTTTCAAACCTTTCAGAATACTTCATAAGTTTAGTCTAAATCCAGAAGACAGCAAACTATATCTCCATATGCACTGAGATTAATTTTCTTAGGTATGTATAATGATAAGCATTAGATTTTTATCAAGAAATATACCTTTAATTATTTTTGAGTTTGTTTTCATGTTCTCAGTGCATTTTAAGACCAAGTTCTAAGACCAAGTAAAAAAAAATCAACAAATTTGTCTGAAAAAAAGTGTATATTTATTTGAGTAAAAAATTATGGTGAGTTGAGATAGGCTTCCTTTTTGGAGATGATGTAAATGTTTTTCTAGGTCCTTTTTAACTGTGTCAAAATCAGTAAAATTTTTGTTATTTTCTTCTGTGTTTCAGTACAAAGTTTTCTTCAATAAATTTCTTTTATAACTTGAAATTTTTTTTCTAGAAAGCCATTTAAGTTTGAGAAGCAAAGTTAAATGAAGTGCTCTGAAATCACGGAAGCAAAGTGCAAGATTCGGATAGAGTTACTGTCCACTGTAATGAGATTTCGATTCAGTATCCTATTCAAGACAGAGGCAGTATTTGAAAAATGAGCTTTCCTGGCATGTGAATACTATTTCTCATTGAATAGCAGTTATGAGATCAGAGACCATTTAATATTCTTTTTGTTTATTGTGCAGTTTAATGAAACACCCTGAACTAGAAAGTTCTGAATGCCAAGTGATTTTGTTTGGTTCTGAAGACTTATAGGTAGGGTACTTCTAAGCACTAGTTTACAAAAGAAAAAAGAGTGTTCAGTGGAATTCCTCCTTATTTTCGTTGTGATATCAAAGTATCTATACAAGTATATACACATACACAAACATATATATGCCTGCATATATGCTTGCAAACCCACATGTAAGAAAAACTACTTACTTTATATGCATAAGGGATTTATATCTAGCACAACTGACAGATATTTTGCATTTTGTTTTCTACTAAATGGACCCATGGTATCCATTCTTGATTAATTCTGTTGAGATTATGATCAAAAAGAGAATTACTAGAAATTAGTTTTCATAGCAAAACAATGAAGAAATACACATATAGAATAAATTGGTACATGGCTTTTTCCTTAGCCCTGATTAAACAGCCTGAGAGAAAAAATGATATGAAATAAAACATTCCTATGTATCCATTTCACACCATTTGCTGTTTTGCACTTTGTACCTCTTAAATGTGAAAACATAGAACAGATGTCTTATGAATTATGTATATTTCATAACAGAAGACCATTGTCACATGTATTTTGATACTGAATAATTCATAGATAATCTGCTACATCTGCAGAGGGACTGATCCACTTCTTTTTGTAAGAGACACTTAGATAAATACATGACCTGCCAATGTGCATTTGCAGTCCAGAAATCCAATTGCGTCCTGGGCTGCATCCAAAGCAGCTTGGCCAGCAGGGTTAAAGAGGGTATTGTACCCCTCTACTCTGCTCTGGTGAGACCCCACCTGGAGTGCTGCATCCAGCTCTGGGGTGTCAGCACAGGAAGTACATGGAGCTGTTGGAGTGAATCCAGAGGAAGCCACCAAGATGGTTGGAGGGATGAAGCACCTCTCCTATGGTGACAGGTTAAGAGTTCGGGTTGTTCAGCCTGGAGAAGAAGAGGCTCCCAGGAGACCATATGGCAGCGTTCCAGTACCTAAAGAGCACCTGAAAGACAGCTGGAGAGAGACTTTTTGCAAAGGCATTTAATGATAGGACAAGGGGTAATGAGAGTAGGTTTAGATGAGATATTAGGAAGAAATTCTTTACTGTGAGGGTGGTGAGACACTGGAAAGCATTCCCAGAGAAGCTGTGGATGCACCACCCCTGGAAGTGGTAGGATGGGTCCCTCAGCAACCTGATGTAGTGTCCTTGCCCAGAAGGGTTGGAACTATATGATCATTAAGGTCCTTTCCAACCCAAACCATTCTATATTTCTGTGACCCTAGAAACAAACAAAAGAAATACCAACCCAAAACCACAAGTAGTTGGTTTTTATTTGCCCTTGAGATATTTTAGGCATCAGGCTTACTAAGGATTTTGCTTTCAGAAGTTTCTGGGATGAGTAAATCTAATAAAAACTTCAGGCATTTCTTGTGCTAGCTGCTAGCATAGGGAATTTTCATAGGCTCTTTTTGAAAGGAGCACTTTTTTTGGGAAATATTGTGTGGTGAAACTTATGTCAAACTCTTGAGCTTAAAGAATAAACATTATAGACCACCATTTCTGGGTGTAATATGCTCAATAGATATCAAAATAAGGTTAGGAGAGCATTTTTATCAGTAATTTGGAAAAAAGCCTGACAGAATACTTGAAACATATTTGAAATTATATTTGCCAAGTAAAGGATAATTTGAAATTGTCAGTACACTCCATTGGGGATGAGAGAAGAAACCTCCAATGTTAAATGGAATGTAATTTAAAAAAAATTCAGGAATTTGTAGTTCATTAGAAATTAGATGTTACTATGTTGATAAATATTTTATACAGAATTTAATATGTGTCTGAAAAATTATCAAATAGAATATTATAAATTAAGAGCATCTTCAGATGATCAAAAATGATTGTCACCTGAAATGAAGAACTCACTTAAACGATTTTGTGCGTGTTTAATTTACCACATTGGCAATCTTTTCTCCTTCTAAGTAAAATGGAACAGTTGAAATCTCTAGACATTTGACACATTTAAAATCTTTTTTACTTAGCAGTGGGGACAGTTGGTGTTGTGCTCAGGCATGCAGTAACTTCATTACAAGACATGGAATTAAAAAGAAAAGCAAACGCAGGCAGACAAGACTTGTTTTATTCAGTATTTGTCTCTAAGTGTATTGGAAAGAATTAGACATACAAAATATTTGAATGCCAGGAGTTAAATAAAAATAAAATACATTTTCTGTAGAATGCAACTTGAAATGAAAAGTGTACAGCAATAAAGTCTCAGAATAATTAAATAATTTATTACGTGCATTTTTCTTTAAATAGAAGAACAAACATAGAAAAGATGTTAAAGCAAGGTATTAACTCAAGATGAATATTAACTTTTCAGACAGTGACTAGCATCTATATTAAAGGCAATTTATTTTCATTACATCAAGAATTTAGTTGCATAAAATTTTTGGTTCTGAAATGGGACAAGAATTTCCTTACAGATATGAGAAACAAATCATTAAGTTTCCAGTACTTTTGAAAATTTGAAAGAATTCATTAAAATTTTGACATGTAAGAAAATCAAAAAGGTTTTGAAATAAAAATTGTTTATATTCTGAAAAACTGGGTACAGTAGTTTCACATATTAAAATGCGCCTCTATTTTTTTTTCTCTTTCAAACCAACCTTTAGCTCCTATCCAATTTTCAGTACCAAGTGTGCCAGTACCATTCTACTAGTAACTCCTATTGCCCTTTTAGATTGAAAAGTAAAACCTTGAATTCTACCAGTAATTTGCCAAGGTAGAAACTACATTAAATAAAGGCACAGTTTCATTTAAACTTTTAAGACCTAATTGCAAATAGCAGCAGGAAAAACCACCTACATAAACAGAATTCTGGTGTTTTGTGTCTTGCAGAGACTGTTGTTTACAGTCCTCCTGTTTTAATGAGAAAGGCTTGAACCAGGTGGAAGATCTTTTTAAGAGTCAATCAAGCTCATATAAAACGAACTGATGAGCAACTGCTATCAAAATGAGGTTGTTGATGTTCAGGGTTCACAGTCATTCATATATATCCAGTGTATTTTTCTCCATTTTCCAAGTCTGATCCAAAGCTGAGAAAGAAGAGGATGTAGAGAGGATAAATGAAACAAATCCACTCAAGACTATAGAATATGTGTGGGACAAATCTAAATCCTTTAGCATTACTGTGTTGGGATTTGTATTATCCCTGACAACTGTAGCTGGATAAAAGCCAAATCAAACTAAAATGAAGTTGAATGTTTCAAGGATAAAATTAGCTGCTAGATATGTTGTGGAAAGTAGTTGCCAAAACAATGAATACAAGCACAGAACAGATATGAAATTTAACAAATCAAACAATAAGATGGTATAAAGTAGTTGGGATATATATTAAAGACCTTAGTTTTAAACCTGCTGAAGAAACCCTGGAGAGAAAACATTTCTTAAAGAGAAAAAAACCAAGCAAAATGAAAATTATTAGACCAAGTAGTTGGGCTAAAGTAAAAAATCTCTCAAATTTTGACTGAATGTTGAAGAATTCAGTATTCTGCACAATGATCCAGTAAAAAACCCTACACTTTTTGTTTCTGAAGACCTCTCAGCACTTTATTTTAATGAGCAAAAATATTTATGATCCTAACTGACTGCTGTTAATGACTTCATTATGGCTGAGTCAAAAATTATCTATGTCACACTGAAGGCCATTTTTATTTTTTGACAATTTTCTATGCCTAGTTCCCCATCTTTTTATTACTTTAATGGTTGGAGGTGTATCCTACAAATTGAAAATTTTCATGTCTTCTACAGCTTTAAAATGTTTAAAATCCTGCTTCTGAGGTTCATAAATAATGAGGTCTCTACACCATGGTGGAAGGGGAAAAAATCCCATCTCTCCTATGACACATATGAAAATGTGGTACTAAGAGTCCAAAATTCATTAGGAAAAAGTGTTTTTCTTAATGTATAAATGAACTTTGGTGTATTACAGTTTTGCCTATTACCTCTTGCCCTTTTACTGAGTACCACTGAGAAGACCCTACCCTTGTCCTCTTTACTGCTACTTGTCAAATATGGTTAAGATCGCCCTGGAGCCTTCTCTTCTCCAGGCTGGACAGTCTCATCTCTTTCAGCCTCTCTTCATACAACAGATGCTTCTATCCCTTAAACATCTTCACAGCTCTTCTGGTAAATTCATGTCTTTCTTTTACGTGGAGCCCAGAATGGGCGTCCAGATGTGCCTCAGCAGTGTTGAGTAGAGGGGAAGAATCACATCCCTTGACCCGGGGATGCAACCTCTGGGATGCAGTTGCCCTTCTTTGCCACAAGGGCACATTGCTGGCTCAAATTCGTCTTGTCCATCAGGTCTTCCAACGTTCTTTCTGCGAAATGGAATTTCACTTGAGTGGGAGATTCAAGCCCTTAAGTATTTCAAAACTTGTCATGACTAAATTTTATCTACTTTTAAGTGCATTTTTAAACCCCTTTCCTCTTCACTTTCAAATATTTTATTAAAACAATGCTTTATTTAGACGGAGAATGTGTCTACTGAGTTATAAAACTAAATATCATCTCCAAGATTTTAAGAAATTGACCATTTCCCTGAAAAATAATGTATTTTACATTAATCTGAACTCTTAATACATTCATGGGCTACAATATTATTCTCTCATTCATGGTAAGTCCAGCTTTTCCTTTCTTTCAGGAATAAAAGTTGAAGGATACCAAATAAGGAGAGCACTTGAATTCTTAAGAGAAATTATATCTGGACTTATAAATTGTTATTTTCACAGTACTAAATAGATACTTAATATCTAAAATATTATACTTAATATATATAATGAGATAAATACTTAATAGAATTAAATTAATAATATGCAATAAAACATAGTAATTTCAAAGTAATAAAAATTTTTCATGATCTCAAATGGAAATGTATTTTATTATAAATTAATGGAAATGTATTATTATACATTAATATTTTAGTGTACAATAATTGGCTAGTACTACTAATCCTGATTTGATTATCAAGAAGTTATAAGGAATACAAATTGTAATTATAGTTCCAGCTGGGGAAATAAAATTCCCTTAATTTTTTGTTTTGTTGACAATAATTGGCTGCTTTGAACAGATATTAAATAAATGCTTCACTTATGCTGAGGCCAAAGCTTAAATCTAGCTATCTACAAATAGTTTTGATTGAAATTATTTCTAGCTATGTGTTAATATATATTTATTTTCAAAAATTATAAAACCCAGTGACATTCTGCCAATAGATTCAAAAATACAAAGTTATAAAAATGTTGTTTCTGCTCATTGCAGATGTTCTCCCTGTGTAGTACCTGTAGCACTGCATTTGGCAATTCTGGTAGTCTGGAGTGAGATGTAAATGCTGCATTTGTAGGGACTATAATGTGAAAAAACCCCTGGTATGCTTTTCCAGGGACTAGAAAGACAAGTGCTTTGTTTGTTCTGTATTTATCCTGTTTGTTCTTATACAAATAAGAGGAAGGATTGTCATCAGACTGTTACAGGTTTTCCTGCTGGTTTTGCAGCTTTCTGAAAAGAATCCTTATACTCTATTTAATTTTTTACCACTCTGGTGGTTTTGTCTGTGTTAGAGTTAATTTTTTTTCACAGCGGCTGGTATGGGGCTGGGTTTTAGATTTTTGATGAACATAGGGTTGATCATATAGAGATTTTATCTTTTATTGCTGAGCAAAAGTGTTTACACATTTTTCTGCTTTTTCATACTGCCGCACTGGCAAGGAGGATTTGGGTGCCTCGGTAGTTGAGAAGAGATGGAGCTGGGACAGCTGACCCCAACTGCCCAAAGGGACATTCCAGATCATATGCTCAGTATATAAACAAGGAGGAAGAAGGAACATTTGGAGTGATGGCATTTTGTGCTGTCTTCCCAAGTCACCAATATTCATGATGCATGCCTGGAGATGGCTGAACACCTGCCTGCCCATGGGAAGCAGTGAATGAATTCCTTGTTTTGCCTCGCTTGTGTATGTGGCTTTTGCTTTCCCTGTTAAGCTGGCTTTATCTCAACCAACAAGTTTTCTAGCTTTTAACTTTCTGATTCTTTCCTCGATTCCACTGGAGGAGAGTGAGTGAGAGACGACATGGTGCTTGGTTGCTGGCTGGGATTAAACCACAACAAGCACATACAGAGTTCCTACTCTGGTCCAGTCCAGCCTACTGTCTCAAAGGTTCTTCCTCAAAAGCAGAAATTGATGATGAGGTAGGAGCATTGGCTCTCAGCCATAGGATCCTAAGGGGCACGCCTGGCTGATACTGGAAGAAGAAGAATGCTAGTAAAGGAAGCACTTAAAAAGAGCATGTTTTGCTCTTTGGGTGCATGTCCCAACTCCAGCTCAAGGCAGGACAAAGCACGGGGTGGGGGAAGGGGAGGGGAGAGAAGAGATTAAAATTATGGAATTGTAGAATCATGGAGTAGTTTGGGTTGGAAGGGACCTTTAAAGTTTATCTAGTCCAACTCCTACCAGATAAGCAGGGACATATTCCACTAGATCAAGTTACTCAGACCCCCATCCAGCCTGACCTTGACACCTCTCTAGGCAATGTGTTCAAGTGTTTTACCACCTTCATTGTAAAAACTCTTCTTCCTTATATCTTATCTAAACTGATCCTATTTTAGTCTAAAACTGTTACCCCTTATCCTATTGCAACAGGCCCTGCTAAAATGTTTGTTCCCATCTTACTTCTATGACCCCCATAGGCACCCAAAGGCTAAGGTTTCCCCATTACCTTTCTGCTCCAGGCTGAACAACCTTATCTTTCTCAGCCTGTTCTCATAGGAGAGGGGCTCCAGTCTGCTGGATCATCTTTGGGGTCCCCACTCTGGGCTTCCTCCAACAAGTCCATGTGTTTTCCTGAAATGTGATTTGAAGAGCTTGAAAAGAGAAACAATATTATTTAATTTCTGAAAAGTTAAGGGTCTTTAGGGTGGGTTTTTTTCTCAGTTGATTGTATTTTTCTTTTGTTTTGCTTTTTCTAAAAGAAAAAAAAAACCAATTAAACCAATTTGATCCAGGTTCTAGGTCATATATACTTCAAGTATTAACTTCATACATGCTATTAATATGGAATACGCATAGAACCCACAGATTGTGATTTGAATACAAATATATTTGATGAAATCACAAATTGTTTTCAGAAAATCAGATCGGTCCACAGAATGAAAAACAATGGTAATTTTTTCTTCTTAAACAAGTAGGATTTTGTTTATTATTAGAGAATGTGCTGTAATTTTTTTTATTTCTTCAGGAGATTAATATTATGTGAAAATGAATGCGACCACTTAATAACTTGGTAAAAAAAGTTTTATTTTCTAATTTAGAATACAGGTACTAGTTGAAATTTCAAAATGACTTCTGACACAAATTCCAAAACAACAATGTGAATACTTGAACAACAGGTTTCAAACACATAGATTAAAAAATTAATCTATTTTTGCCACTCATTCCCTTCCTGTTGTTGTTTCTGTTTGGGCTTTTGGCATCCAGAACAGAAAGTTGTTCCTGTGTTTTGTGATAAATGAGATAATAAGGGTGTGAACTCTAGCAAGAAGCGGTATACACATAGTATCCTATAAAGTGTCAAAGTTGTTACCATTAATTCGGCGCTTTAGGAAAGGAAGTATTTTCATAACCTGAATAAGAAAAAGGTCGGAGGAAAGAATAGTGAGAAAACTCTTACAGAACTATCTGATTTTTTTTGAATTACAACGATGCTACTTACTCAGATCATGCCTCTAAAATGGAAATGAATTGTTTTTCTAAAGGTACTTTCTGAATTTCAAAAGACAAAATGCATCCAGTTTGCATGTTTCTAAACAGATGAAATACAAATATCTCATCTTTCCTCAGTTTTCAGATTACTCTTTCTAGGTATTTGGCAATTTGCCATGGTAATGAGAATGCTGGACCTTGGCAGTGTGCCATGAAATTGCAATAGAATATATTGTAATTGCTTTTATGGGAATAGTGATCAAGATGAAAAATATACTTTGAATCTACTAAAAGTTGGGGCAACATTAATTTCCTTCTCCCTCTTTCCTGTCTTTCCTTCTAGCTAATTTTTGGGGCAAGAAACTAATTTGTCTTCTAGACAGAACTGTTTTCTAACAACATGCACCATGTAATGAGGTGAGGCATTGTAGTGCCAAAACCAGGCTTCAGTTGCATCCTTTGGACGCTATTTGTTGCGCTATGTTTTCTTCCAACACCTTCAGAATTCTGTCCACATGTTATAATATAAATAAATCAGAGATATACTGATTTACAGATTTTCATTTTTCTGGGGCATTTAAAGAGTTCTAGCTGTGAAAGTGAGTGAAACAGTTACAGGTTCCAATTCTGTATTAGTATATATTATAGGAGTCCATAAACCATTTTCTCTGGAAGAGCATTTGGATCATAAGAGCCAGATACATGTAGATACAAAATTAGATAAATGTTAGGCGTAGCTAAAGCCAGGTCATATTGTCAGCTGGTAGACCAAAGAATGACTGTGGTAAAACTTACTTATTTATTTTTCTTAAATTTTAGAGCGACTTTGACATCTTGTCCCATGTTCTGGCTATGTTTTAAATGGCAGCATGAGTAACCAATCAAATAATTTTCCAGGGAATGCGCTGCCCAGTGGTACCATTACTCATAAAAATCTAAGGCAAAACTCCCACTGGCCCCAAGGCTTGTCCAGCCTGCAGAAAATAAGATCTTGAAAGGGAACCTAACAGAGCAGCAGCATGCCCATGCCCATGTCCGTGGAGGTTATCCAGAACACAGAATCAAGGCCTTCACAGTTTTCTAGGATGGGAGGACAAGAGACAGAAAACACTGAAATGAGATTCACATTGGATATAAGGAACAGCTGTTGTTTTATGAGACAGTCAGACAGATGAAGTTGCCCAGAGAGGTTATGCAGTCACCTTCTTTGCAGGTTTTTGAGACCTGGCAGGATAAAGCCCTGAGCATTCTGATCTCATAGCTGACTCCATTTGAAGCAAGAGGCTGGATTAGAGACCTTCTGAGCTCCTTTTTGAAGTGGCTTGTCCTGTGATACTAAGATCCCATAATAAGTAACTTCGAAAGCCAGAAATTGCTCACAGAAAACCTCTTCTATAATAATAAAAAAAATTTCTTAAATTTTATAAATTCTCAAAAGATTTTCTAAAGTTATACTACACAAACATGGATTTTAATATTATACCAGACTGTATTTTTTCTCCATTTAGAAATCTTTACCCTTCTCTCGACAGGAAGTCTCATAATAGAACAATTAATATAGAAATGCTGAAATTAAAAAAATCCTTGTTTTGCATGCTAATTAGACCTTCAGTAATAAATCCCAAATAATGGATTTTTTTTTTCTGGTGGCAAAGACATCTTGTTTTATTTTTCTCTGACTGTAATAGTTGATCTTTTAAAGGTTACCTTTGCCTCCAAACCTCGCCTTGCTTATATCCCCAGACCATCATGGGTATGGATAGAAAACCACTAGCATTACTTGTTTCTCCTAAGTTCAAAGACTGTTTGTTATGGTATTTTGAAATGCAAAGATTCAGTTTCAAGGTTTCTGTTTTATTACTTTAATAAAATTTAAGGACACAATTCATTAATCAGTCATGTACTAGAGAATGTGTTTTATATCTGTTTCATATCTGGCATTTGCTACTGCACACCCCAAAAGCAAGTAATTTTTTTTTTCCTTTTAGTATTCTTGAAAGCACCTTTCTAACTGAGGGGAATTCCAGTTCTCCGGGAGGGAGAAATTTTGTAGTTGAAGGAACAAAACAGAGTTGGCAGGAATGAATAATTAAAAAAACCCTCTCTCCTAATTAGATAGTGTGTATTGTCTTCTTAACTTTGTAGAAATTTAAAATTCAGTTTGTGAAGTGTAGGCTAAACAAGGCTTGGTTGCATAAACAGAGTAAATGTTATAGCCTGTTACATCCAGAACATTGGCTGCAAGCCCTGTGGTAAACTCCCTCAGATAGAAGCCTGACTGTGAGAAGATAGGAAAAAAAATTACAGGTAATCTTCTTTTTGTTTTCAACATAACATAAGAACATCTGTGCTGGATCAGATCAGTAATTCTGCTTTAGACAGTGGTCAGTAATAAGAATGGAGTGTAAGAGACAGGGAATTTCTAAACTGTACTGCCTTCTTTTTTTTCATTATTGTTTCCTGGCAATAACTGGGGCAGAGCATTCCTGTCTCAAATGGTTGCTTCTATCTAGATCACTGCATTTAGCAACTAGCAATTAACCTATCCTTTTGAACACAGTTATATTTTTGCACACAAAAAGTTACTGTGGCAATAAATTATTCTTTTTAAATCTGAAAAAAATTATACCATTAGGATCCAGAAATATTTACTTTAAATCTGGGCCTGCAAATTTAAATAAAATGTTCTTCTAATAAGTAACTTGTGCAAAGATGGAACATGTTTAAAAAATGCTGTTTCATTACCTCTGATAATTTCTAGTGAGATCCAAATCCTAAACTGAGTTGTTTCACAATATCAGAAGCAAAAATCTCTGCCTCTTGTGTTTTATTTAGTGGACACAATACCTTTTTCAGTTATCTTGCCTATTTTCAGCTCATTATGAAAGAATTAGGATTCTTTTGTTATTCATAAGAGCAAGAGGATAGCATTAGTTATGTGGTGTGGTAGTGCATGGAGCACTGCACTTGGAGCATCCACTTACCCGCTGTAGAGCACATCCTGCCTTGAGCACGATAGTAGAGGTGCTGGATACCCAGTAAGGTCATGGTGCCCAGTAAACTCACATAACTGTGGTAGCTGCTGTTCAAAACCAGTCTTAGCACTGGTCTGTTGTCTAGATTTACATGCATCTGGTTAAGGTTCAGAGATCCCGTTGCGTTTTTTACTTAACATCAGCAGTACCTCATGGAACAAAAAGGAAAAAAATTCAGCCTTCTTGTAAGTCGCTTTGATACCTAGTGACAAAAGATGGTCTGTAAGAGCTTGACATTATAGCTATTATTCCATTAAATACTGTCATAACAACCTCCTTATTGGATACACAGCATGGGTTTTTGCTATTCTGTAGCAAACATTTCTTCTGTATGTGTAATTACAGAATGGTTATCTCAGTTCAACTCATATCTAATTATGCAAATAAGCATATATGCCCTCAAACTACTTTTTGCATATTGTTCTGACCTACAAATCATGCGTTTACTTGCTCATATTCATGTCTTAGAGGTGTTGGCCCAAGCCTTCTTTACATTAAAGTTTATAAATAAAGATCGCGTAGAAGTCTTATTATTTTTAAGCCCATTTTCATGTTCTCTCAAACATGAATTATGGGCAAATCAAAAGCGATCAAGATGGCAAGATTATGAACGCTGCAGTGCTGAAACTTTTTTTATTTCTGTACTGGAATTCAAACATACATCCTGGAATTTTATGAAAACTGACATATAACAAAGGAGAGACACAAATATTTTTTTTGTTTGGTGGGTAAGAAGTTTGCATGTTGAGACAAAAGTTTTTGCTTGCATGAGAACTTTTTTTCATCCAAAAATCATTCCAAACCAGACTGTTCTTGTTGGTCATTCTGTCCACAGACCACTAACTATGCTGTCTTTCTTTCTGTGTGTTTCAGTTCCTGATTTTTTTTTCCTGTTGAATTTTTAGGAAGCGTAATCATCTCTCTTGCTTTTGTCTCTGCTTTCACTTTTTTCTAGCCCTCACAGATGAAGGTTCCCCAGCAATGTTTTTTCAAAAATTGTTTCTGAGAAACAGGTGACCTCAGTGGAATAGAAAATATTAGCCAAGTGTTTCAACCAGTTCTTAATATTGGGTATTAAACAGCTATGTGGTATGCCTGGGTGATTAAGACTATCTAGCATAGTTCTGGTGTTTAATGATTTAATTAATAATTTTAATTATTAAAGCCCATTCTGTGATTTGGAATCAAGTATTCACATAAGCCTTAACTACTTAAGAGAGCAGAAAGCAATAATTTACAATACTCCCAAAAGTCACTCTGCTTCCCTGAATCTCAGACTCACAGTAGAGAAAGTACCTCTTGAGACCATCTAGTTGAACACTGTCCTCAAAGGATGATTAACTACAACAGGTTGCTCATGGCTGTGTCTCATTGCATTTTTAATACCTCCAAGGACAGAGACTCCACAACTTCTCTGGGCAACCTGTTCAAGTGCTCAGCTGTATCCACAGCTGAAAAAAATGTCTTATTTCTTACTTATGTTTAGATCAAATCTCCTATATTCCATTTTTTACCCATTTCCTCTTGTCCTCTCACTGGGAAACGCTGAGAAAATCTATTTTCTTTATTGATGCCCATCAGATAAACAAGGTTAAGACTCCCCAAGGCCTTTTATTCTCCAATCTTAACAGTTCCAGCTCTTTCAGACTTTCCTCATATGACAGATCCCTTAGTTATCTTCCTGGACCTTTTTTGGGCTAATTCCAGGGAATCCGTATCTTTTCTGTACTGGAAAGCCCAGAAAAGGACCCAGAACTCCAGATGTGTCTCACCAGTGTTGAGGAGAGAGGAAGCTCCCTTGACCCTGAGCTGATGATGTTCTTCCTAAGGCTACCCAGGATGCCATTGGACTTCCTTGCCACAAGGGCACATTGCTGGCACAGGTTCAACTTGTCTGCCAGAATGCCCAGGCCCTTCTTTTCAGAACAGCTTCTCAGTCTGTTGGTCCCCATCCTGTGTTGACACCTGTGGTTGTTCTTCTGCTGGTGCAGGACTTTGTGTTTCATTTTTCAGAGTCTCATTGATATTGTTGGATTTTGAACTTTGAACAATGTCAGACCATTTCTGCAGCCTCTTGATGATATACGTAATAGTTGTGAAAAATCCCCTTAAGTGGCTGGCTGAAAACAACAACAGTGATCAGAAACCTTTACCAAGAGTAAAACAAAATGCCAGGAAAAAAAAAGGCAGAGAAGGAGTACTAGTGTCCTCATAATCAGTGAGATTCCAAATCCTCTGAAAGTTTTTCAAGTTATTCATTTGAGCAGCAGTACATCTTGAGTAAGTACAGTTGTTCATAAGAAAGAATCAAATTAGAAACCAAAAATTTTACCAGGGGATACTCAGTGAAGACTGACAAATATGTTATATAATCTCTTGAAAAGTCGCATTGATATTGTCATATTACAGTTCACAGTTTTCTAAACCAGGTTCTTTTGCCTGTACTCAGCTTAGCTAATATTTTTCCCACAAACTGGCAAGTGAATTAATTCAAAACAAAGCAGTTAAAGAAACTACTTATAAACCAGTTAATCTGTTTAAAAATTTTAACCATAGTCTATGGTTCAGATGGAGCACAGGCATGTAGCAAGCAAATTATCTCTTTCTTCATCTGCCACATGGGACACCTGTGTATTGTAGCATATGAATCCTTGTTGAAATGAAAAGGCTGAACTTAGCAGGCAACGTCACCCCCTGTGGGAACCCAGAGTGCAGAGAATATTTCTCTGCCTGTTTTGAAGAATTTTGCCCCCCTGAGCAACACAGCTTTTGACCTCTGTCCGTGGAAAAAAACTGCCTACTATTAGAAAAGAACTAGAAACTACACTAGTGTAAATTAGGTGATAGACTACTATGTAAGATTGTCACAGGGTGAAAAATTTAGAGGTTTTGGGTTTGTTAATGTAGTAAATAGATAAAAGCAAAACCCATCAAAATGGAGGATTGTTGTTGTTCTCCAAACCTTCCTCTTCTTCTTCTACTACTCCATACTCTGCAGTAAAAGTAGTTTGGGATGACTGGACAAAGAATTCCGCAGTTCCTGGCTGTGTTACTAAATAATTGGCAGAAAAGTAAAAATAATGTACGTTTTTAGTAACCATTGGTTGATTTACCTTTAGAAAGGCCGTGTAATCTTGATAATTGGGCTTTCTCCTGCATTCTCTGCTTTGTGCTATGTCTGGATCACGCTGGTGACTCTGTTTCTCTGATAAGACTTAATAAACAACTATCAAGAAGCAGCAAAGGCTGAGAGTCCCCATTTGTCCCTGGAACTCCTAGGAAGGACTTTAAAAACTCTCTCCCATCAGGAGACATTTGATTACAGCAAGATCAGTGTCAACCCCCCAGTTCTGTTCCTGTCCAAGCAACTGGCAAATATGACTGAATTTCTTCCTACTTCTCTGGACACATACTATGGCTTGGTTCATCCAAAAATCTTTGGCATTTTATCCAAATCTGTGTGGCCTTGAAATTCCTGGTGTGGTCCTCAAGTAGACAAGACCCAGCATATTTTTTGTCTAAGTCACATAGGTTTTATACAGGTTTGTAAAATGACTGGTGTTTTTCTTTTGGTTCTGATTAAAAAATTTAGGTGTTTCATTAAGATTAATAATTTGTTTTCCTTAGTCACAAATCCCCGCACAAATATTTCGCAGAATTCCTTCAGAATTCCATGCAGAACTGATTTGTCATGGCTGTTATAAAAAATGACATTCTTGTACGTTTATTTCCATACTTTCACCTTTTTTCTTTAATCTGTACATTTCTAGATGCCTCAGGGGTTGAATGATAAAGTAGGTGATCTTTCTCAGTTATTTTCAATGTCTGCATATGACACATTGTTTATGATGCTTTCACTGTATTTAGAAGGTCATAAACTATCAAAAGCCACAATGAAACTTTGCTGTCAAAATAATTCATAACAGAACAAAGCTTTTAGAGGATACTCAATTATAAATTAGATAAATAGTTAAGACATACTTGTAATTGTATTTGGCATTGATTTTATTTTAAATTTTCATTCCCTCAGAAAACTCTTATGACAAGAATAGCTTTCCTCAAGTTTTATGAATTCTAAAGCATAATCAAGAAGAAATTCTTTTAATACTGCACAGTTTTAACAAAGGGCTATAGCCATTTCAAATCTAATCATTAAAAAAATGGAAATGTTCATGTCAAACTAATGGCATAAATGTAAATAAGAGTTACATCAGGCACATTTTTGCCATTAACAGATGTGATATAATACAATAAAGGATTGTAAATATTCTTCACCAAAGGAAGACTTCATGGCCCATATTTTTGGGCCAGAAAGTAAAGAGGTTGTCTTAGCTGTCACAAATAAAACATAGGGAAATTATTTTATGATCTTATCACTGTTCCTTGAAGAGAAGGACTTCCTCATGCCAGCTGGAGCCATTCAAAATCCAAAGACTGAGTAAAATGCATCCTGGATGGATCTCATTATCAACTACTTACAGGTTGGGTTTTTTTTCATTTGTAATGAATTAAAATCCAGTGAAAACCAGCATGGTTTGATGACAAGGTAGGATCTGAGCCCGGAATTCATAGCTGCCTTTTATAAGAATTAGAGGCTGAACTAAGGTTTAAAATTTTTACATATAAAGTCTTCTGTGAAAACTTCAAGCAATTTTAGTGTATCTTGATAAATATAGAAACATTTTCATTTGGCTTCCATATATAGACATGCAAGTTGATGGTATTTCTGTGGTGGTTTGTTTTGTTTTGTTTGGTTTGGGGTTTTTTTTTGTTGGTGGTGGTTTTTTTTTCTTTGGTTTGATTTGGGTTTTTTTGGGGTTTTTTCTTTGTTTCTTATACTTGTTTATTTGTTTGGGGTTTCTGTTTACTTTTGTTTTGGTGGGTTTTTTTTATTATTATTTTTTTTTTGTTGATAAAAACCCAAGATGCTTGGTGAAAATAAAATCACATATGTTAAAAAATGCTGAGGTCCATGATCTGCCTTCTTAAGATTAGAAAAAATAGCTCTTTTTACTTTAGTATGAAAAATGAGATCTTCTTTTTTCATGAAAAGCTTGTATAATGAATATGGTACAAACCTTTTTTTTATAAGAAAGACTATATAGAGATTTTAGCCTAATCTTTTACATATTTCAAAAAAATGTAAGCAGTGAAACCCAAGTGGAAATGAAAATTACAATGCTGACACCTACTTTACTGGCTTACTTTAAAAGTCATTTGACTTACAAGGTGTAGTCACCCAATTACTTTAAAGAATTTGTAGGAAATTTTTACTTTTTAAAGACGTTATAAGGGTCTCTTACTCAATGCCAAGCATAAGTTCCTCCTCAAAACACAAAAGCAGGCTGGGCAAAGGCTGCTGTTAGTCATTTTTTGTGTGTAAAGATCTGGCTGTGTGAATGAAGCAGGAAAGAGCAGAAAAACTGAGAAAAGGTGGCCATCAATCACAATCTGCAGCCTGGAAAAGCACTGGGATCATAGCCTTGCCAAGGACTCTAGCAACACCCATTCAAAACAGAGAAAATGGAACTGTAAGCAGAGGACTATCCTTCGGGTTTTCCAAATACCATGTCCAAAGAAACAAGACTTGGAACATTTTCTGTAAAGAAAAAGAATGATCTAAACCTACTATTGGTTCCCCTGTCCATCTGGAATACATTCATGTCTCTAACATTACACAGCTAGATGTTTCCAGAGAGATAGCACTAGTGATGAATGTGATGGGGAAGGAGAACATAACAATAAAGTTCTGAGACACAGTCCCCCTCTTTAGGCTAGGATGTTTTAGAAAGCAGTGGTTTGGAATGAACCACTGGTCTAAGTCAGTATTGCAAACCACAGATATTTGAAAGAGTAAATCAACACACAGAAGCATATTTCAGCTGTGTTCTCTCAAGGACTACCATAACATAAAGAAGTACATACTTCATTGCTATCATTCTGTTTTGCCTGTTTTCTAGATAAGACCCACTGATTATAGACATAGAACTTAATTGTTTTTCTTGGAACAGGATGTTTTTTCACAGTATGTAGTCTTTGCTTAAACTTCTTTACTTTTCAAACAATGGGATGTAGAGGGGAAGACATATGAGGAGCAGCTGAGGTCACTTGGTGACCAGTGACAGGACCAAAGGAAACAGCAGGAAGCTTTGTCAGGAGATGTTTAGGTTGGATATTAGAATAAGGTTCTTCACCCAGAGGGTGGTTGGGCACTGGAACAGGCTCCCCAGGGAAGTGGTCACAACACCAATCCTGACAGAGTTCAAGAAGTGTTTGGACATTGCTCTTAGGCACATGGTGTGATTTCTGGGGCTGTCCTGTGCAGTGCCAGGAGTTGAACTCAATGATTTCTGTGGGACCCTTCCAACCCAGCATATTCTATGATCCTATGGTAATAATTAATATGATTCTAATAATAACAATGAGGTTTAGATATATGACAATCAGAAATAACATCTGTTATCTTGGTCAGCTCCCATCCTCCAATGCCTAATTAATTTTTTTACTAGAAGAGCAAGCCATCTGCATGACAGCAGTATAACTTAGCCTAAAAAGAGATTTTTCAGATCAGTTAACCAGACTCTGGAGATTTTCTTCAGGCTAATTACCTGAGAAGAAGAATGGCTTTGCTCTTTGATTTTAAAAGGATTTCTGTCCACTTTCTCTGCACATAAGGAACAAACAGCTACTACAGGTGCAAGGCATAAAAGTTATTAACTGAATCATTAGTATATAGCTTCTAAGTAATGACTTAATCTATTGAAGAAGAGATCTAGAAGTATATCAAGATGCTAAAATATTAGGTGGACAGTATTAGTATCATATACAGAAGTCTGACCTTTCTCAAGGCCTGTATGAAACAGTTGGAACACTAAATGGAAGGAATCCATGTACAGAGATCAAGACACAGATACATTGCTTTTGACTTATTACCCTATTCTCTTTTATTCCTTTGGATATTTTACTAATGACTTTATCTTTTTAACAATCAAGTAACTATTCTTTTGTTCCTTCAGGTGGAATTTTAACAAAGTTATCTATAATCAGCTGAAGATAATAATTTTAAGTGGCTACAGAGAAAGAATAATAGTATCCAAGCCATAAAAACTGAAGATATCACTCCTTCAGGTCATATGGTAGCAGCTTGGAGTCTGATGTTCAAGGTTCCATACGCAGCTTCAGAGGAAAAATCCTAAATTTTCTAAACTGAAAGACTAAACAATTTCATTATCTTATTGCTGTTAACTTGACTTCCTTTCCTTTTTTATACTGCTTTTTAGGTAATGTTTTTTCTGTAGTTTCACTGAATTATGGTGGGTTTTTTCCTAACACAGGTCATCTTTTATAGCTCCATTGCTATTGGAATATTGTTGTTACTGTGATGGCTGCACTCCTAAGAGATGAATTTTGCTTCTTTCCAATTACTTGAAAGCTCAAACTAGAGACAGGTACAGAAGCATCTACAGAATCATCATTCTCAGGTTATGGTTGTTTTAGACAAAGAAAATAATCATGCTTTGATTTAGAGTGATTTGACTTGGAGTGAAGCTCTAGAGCATGCCTGTGTTTCTCTACTATTATATTGAAAATTGATAGCCAAGAGAAAACTCCTAGCTTAAAGTAAACTCACAACCATCCCATCCTCTAATAAATTCACTAGAACAGAATGTTGAAGTTCCTTGTGTGTTTCACTTGCAGTGTTCATTTACATGTAAAATAATTGACTTATTAAAAGGTGTTGTTCATCACAAGAGAGTGTCGAAAAATCCTGTGGTTTTGATTGCATAAAATGCCACTTGTCTTGATTGCTGCAGATCAGCTTCACTCCCTTTGAAGGGAAGAACTCAGGTTGAAAAAAAGAGTAACTGACATACCAGTGAGTGCTGTAATAAATTTAGACTAATGCTGGTGACAGTGGCCTTGGGAAACATATTCGCATTTACAGGATTGATGTCTTCATTACTTTCAACCTGAAAAATACAACAGCAATATAAAATTTTCTCTTCAAGTTCTTCCAGTTATCGGCATGTCAGTTGTACCTTTTCAATTTTTAAAATGAAGTTCATAAGCTCTTATATTCTTCATAATAAAGATCTTTCATGACCAGTTAAACTAGTTACCTGCTTTCATTAACTCATAGCATCTTGGGTTGACAGAGGGATAGATTTTACATTCTCATTTTTCAGAATGCTTCTTGTTGGATTTTTGCAGCTTGCTTGATATTTTTTTCTATTCTGTAGTGGAACATGTTTTTATTTATATATATATATATATATATATGTTTAGTATTGACTAAAATATTTAGCAAATGTTTAACTCTATTTAGATATTTCTGTGCTAAAACTAAAATAATGTCTCCAGAGTGCAAAGCACATTACATTCTGAACAGTATGTGTGTTTGATGTCTTCCTTACAAGGAAAAGCAACAGAGCATAACATGAAGCATTATGACTAAAATATTTGTTTGGCAGAAGCATCAGTTCATCTTGCCTTACATCAATATCACAGAACTTTATGCATTTGAAGTACAAGAAATTAATTTGTTCCCCACCCAGAGTGCATTTTTAAAACATCTGATAGATTATAGAAAATAAAGCATCCACCAAAGAAAAAAAAGATATAAAGATATAATACACTTCCAGAATGACTGAGTTATGAAACTACAGCTTCCACAGACATTACACATTTTTGCACAATGTGGTGCAAAACCTGAAATCCTTTGAAATTATAAAGATCTATTCAGACAGATTAGTGTCAAGCAGATAGGCTAAAACAGAATAGAAAAGAAATAGAAAAGACCAGAAGAGAATACAGTGCAATTTATTTTTTTAGGGCACCTCTTATATTCTGAGTGCCTTGAAATGCTTTACAAAGTAATGAATTAACTACTTGCAGCAAAGCAACCAACCATTATGGAAGGAGAAGATGTTATGTGCCAGCATTTCAAACAAGTCCCAGCAAGCCTCCTGAGTTTCAAGCCTAGTTGTTAGGCTGTATTGCTTATATCCAGGAGTAATTGTGCTTGAAAAGTTGCAGGTGCAAATAAATAATAAAAAAAAACCCAGCAAACTTATATTACATTTAAGAACTGACTTTTTAAAATGTTGAATTTACAAATTTATGGAAGTGCAAGCTTATCCTTGGAACTCAGTACTTTAATTAGCTCTAATTTTAAAAATTAGGGTTCTTTGCAGGTTTTTTTCTTTGTTTGCTTACTGATATTTTCTTTGCTTTAGAAAAGGAGGAAGAAAACTAAAATTAAGATAGAGGGCCATTGTGGTGCTTTTGTGATGTGGAAGGGATGTATCAAACAAAGGAAGGGTCAAGTCTTTAAATTCAAGTTGAAATAATCAAAGGCTGAGAAAGAACTGAAAGCGGGGAAGAAGCTCCAATACTTCATCTCCTCCTGTTTTCATTACAAAATTATGCTCAGAAGATGATGGACAAGTTTGAAAAACATTTATCAGTCACAGAAGATACTAAAATTCTTGTTCAGAGTTTGATTGATATGCTTATCTACATTAAGTCTGTACAGGGAATGAGTATAAAAATTTCTCTAGTTTATCCAGTTAGAAAACAAGAAATGGTTCAGGCTTTGATAAAGGTTTTTTTAAAAATAAAGAGTGTTACTTTCTTTTACAAGAAAACTTGAATTGGATTTTCTCAATACCTCAAACAAACAAATTAAAAGCACGAAAGAGAAGATAAAAAAAGTAGAAGAAGTTGTTACAGTCATTCAAACCTGAAACCTGTCTTGGTCTTAGAAAAAAAAAGTAATTTTCAATGCTGCTTTCTGAACAGGGAGCTAAATAAAGCACAAAGCTTGATTTTGAGAGTCATGTAAATGCTGTGACAGTGTAGGAATAGGAAAATCTATCAAAAGAATGCTTTTAAAATTAGAGAAGCATGAAAGTACAATATGCAGAGTTTAACAGACCTTAAAACACTCAATCAAAATACCTTGCCTCGTGACATTTCACTGTATCTGTGCGCAGTAAGTTTTAGATATTCAACAGAGTGACTCTTCAAAGAGATAAGACAATATAGCAACCAACACACAAAGAGGTTCTACTTTTTGAAGTATTACCATTTGATATGCCTACTTAAGAATTGTTCTGGGAGGTGTGCACATAATTCATGTTAGATACTCTATCCTCACAGTGTAAAGGCAAAATTCTTCATGTAGTTTTCTTGTGCAGTGGTTGACATCATCCCAGAAGTGTCACAAAATATCTCTAGAGCTTGAAGTATGCAAAGGAAATGATGCAAATTCATATGAACATAGAAGTGCAAGCCTTTTAATTCTTCAGAAACTTAGTCAGAAGTTAAAAAGTGGTTTATACATATGTTCTCACTTGACTCTCTATAATATCCATTTATGCTTAACTGCCCAGTGCTTTAGAAAAATACAGAGTAATATTTTAAAATGAATGCTTTGGACTTCTTCCAGAAAGCACAGAAATAAGACCACAGTGACACTTGAGGTAGACCATCGAGGTCTCAGATATTATGATGCTCAGATATTATGAAATTATAACTCAGCACAAGCCTCTGATATCATCACTTGCACTTGAATTGTGACTTGTGCCACCAAGCTGTGTTAGGGGAAGTGCCTTTTTCTTCCACTGGAAAATCAAAGAAAAACCTCTGGTTCTCAGAGTAAAAGAAGAAGAAAATCTTCTTCCCCAGCACCCTTTCCCCTCTCGGGTTAAAGGTAGGCCAAATAAACAATTTTTGGGCGATGTCCTAGCTGGGCATGCCTAACTTTTCCTTCAGCCTGATGCATCCAGGCAATAAAAAAGCTGGGAAAAGTGAACTTGAAACATGGATTGCGGACCCAGGATTCAACTTCCAGCTGGCTCCGGCTGCCACTGGGGCTGCAGCACTGACAGCTCTGCTGACACCCCCAGGGAAATACCTTTTCATGTCAGCTAGGGAGAACGAGTTGGAATGCAATCACTTAGTGATACAGAATAGGGATCTATTGAAAAGACTCAGTTGCTATTTGTGATGCTGTAGGACTGTTCTTTAAGTAAAATATCATACATTATGCCCAAAGTAAAAGTTTCTTAAACATCCTGGTTGATCAAGCTTCACAGCTTGTTTCAATTTTTTCCTTCAAACATCATTAATTTTAAAAGATTTTATTATCCAGTTTTATAAAGTCTCAGGGAAGATGGAAAAAATATTTCTGAGTTTTTTGTTTTTTTCTCCTGAATGATCGAAAGGAGCAATGAAAAAAATGGTGGACACCTCTGCGTGGGTTACAGAACAGCTATCAACCAACTTAGAGATTTAGGACTTGATTTTGCTGCTATTAAAATACATTAAAAAATGCGGTTGATTTTCAGTTACACTTAGAACTTAAAAATGAATGTTGGAGCAACAAGAATTTACTTTTGCAGAAAAAAAGTCTTAGTCCTGTCTTTATGGAAGATGGAAGATTCCTGCTGAACTAAATACCGCTTGTCTGAACCAGCCTCTAGATTTTAATAGGAATTATATAGTGGTCAATGACCACACTAGGAAAGAAAACATTCTTTTAGCAAATGTCATAATTTTTTGGCTGATTTGTATACAATCAAATTTTATTCCTATAGATTGGCATTTTCTTTTACCTTTGTAAGTTACTTCCACGGGGGCTGTCTAAAATGAAAAGAGACAAATATATACTTCTCCAACACATTTTTCTAGTGCTACTAGTATTCCTACTGTACAGTATTTCTGTAATTTTCTATTTTTATTATATTCTTTTATTATTTTTTATTTTTCTATTTAAGCTGGAAAGTAATAAATAACTTTTCCCTTTCTTTTTAGTTGCCACTGTTGTTCAGAAAGATACATGAATATCTAATTGTTTTGATGTTTTACAAGAGTGAAAAAGGATTTTTATCACTACTTGAAATGTTTCCCATTCTATTTTAACTGTCTTGAATCTCTGATTTCTGAATAATTTCATATTTGCAGCTACAATATGGATGCTTAACTATTGTAAAAAGGCTGAATACACCTAACAAATACACAATAGAACCGTCACAACCCAAAAGTAGTTTTCACAGCAGCAATTTTCCTTAAAGCTGATGGTAGGCTATTCCAAGAGCTTGGTGAAGGAACTGCTTCATTATGCTGACTAGCTGCACTCTGATTATCGAGTAAATTGCACAAGAAAAGAGATTTGGAGAATTCTGTGCAGGTTTAGAGCTGTATGTACTTAGAGCTTTCAATGTGCTCAGAGCTTTTAATGATATCTGTTATTATATCAATTGAACAGTAATGATGACAGCTGGGTGCATTTTCTGAAGAATAATAAATGATGGAAACACTTAATGATCTGAGGTAAGTACAAGGCAATTTAATACCAACTGGTCATTAATTCCTTATGAAATGCAGAAATATAAGATGCTTGTGACTTTCACAACGTAAACACAGTGATTAGATAGAATTATAGATATTTCCCCTGCTTGTTCTCTTTCATAATTTCTTCTACATGTACATGATCCTATGCACTTTCACTTGACTGGTCATATCTATGTCCTGTACTATTAGTCATACAGAAAGGTGCTTGACTTTTTTCGACACATCTTTCTAGAATTAACATATAAGCTTTATTATCATATTCCCACAGTCTAAGTGAAGAAATATTTGTCTCATAAATTTATGATGATTTATAGAAAACATTTAACATTCATAAATAATGGCTTATTGTTAACATGGTTTACAATCATCCCATTAATCATGTAGATTTTTTGGACTAGAATGGTTATTTAATTGTTTCTGTACAGCTGAAAAGGAACATCATGTTCTTCTTGTATCAGTTATTACTAAATTACTCAGGGTTGAACTTGTTTTTTAACATAAACGACATGGAAAAGTATTTTTGTTTTAATAACTGGAATATAAAATTATAAAATAATTTTACAGAAACAGAAAATTAACTAGAGGATGGGTTTTCTATTTTTACAGAACTTGATAGCATTAAATGATATTCTAAGTAGTCTAGAATAATTAAATAAGATTTTAAGGAAAGGGTGCTATTATCTGCTATTTTATACATGTAGTCCAACTCTATTGCTGTACTAATGCCAAGGTTGTGGGTTTGATGCCTTTATGGGCCATTCACTTAAGTGTTGGACTTGATGATCCTTGTGGGTTTCTTCCAGAATATTCTATGATTCTGTGACTACACGCCTATCTTTCATCATGGAGAAATTAAATCCTGTAGTTAAACTGGTACATTCTTAAAATGAAGCAGCTCTATCATGTGAGGAAATATGACAAAATGAAGAATAAATTAAATGAAAGAAGAAATTTCATATTGTTAAATGTTGCCCTGTGGTTGCAAAACAGAAATTTAAAAAAATTATAAAAAGGACACGATGAAAATGAGCCAGTATCCTTAGTGACTTCAATAAGTCTCAGAACTATATCTACTTACACATATACGAATAAATTATTCAAGGAAACTTAATTAAATTAAAAAGAGAAATTATTATGCTGTTCTAAAAATGAAATAATGAAGGATTCATGAAGAATTCATTAAAATGAAACATGAAATGAAGTATAATTCTGTTCTGCGTCAGAAACAGAGGAGAATATATTCTATACCATATATTTTATCTAATACTGGGACCTTACTACATAGTTGAAAGCAATTTATAAGACTGGGATCCATACCAGACGGGAAGCAGGAGTCTGCAAAATGTATCATCAATGAAAATAGAAGTAAAATACACAGTTCAAATTCTCTGAATCATGCTTATTTTCTGCTTCAGGTATGGATGAACGTCCACAAATGAATTTTTCAGGGTTTTTATCACCTTCCTTGTTCTCAACATAAACAATACAGAGGAAATGCAAGACACCTCCATGTTTATAGCCTTTTTCAAAAATGGAACAAACTCCCATGAATTACTGTTTTTCCAATATAGATGTGCAGGTAGTAAATTGACAAGAGTTGAAAAATGCAGCATATTGTACATCTCTGCATTGATATAAGTGGGTGCATAAGGGGAATAATCTACTTCTGGAACAAGGCAATAGCAGATAACTTCTATTACTTATGTTGCTCCTGAGAAAAGTGGAAGTATATGCTACATCTTATTTAAGACTAGAAGAAAAGTGACAGTCTACACCAGTGTAATACGAATTCTACTGATACAGTCATCTATGTTCTTTCATCTTCTTGTCAGTGCAAAACATTTGGAAGAAATAAAAAAAACAAAAACTTGTGTTTGTAGCTTTACATATATTCCCATATTTTTCTCCACAAGCCAAGAGAGTCAGCAGAATAGAAGAGCTGTCAGTTTAGGATGAGATTCTTTCTTTAATATTTTAATACTGCAGTTTTCATATTCTGTATCATTGTTTCTTATCTGGCAGTACCCAGATCATATCAACAAGAAAGTAACATGAAGCTTATTTTATAGTAGTAAAAACTGTTGTCATTGTAAGAGAAATATGAATGAGGTGCTTTTAATTAGAAATTCTGTCTCGTAAGGGATTATAAAGTAAGAGTAACTTATATGGTAAGTAGCTGAATGCTATACTTGAATTTATAGAGTATCCATTACATGCAGTGTAAGATTTTAATATTTGAATGTAATTTATTGAATGTTGGGGGTCAACTCCATCTCTGAGATCATAGAATTTTAGAATGGCTTGGATTGGAAGGGGCCTTAAAGATCATCTGTTCCCAACCCCCCCCAGCATGGGCAGGAATACCACCCACTAAACCAAGTTGCTCAAAACCCCATCCAACCTGGCCTTGACTACTTCCAGGGCAGTATTCCAGAGAATACAACTTCTCTGGGTAACTTGTACCAGCCACTGAGTAAAGAATTTCTTTCTCATATCTAATATAAACCTGCCCTCTTTCTGTTTAAAGCCACACCCCTTGTCCTATCACTAAATGCCCTTGTATAAAGTCCCTCTCCAGTTTTCTGTAGAGCCTCTTTAGGTACTGAAAGGTGTCATAAGATTTCTGCAAAGCTTTTTCTTCTCCTGGCTGAATAACCCCATTTCTATCAGCCTGTCTTCATAGGAGAGGTACTAAGTTACAGAGTTAAGGAGCCAGTGAAACTGGTAAGAAAGTTTTCAGTGAAACAATTCCTTCTGACAGAATATGCCCTATTACTTTTATGAGAGTCCATTTTGCTAATATTCTGACAGCAAACTATTTGCTATTTAGTACTGTGCAGTCCACTAAAACTGTCTTTTAGTCTTTTGCCTGCTTGGCACATGGCATGCTGAGAATTTCCAAGCTGACTGCGTTGCACCAAAACATGCTTGAAGTGCTTATGCTGCAGAAGTGTTTGAGGGAGGGATTATGCAGTGATTCTACTTTCCTCTCCTCTCCTCCTCCCCTCCAAATATTGTGCACACAACTTGGATGAACCTTCCGAGACAGAGCACAAGCTTCCAAGTTGTCCATTTTTCTTACTGGCCTTTTTGAAGGTTTGTTCCAGTCTTGCTAAGAAGCCAGATCACCCAGCATGTCGCCAGGTCCCACCACTCCAGGTTATGAGCATCAAGAGTATCCCTATGAAACCTATAAAAAAGATACTACAGTTAAAATATTGTTGTTTAAACTTGCCCTTGTCCTGCATCTTTATCCAGGCAACAAAAATTCAACAAGCAGTTACGTATTTACCAAAGGAATTTTTCAGTTACTTCCTTTTTTAAGCTCAGAATTTCTGTCTTTTTGTCTGAGCTGAAGAATCTTTTCCCCTCAAATAGTTTAGGATTCACAGGTTAAGCAACCTTATGCCTGTTTCTTCTCAGCACTAGTAGATGTACTCAAATTCTGCTTAAGAGACATTAAGAGCACTTCAATTAACCCCCGAGGGTGAGCAACATGACCCCTTTCATTGAAAAACACACTGCCAGATCCTCATGTTTTATGATGATGGACTAGGAATTCCTCAAGACATGGGGTGTACTTCAGCCTGATGATTTCAAAGTGGTGTTTTCCAGAATACCTCCCAACCACATTAATCTTTGACTTCAAGGGCACATGGCAAGACTCACCATGGATGTAAACTGGGAAATTATAATGAGATTACCATTTTTCCAACTGGATGATTGAAGGATGTCAGTCTAGAGCAAGGCTTCTGTCTCTGAATCCCAAACAAAAATTTTTACCTAGCTCAGGGATACAGATAGACAATTATAGATAGAAAAAAATACAAGATTTCAAAAATCACCTTTTTGTTTTTTCCTGATTCATTTAGGTATCAGGTCACAAATCCATTTCTCAGAAAAAAAACTTAGATGTATTGCTTATGATTCTGAAAGAGTCTCAAACAACAGGTTGTATAAATATTTTTTGGGTCTTGCCCACAATCTAAAACAATGAAATATAAAAGCAGAAGTGTCTCTCTGCCCTCTATAAATTAACTTAATTTTGTTTCTACTCTGACACTAAGAGATCGAATAAAAGTGTTTCCTTTTTTTAGATAATAAATTGTTTTCTTTCTTCAAGGAATGCGTCCATGATCTTGATTAAAGACGGAATTAAGAAATTAAATGAATTATTTTCAGTTTAATACTAGCAGGATAAATTTAAACCTCTGACTATAGGTGACATATTGCTTGCAAAAAACCAGAAAACAAAAATCATGTGTTTTATTTTTACCAGGAAGAAAGATAAGACTGCCGGATGATGGATTGTATAAAAAATTTCTCCCAGACTATTTCCTCCAAATGTCTTCTGTATCACTGAGCTAAATGGAAAAAATACCTTATTTCTCAATCTTAACTAAATTTTTAAAGCCCTAAAGAAATTTGCTTTTCCTTTCTTTCTGCAAAGTTTGGAAACCTTTAATCCCAACCAAATATTTGTTCCTTCTCTCCACAGAAATGCCACATTTTTGACTCTTGACATTCTTTTCAGAGAGATCAATGAGAAACATCAAGATGCACATCTCATTGGAAACAAGTGTTATTCGTGATGGATAAATAGACCAATTTAATACGGAAGTTGGGATTTTTTATGATAGATATTTGACTTCATGTCCAGAAGTTTTTTTTCTGAGCTGTTTTGAGACTGGTGTCTGACCACTACTATCAATATCAAATATCATAACAGTTGTGGAAATGACAAATATCATTTCCTAACTGATACAGTTTTGATATGTTTAATTCAATCACCTCTATTTCTTTTCTCTTGAAGGAATCAACATTTTTTTCTTCCTTGGAGACAGACAGTAATCTGCTGGTTTTTGGGTCACTTCTTGATGACGTGGAATTGGACAGATATCAACTTCAGATCAAGCCAGTAACTTTCTCCCCTGAATTGCCCTTATTAGAAGCAGTGTTTAAAGAGCCTATGGATTTCAGTTCAAGTATATGAAGGTCTTTAAACAGAAATGGATGGTGTGAAAAGAAATTATGTTTGTGTCATACATCCATGAAATACGTAGGGAAATACATCTAATGTAAATTAGATACTTTCTTTCCCTTGAACTATTTACAAAAGTGTAGTTTCCCCAATGATTTCTCAAAGTGTTTCCTAATTTTTCTGATCTCATACTTATGTAAGTGCGCCTTAACATCAGAATGGTTTTAGGAGACAGCATCAGAAAAGTGGGTATTATATGAACCTGTGGCATCAAATTTTTTCAGAACAAATATTTAGAAAACGTTTTGAAGTCCATATCACCTCATTCATTTCCCAAGGGAGGAGCATGATAGAGCAGATCAAATGGAAAGAAAGCCCATGGGTTTCATCTTAGCATGATGCCCTGAGTTTTATCTTAGCAGTGAAGAAATTACCCTCTGCATCTGCATCTGTTCCTTCAGCGATTCTGGCCCATGTGGCCTTTACTTCTTTAATGTCAGGAGATCACAGTGACTGACTAAGATTAGAATGTTTGTTAGTCACACCATTGAGCATAGTAAATGATTACTCAGTATCCTAAATAAAGCTTTCTAGAGCACTAGGACAAAACTCAACATAAAGTTCTAGAAGTTAACTCAATGAAAGCTCATTACAAAGAAAAAAGGAATATTTTAACTCCAGTCTATTTATAACTCACTTTCCCACCTTTTTCTTTAAATCAGCATATGATTCCTGCTCTGCTTAAGTAAAACCAATTATTCTTTTCAGTCATCCAATTTCTTCAGATGTGTTGAAAAAGAGAAAAGAAAAATCCCCAAAAAATATTTTAATCTGAAAAAGACATCTCTTCATTTTTTATCTTGTAATATTGTCATTAACTTGTTTGCCAGCAGCTTTTTAATTGAAAACTGGTCCTATTCCTTAGACTTTTAGTTGTCATCAAGATAAAGGCCCAAAGCACTAACATATATAACTTTTCCCATACATATGGGATATATAGTACAATGCCAATTTCAATTATATCAAAAAAATCCCAGACACTAACAACCGCCAACCATTAGTTGAGTAAGTATTTTAAAAAGTGATCAGAGAAAGGGACCTGGGGAACATTGCTCTAAATTTAGCTTCTTGTCACTATTTTATAGAAAGCATTATTAGCTATGCGTTGAAGAGTTTGGTTTCATTCACAAGATATTCAGTACATAACTGATTAGGTCTGGTTAAGCAATCTATGTCTGGTCAATACAAATGGAGGAAATTTCAGCTGTAAATACAAGGGCACTACACTAGAGACAGCTCCCAAATATCTCAAAGCAGTTGCTGCATTGCGCTTCAGAGGTAGATTTTCTTTTCTTTGTCTGCTAGATTAATAAGAAAAATGTGCAGCAGCCAAGAACTTTGATGCTCTGCATTAGAAGTGCACTTCCTAAGAGCACAGTCAACATGTACCCTTTTATCATAGAAGGGGAAAGTACTTAATGCTGCCCAAATTCATGAAGTTTACACAAGCAAGTGGTCCAACAGCCTTGCCTTTTCCTTTGAAACACTGAAAAATAAAGTCAGGTTTTGTCATTTTCTAGCTCTTCAACTTGTCTTTGTGCTGTTTTCCTTTCTGTTTAGTTCCCCTTTCTCGTTACTTACATTTGACTCCAAAGGAGAGTTTGGCACGTTTATTCTGCTTACTTCTCACAGAAAGAACACATGGGAGCAAGTAGCCAATAGATATTTTGCAATTTTGGATTGTATCAATTTCAGTCAGGAGTTTTCCATAGATCATGATTGCTGAATAAACAAAAGTATCATCTTGGAAACAAACAGAGATTTGCAGAATGAAGTGCAAGTTATTTTCCTACAAGTGACAAATCACACTGTTAAAAACTAGTTTTCCTAGTAGAAATTTTGAGATAATCAAAAAGCCCCAATAAATCTCTCTGTTTCTAAGAAGGGCTTTCCCTTTATACATAAAAAAAATTAAAGCTCAAGGCTTTTATGTCCTGGATATTTTATTTGCTGAGGCAAAGTAAAGGTTGTGACGTGGGATCTTCATGTATTTTGTTTATCTCAAATAAAATAGATTCACCTGTGAGATACATCTGGTGTATATTACAATCAAATATGTAACAGTTTAAACTGTAAGTGAATTACAATAACCAAGATCTGCACTGAGGAGAAGAAAGATTTGTTGACTACTACTTACTGCATTATGTGCTGTAAGAAACAGATATTAGAGCATATCTACACACTTGAACACCTTAGGACAGCTGTCAGGATAAATGTACATTCAGGATCTAAAGCTTATCACAGCTGGTTTCAGAACAAATATATGAGAGCTACATGCAGGGTGGTCCATTCCCTGCATGTTTGGAAAGACCTGGGAAACCTGAGCTAGTAAGTATGTCTCTAGGCTGAACGGAAAATTTCAAATGCTGTAAAAAGCATAACAGTATGTGCATTTCTTAAGAAATGTAATGCAGCTGAAACACTTTGAAAACCTCTCCCCTCTGTCTGCACAGATAAGAGAAAACACACTGTATGTGGATGATTTGTCATATCCTTATGCAGTCACTCCTTCTAAGTGTATGACAGACGGAGTCATGCATATCGTGAGCTGTGTTAATGCATGAATTCAGCTTCTTTAGATTAGCATTTAATACCTTCCAAAAGGCTAGGCATGCGCACTGCTTTGTGTATTGTTTGGAATAAGTCCCGTCAAAGTTGGGATTGGCAGCACCTGGTCCTGGTGATCAGGCAGCTGCAGGTCTGAACTGAAGTAAGGGAAGGGGCTGCCCTGGTTGGGAGAAGGACAGGAGTTAAGAGCCTGGGACTCCCACTGCCCTTGTTGGACTTGATATGGAGAGCTGTCTGGGACCACATGGAAAGAGAGGTCAACTTGGCAGAATATTCCGGGGAGAAATTGCAGTGCATAGAGACTCAGTGGCAGGCTTTCCAAGCTGAGACTTTATTATATGAATAATAAACTCTGATTAGAATATTCACCTGGCATTGTTATAGATGTCTGCAAAATCTGAGTTAAGAATTTCAAAATTCCTTATAATCCACTGAAAGGAAGAGATACTTCAGTATACAATTTGTCTGTCATTTTAGACTAGGTGAATAGTATGCTAATTACACATTTTATTCTTTATCCTTGCATAGGCAGTAAATTAACTGCATGACAACCCAGTAAAGGGTTATCCTTACAAGGACAGATAAAGGGAATTCTGATTCTATTATCAGCCTTACAGAGATGTTGGTCTCTGTTGATACATAATAGCCAATAACCTGTACGTGAGCAACAAGAACATTGTGAAATGCTTCTGAATAGAAAACATACACTCTCATCACCATTTGGCTACTTGTTAGCTTACAAATTATTCGTGTGCGTGATATTCTGTAATTCACAAAATACAGGCCGTCCTAGCTAAGATACCACTAGAGGAACTGGTATTCCTGGTACCAAGTCCCCAGTTTGAAAGTCTGGAAGGAGAGTCTTCAATTCATAGGCCATAGGACATTTCACTGCTTTGATTGTCTAGTTAGGTTGGTTGTTGCAGAAGGAGGAGGTAAACCCAATGAGTAAAGACAATACTCAAAAGATGTGTTAGAGCCAAACAATTGCCTTCTGCATGATAATAAGTAAATAAATAATTAACTACAGAAAACCAAAAGACATAATATAGAAAAATAAAAGAAAACTGTGAAAATGCTTGAAATGAGGGCTTTCAGTGTTCTCAGAGAAAAAGGCTCACGATTTTTTAGAAACATGATTTGCTCTTGGATTAAGATAATTTAATATAACATCCATAACATAAGTTTTCATCCATTTCTCAGCTGAATATTCTCTGGATTATCAGAAAATTACTTCTTTAATGCTGAACTCCTAGTACACCCCAAAATGCTTGCCGTTTTAGATTTTAACAGGGACATTTTATATCAAATTTGTAAAAGAATATTAATTGTAGGTCCATTCCTGCCTTGATACTGGGCAGAACTCTACATTACTTCTTTCTCTTTGCAGAGAATGAAGAAATAAAATCAGAAATTTCAATTCATGATTCAGTGATTTACTAAATCTTAACACCTTTGCCACAATATTTTTCAAAGCCGATGGTACTTTTCTCTCCCTTACAGGAACTTAGTATTGTGTGTCTTCAGAAAATAATTCCTGGTCATGTCCACTTCATGGTATGACCAGAGTAAGTTAGCTGAAAGATTCAATTTGGTGTAAAAAATCCCAGTTAGACCTCTACGTGCTTTATTGTTGTGAAAATAACTTTACATTGCTCAGTTATATTGATAACACAAACATGCAAAAAAGAAATTAAAAAAAAAATTAAAAAAACAACTTGCCATAAAAATGCATTTTCTATCTGAATAATGAATGTACTTATTTTCTATCCCATAAAATTTCAGAATAATGCATTAATTACCCCTTTTTGGCTATGACCATAGCTAATGCCTATTTAATAATAATAGCAACAACAATAATAATAAACAAAAATACTGGCCTCATTCAGTACAAGACACTATTAGTTGTTTGCCACTGAAATCCTACACAAGGAAAAGGGTTGATTTAGAGTAAAACATTGCAATTTACTAATTGATGTTCTGTAGTTTTCTCCAAATGCAAAACCCACACTAACTCTAGAATCTTACAGTCTGAAAGACTATTTGTGAAGTGGCTAAAATTAGATGCAAATAGAAAGTTTAATCCACGTACGTAATGATCTGGTAAGCAACATGTCTACATATTTGCATATATATTATTTAAAGAGAACCACAAGCTTGGTTTGATTAAAATGGAGCCTTAGTGAAAAAACAGAGGAATGCCTTCTCAGACACCTTCAAAAGTGTGAATGTAACAAGGTCTTATCACAGCATAATTTATTTTAAATTCTGTTAAGTGCAGCAGTAAGTTTTAGCCTTATTCTTTTTCCTTCCAGAAAATATTTGAAGTAATAAATAGCTCACTGATTGGAGCTATTTTAAACTTAGCAAGTTAAATACTTAACATTCTTTTTCAATAGCATGTTTGCCAGTCATCTGGGGAAATAAGTGTTCCTTATAAAAAGAACCACACTGAAGCAATTCAGATACTTCAAAGCCTTAGGTTGCCTGCCAGAACTTGCTTTAATGTATTTGTTTTGTGAAATTTAAACAAGGGACACAATATTTATATGTGTACTCTATCATTATGCAATTTGTCATTTTAGAAGTCATTCTTAGGGCTAGGCATTTTCAGAGCCATAAAAATATTTATAAATCAGATTATAAAGTGATACAGTAGATCTAAGTTTCTTTAATGCACAGGACAGGGAGTCATAAGAACACAGACTTGCTCTGACTTCACTAATGACATTATGGGAGAAATTTTTCTGCAACATTTAAGTTTAAGCATTCATAGAAGAAGAAAGGCAACATCAGCAGCACGGAGGTGGGGATACACAAATAGATATGCTCCCTTCAGACAACCTTATCCCTCATAAACTGCAATCAATCCTCCTCTGCAGTTTGGTTCACCAAGATCCACAGATTTCTTTCTAGGAAGAAACAGCAACCGAAAAGCTCAGTCAGTGTGGCTTATATAAATTTTATTTTCTCTCCCCCTCAGTTCCTAATGGGGAAAAAAAAAAAGGAAATTATAATCTGCTGTTGAAAAAATGAGGATATTGACTCTCTCTCATATTCCTTCTTTGTTCTGTAGGCTGTGACATGAACACTGAGATGTTGCAAGGATTTAAATGATTGGAATCTGGCTGTGTCTTGGGACATCTAAGCCTGCCATCCTGCTGCCCATCTGAGACTTCCTTAAGTGAGACTGACAACTCAAAAACTAGGCTTATTTGGGATTTAGAAATATTTACTGTGTTTCTGCAGGTAACAAACCCATGACAGCAGCATTACTGTCAAAAATGAGGTGTGCTATACACCACACAAATCACTGTCTAGGCAAACTGCCTTTTAAAAAGGAGACCGAATGTGTCCAGCTGTGTGCTCTGTTTTTCTAAGTGCATCAAGCAGCAAAGTGTATTGAACATTTCTTTGTCTCAATCTCCACACTCCCAGTGAGTGGATCATTTGACTTATCAAGCCTCTACCATTGTAGACACCTCCCTATGATGGGGTATGCTTTTTCTGATTGAGGTTTAATTGGATTTTAGTTCCCTGGATCTTCCCTCTTGGATTCTTCATGATGTAAATGACTTTTTCTTTTTTTCCACAGCAATGCGGAACTTCCTGATCACTGTGACTTGTGAGAAGATAATAGGGAGTGGTCTCTCATTAAAACATCCCTTAGCAATCACAGGTGCATCCCTTCCAGTGTCAACTTCAGTATGTCAAGTTGACTTGAGTGGTTACTACCTTTGATATTCCTCTGCTGCTGTCAGTACTTCATTCCCCCACATCCTGTCACTAAGGGTCTGAGAGGCTTGAGGACAGAACTTGATATTCAAGGTCAGGGTAAAGAGAGCATTGGTTGTCTGTTTCTACTATCTTTGTTACTGGAGGGTCATGTAGGCCTAAAAGATCGGACTCTGCCTGCAACAAGAGGTACACAGCTAGGTGTTAACTTGCAGAATGTGCCCATGGCCTTCTATTTCTTTCCCAGTCACTAACAGAGTTGGGGAGACCACAGTCTGACTCCCTGTGCTCACTGTCTTAACCCCGCAGAGCCCTGCAATCATCCTTGAATTGCTCAACATCTCCCTGGCCAGTAATCAGTACTGAAATGAATGAGTAGAATTCTTTCTCTGTGGAAAGAGAACAGTCTGTGGCCTGGATAGTAGATTAAATTTGTTCCACTACTGTGGAAAGGCAGTGTAGAGCCTTATAACCAGTCTGCTCTTGTCTTGGAGTGAGTTGGTTATAGCTTGGTTTAGCAGTCAGTAACTGCTGCCTGACCTGTTTTAGCTTCAGCAATGGGAACTCTCCGTGGTAAAGCCACAAGAATCCTGGGGAACCACTGTGCAAAAAGCAACAGACCCTTGGGGTAACAGGGCTGGGGGATGCTGAGGAGCATCTTTCAAACTTTAGCTGCAAAACAATGAAAAGAAAGCAATGCATTTCAAAAAAATAAAGGAAAATAATAACACTTGTGCTCAGCTTTTAGGAGAAATTCACAATCTCATGCTTCTCCTGGGAAGGGGGAGGAAGAAACTCTCTTCATGAACATGATAGTCCTTCCTCCAAAGACAGCACAATGCCAATGACCCCCATGCCACATTCTCTTCTCCTAGAAAATTAAATTTTCATCCTTAGGATTCAGGGGGTCATCAGGAAGGTTTCAGTAGAACAATGGTTTTGTGTAATAAGCTTACCTGTATTATTAGCACAGCTGTTCTGCGTCAGTTTGGACTGTGAGTGTTAGTATTACACAATTTGGACTTCTAAGTTGTTAATACATAAATTGGAATAACAGTAAATTCTTAGATTTCCCTTAGACCCGTATCAGTGGTGTGTTCCCCTTGGCTGACAAGATTTAGAGCACTGTGTCCTGTTCTGCTTTATCACTGTTATCGCACTGGGTCTGGCAGCCCCATGCAGTGACTGGGCCCACTGTGAGCACGCCTCTGCACCAGCTGTGGATTATCATTTTTTATCTTATTATAAAAAGTATTTTTGGATAATTCTATTCTGGGTAACAAGTCTGATTAATCTGCCTGAACCAAGCAGTCTGCTTCACCAAGTGTACGAAGTTTCAGTGAATAACACTTAATAGTATGAGCTTCTGCATGATATTACAAACTGAGGGAAAAGTGTCATTCAAAATCTTCTCCAAGGTATAATTTTTGTACAGAAGTTTCAGCTACTCGAGTGCGAGATAAATCTATCATGCTTCTAATTTCAATGGCCTATACACAATGGTAATCTAAAGGCAGTCACTTGTATTGTGCTAATGCAGCCTGACCTGGAAATAGTAAAGGAGATTGTTCATAATGATGATTATTAAAATAAGTAACAAGATTTTATTCCAGACATACACAAGTAGACCTCACCTCTGAGTGAGTATACCTATACTGTTTCTCCAGCAGTGAAGAAGCAAACTGTTGTGTGTTTTATCTAATGGAAATGCATAGACACCTATATGCACATGCAGGTGTTTGTATGATTCCAATATAGAACATGAGATTTGTTGAAAAAGTCATTTATAAAATAAATAAATAAATATAAATATAATATAAATAATATAATAATATAAAATAAAATAAAACTCTATAGGAAAGTAAGACAATATCTGTATCACAGAGTATGATTCATGCTGAATGCTTACTAATGCTTGCTTCTTCTAAAAAAAGACTTAAATAGAGTCACAAAATCATATTCTATTTTTATAAAGTCAATTAATTCTCCTTTATTTTATGAGTCTAACCCCAGCTGGAAACTAAATACCACAATCTCTCATTCAATCTCCCCCTTCCTGGTGGGATGGAAAGGAGAATCAGTAAAAAAACCTAAAACCTGCGGGTTGAAATAAGAATAGTTTTATAATTGAAATAAAGTAAAATATAATAATAATAATAATATTAATAATAATTGTAATGAAAAGGGGAGAGAGAGACAGGAATAAATCCCAAGGAAGAAAACCAGTGCACAATAAAATTACTCACCACTTTCTGGCCAATGCCCTGCCCATCCTGAGCCGCCATTGGCAGCTTCTGGAAACTTCCACCAGTTTTTATCCTGTACATGACATTCCATGGTATAGAATATCTCTTTGGCCAGTTCAGGCCAGGTGTCCTGGCCATGCTCCCTCACAGCTTCTTGCGCACTTCCTCACCATCAGAGCCTGGGACACTGAGAAGTCCTTGACTTGGGCTAAGCACTGCTTAGCAACAACCAAACACCAGTGTGTTATCAACAGCATTTTCATACTGAATTAAAATTTGTACCAGCTACTAAGAAGAAAATTAACCCTTTCCCAGCTCAAACTTAGACACTTCTATAACTCAAATAACATAAGAAAGAAACATAACGTAAGAAACATAACATAAGAAATTACTTGAAGTGCACATTAGAAGAAGAGGTGTGGAGTTCTTATGAGAAATGAATTTTTTCCTTTTAATATATCAAAAAATTCAGCATAGCATGTGTTTTAAAACAAATATTGCCTAGAAGTCTAAGCAAAGACTTGCATTTGGTGGATTTTACAGAATGAAGCTCCCCAGACACTGAAGCTGTATTTCTCACGCCTTCTCATATGGCACCTTGGCATTAACAGATGAGCTTTTCTTGGAGATCTTGCATTCACTGCTTGTCTCACAGAACATTTTCATGTATATTTTCATGTACAACTCATTCATGTTTGTTCACATACATCATATGCTTCAACATTTTGTCTTTGTAATGAAAAATATAGTTATAAGAGGCATTTTAAGCCATGGAAATATTTCTATGACTTCAAAAGTTTTGTTTGTTTATATCCTTGATTTTCCTTTATTCCTGTATGTCTGTGCAAGTCCTTGAAATTGTTCAAGTATATTTACACTAAGACACCAGCTGGAAGAAAATTAGGTACATCTCAGCAACTTCGGTGGCACAATAGTACCATCAGGACTAAAGAGACATCTGTCCATCTTAATGATTAAAACATGTATAATTACATCTATATAAGGAACAGATGAACTGTCTGACATGACATAATTTCTGGATGTTTATGTATATTATGCTTCTTGCATTATGAAGAAGCTATCTGTTTGTTTCTGTGCTGGAGGCTGCTGCTCCATTAGCAGGGATGGCTGATTTGATACATGGACATTACTGAGCTTCTTTTACCTATACTCCAGTATATTAGCCTGAAGGGAAATCAATATCCCCTTTTTTGCCTTAACATTGGGTTATAAACTGCAAGGGTCCAGGAACTGACTCATGAGTCCCTCAGTGTTGCCTTTCTCTGTAAGCCATGTTACTGAGAAAAGGGTCAGTAAGTTCTGAAACTAGTATTTGGGGACCATGGAGATCCTGACTCCAACTCAGGATGTTTCCCAAGTATGTACAAAGTTGAATTAATTTTTTTTAAATTAGATGATCTTTTGTAAGTCTCAAGGGTAGTCAAAGAGTAGCTAGTTCAACCACACAATGAATGAAAGCAGATTTTTTGTAACTGAACCTGCGCTGTCATCCTAGATGAATGTCTAATGTAGTTGAAAAGACAGCTAGCAATGTATCAGTGCAGAGAATGACTTATGCACTTCAGTGCTAGTGCACCTAGTGCAGTAACAAACTATAAACAAATAAAGCAGAAAAAGGGAAAGCTGCATTAAAATTGCAACCTGAACTGCCTCTGAGTTGCGAGCTTTTGCTAATTTTGGGCTAAAAAACAGCTCTTGTCATCTTATCGATGCTTATGACAGCCTCAGCAACTTTTAAGATGAATAAAAAGCTTTCACTTCAACATGGATTTCAATATGACAGGGATAAGAAATATATAATGCAAATAGAAGGGTGTCTGTGAGTCAGTCAGGTCTATGACTAACATAATAAATAAGATTTGTTAGCCAGGAACTTTCAAAAGAGTTTTAAGCATTCCTTATATACTACAAGCTACAGATTTGGTACCCTCAGAGTGTCGGTAGAGATTCGGCTTTAAACAATACAGGACATTAAGCTTGAAACATCAATATGTGTCAGACTTACACTTTGCAAGACAGAAGATATATGATTCTTATTGCCATAATGATTAGAGGTGTAAGAGTTCTAATATCAAAGCTGTATTATCCTGCTTCTGAAAGCTACCAAGAACTTGTGTCCTACAGAGAACCAAACAGGCATCTTATTAATCAAATTTTTCAGAGAAAACCTGCTCGCAGCTCTTCAGCACTCAAAGTGTACACTCAAACAATGTCTTCTGCTTGTGAATGGAATAGGGAGCTGGCTACCTGAATGATATATGAATATTGCTCAGTAGACACTGGGCAGTCAAGGCTATCCCAAAATATTTTCAAATAAAATATAGGGTAAATTAAGTGTGAGAAGGAAAATTATATAAGGGACTAAATTAACACACAGAAATCAACACACACATTTCCCATGGTTTAAATTACAAAGTAGCTTTCCATGCTGTAAGAAATAATTCAAGAACTAGTGAGAAGGAAGGGAAAAAAGGCTGCAATGCAGGAACAACTAGTCAGAGAATTATGATAAATTTATATAAAAAATCCATACGCAAATCATAGACATGTTTTTTTTAAATCATATTTGTTTCACTATTTGACCTAATTAAGGAATGTGGGCAGACGGTGGTGCTGGAGCCAACTACCAACTGGCAGAAGCTGCAGGAATAATATCTGTGTCCAATTTTATCTGGTAAGACTTCTCCCTTGTTCTTTGCTCCTGCCTAGGACAAGTTCTGCCCTTCGATGAAGCTGCAAAAGATATTTTTGAGTGAGGGGTGGAAAAGGAAGAAGTTGAAGAATGTGGTTTCATTGCATATTCTCCATGCAAGTAAGCAGAAAGGAGAAGAAACAAAAAGAAAAAGAAGATTTTATTATTTAGGAGTAAAGAGGTGTCTGATCCAGAACTCATTTTGCATTTTCCCTAATTTTCCATTTAGATTTTATTTGCTCTTCCAATATTGTTACATAGAAATTAAAAAATTAAGTTAATTTGGTAAATCTCAGTGAAATCTAGCACAATTTCTCTAGCATTTGAAGTCTCTAATGGTCTAGTGGAACTTTTTCTACTTTTGACTGAAGGGAGTGTATTTCCAAACCATGCCTCCCTCCTGTTCCAGCATTTCAGTCTTTTCAGAATGAGATGATGGATTTTAGAATTGTTTTCAAAGTCCTTGAAAATCACAGGACCAAAAAGCAGGCGACAGTATTTTTCCTGGAGATCTCAGGCTCAAACAAGCTACAAGCTCAGATCTACAAGCTACAAACAAGCATCCTGTGTTTTGAGAGTCAGGGACAACTGATATTCTATACATGTTCTCTTTGTTTAGATCTTAAGATACAGCTTTGCATTTCAGGCAGACTCCTTTGTGTCAATACTTTTTATTAAGCAAAAATCCTAGGTTAGTTTTTTGATACCTAGCTTCAATAACATACTAATTTGCTAGTTCATGTGTTTACTAAACTATCCATCCAAGCTGTGTAAGGGAGCAATACGGATATCTACTTGTCTTTGCTAGTCTGAAGTTCCTTACCATCTGTTAATAGGTGATAGGGACAAATTCCTGTTGGAACTGCCACAGATTTGGATAGAAATTTTCAACTCAGGCAGTACAAATTTATTTGTCTTGCAAACAAAAATCTTTAAGAAAAGTTTCAACATTACAAAAAATTGAATCCAAAGAGGAATTCCAGTCGCCTGGCATAAAAATGATGAATGACAAAACCCACATAACTTGAAAATAATAATTTTTTCATTAAAGTAGCAGAAAATCCAAATGAACAGCTTCAAACTGTGGCATTATCTACTATTAAAAGATCTATAACAAGCAACTTTCAAACCAGCATGAAACCTAATTATAGAATATCTTTGCTGTGGTGGCTTCTATTTACATCTGTTCGAGCACAGAAGTAAATAATCCAGGCTTTCCTATAACATCAGCATGTTCCTGACCTTTATTGATGACACTTCTGAAGGAATTTACTGTGTTTTGAAGACTGATGCTGCTGGCATTGAGTTCTATGACAAAGCTTCAGTTTACTCCATTGCAGAAAAACTATGGGTAATGTCAGATATGTGATAGATTACATAGAAATACTTTTTAACTTGTGCATTTCCCTTCTGTACTAACTTTTTTTCCTCCTTTCAGCCCCTCCACAGAACCAAATTCACTCTTTCTGTGCAGTAGTAGGGGGCAGCAGCAATGGGTAATATGCAAGCATATTTACCACCATTTTATCTCCATTTGCCATTTTACTGGATGTAGCTATCCTCCTGGAAGGTACTCATCACACCCCTTTACTCACCAGGGCATTGTCTCTTAAGATTTTCTTCAGTTATTTGAGACTCAAATATGTATGTATTTACATTAGTACTAAATCTTCTCATCAAGCAGTACTGGACCACGAAAAAAATTGTTAAAAAAGAGAGATGCTGAATCATCACATTCTTCAGGAACCTATCTTCACTCAGAAATTGATTACACTGGAGTTGCAGAAGACATGGAGTTTAATTGGTAGTAGATATTAAAATGTGTTCAATCTGAAGGCTCTGTTGTCCATCCTTCTGCCATTGTCTGGACATTTCACTCACATACATATATTCACAGATATATTGTTAATATGGTTAATATAGAGTTGTAAGTCATATAAAATTGTGGTATTTGCACTATTTTGTCTTTTTCATAAAAATATATAGGGCTAGAGGCTCAGACTGCATAAAACTAGCATACAAATCAACCATACTTCATATTTGAGAAAAAATATGACAGTTTGTTTCCTTATTTACTACTGCTCTTATTGCAGGAAAGATGGATGCTTCAGGAACAAGCAGACCTATGGCACCAAGACCCCAAGTTTGAGCTTCTTTTGTTACTGATCCTACCAGAAATGATGGAGAGGGGAAGAGGGTGAAAACTCTTCTCTGAAACAAAACTTGCTTCTGAAAAAATGGCTGGCATTTTACAGGCTACTGTCATCTTTCAGAACCTTTCGTCTCTAATGCATGTTCTCTTAAATTTTATCATTATGGTCTAGAATTGTTCAGGCACTCAAGAAACTACCTGGAATTTGAGTTGCAATAGTCATTCAAGACCTTTGTTTCTAGAGCAGTGACACACCACTGGTGTGTAAAATAACACTTTCTGGCCCAAACAGTTTTATTTACTTCAAGCCAAGCAATTTAGCACCGGTGTCTTAGAATTTTAACCACTTGAATTCAGGGTCAGAAATATTTTTATAATTTTGTAATTTTGTAATTCTCTCAGTTGAAATTGGTTGCCTGCTTCTTTCCTAGTTTCCTGCTCTCTAGTTTAGACAGATAGTAACAATCTCCATGTATTTTTTTTTTGGAGCTTACATAGGCTTGTTAAGGAGACAAGTTACCTGAAAGTGTGGCTTTTCAATGCTCAGTTTCTGTTTAAAATTTGCCTATTGCAATTGTTCATACTACAGATGATCCCTGACTTATTCACTTAATGAACTACTTGTGTTTATTTTGTTGTTTGCACATTGATTCTACAGTTGCTTTTCAAGGTTAAGTAATTTATTGATTAGCTTGAATTGTAAACACACTTTTTAATTTACCCTTTAAGAACAATAGTACGTACTTTTGCACTACTTCCTTGCCTTAACTGTTTTCCCCCTTTCAGCAATCACCCCAATATTAATCTTTTCAAAAATATGAAATCTGTTTCAGGTTTTACAGCTTACTATGAATACCTTGAGCTGAATACATAATCATTTGTGAAAGGTTATGTTTGTGACATTTCTTACCTTTGCTTGTTACATAGCATTGATTTTATTTGTCTTATATTATTCTGCACAGAATAGTAGTTGTGATGAGTTTCTGTGTCAATATCCTATGAAAAGACAGCAAAATAATTAGCTGTATCAAGGCTTTGTGAGTGATATTGTCTCTCACCTTGTCAATAGTTGGTTTCTGTAGCTCAGAATGAGATTAAGAACTTCTGAGAACAGCAGCAAAATTAGTGTTGCAGGGGCTTAAAGTGTTGAGGTTTTTAGTCCTAATGCCTTAAGACTGTAAGAAGCTTTCTGTGACTATAATCAGCGTTGAAGGATAACAGTATGGTCAGTGGATGAGCAGATAGACATAGAGGAATTAGATGGTCTCTCCAGACCTTAAAAAATGTACCTTTGAAGGATATGCTTACCATTTGCATGGAAAATGTGTTCAAAAGAAAAAAACCTAGAAAAACAGGACTAATTGCCGTGCGCCATCACCCTCTGACTTTGCAACTATCTCAGTGTTAAAGACATTGGGGGAAGAAACCCTTAAATTATGAAGTTATTCTAAACGTGTTTAGATTCCATTTTTCTAAGTTGTGTTTGCGCAAAAGATATCTGTTTATCATACTATTGCTTTCTTTGGGAAAGTTCATTGAGGGGCATCATATTTGACTTTTAGGAAGTCATAATGTTTTACATGGTAGACCTGAACAAATAGCAGTTTTTTTGTGAACAGTGATATAGAAGGATCAAAGGTACTTGGGAAGAATATATTTGTGTGTTTTGAAACTGGTTCCTTTTCAGGACAAAAACATGAGTTTTCAGCTGCTATTCATTTATGAAAATTTGAAAATACTCATGAAGCTGCAGATTTTTGCATACTTTTCACTGGAAAAATTACCTTTCTTCATCACATCTCCCAGATTAATTACCCGCAGGGTAGGGTGGGTTGACAGGGGGTTCATAATCCTTTTACCATCTTTCAGCTCACCATTTGGTAAAATGAAAGTGTCCTAAGAGTTCTGTGCTTTCCACAACATCAGAAGATGATATATGATACCTCAAAGCCTAGGCAAAGAAACAGATTGTGAAAAAGTTGCATTTTCATGCATCTGCACTTCAAATGTGCCAGAGAAGCATAGTTACCTCAGCACAGTTCTCTAGTCACTTCTGCCTGAAGTCTTATTCACAAATAGGTCTCTCTGAGGGGCCAAGATGAAGGAAGACCAGGGACTTTTTGAATATTCAAAATTTGTAACAGCAACAATGAAATGATTCATGATCACTTTGAGTGGCTTCACATGAGTTATGTATATAGACCTGTACAGTCAAGTGTGCTGTCATCCTCAGCTGTGAGGAATTCATGATGACAAAAATCTCCCAATTTTTCAACATTTCAAGCAAAGTTTTTAAACATGAATTTGTAACTAAATTTATAATTAGCAACTTGTAAAAAAAATGCCTTCTTTGCTTTCCATCCACCTATAAAGCTGCTGGGGATTGACAGAAGAAGAGTTGGTTACAGCCAGGACAATGAAAAGTCGCATAAATCGATGCTTAAATTTACAGCTTTATTTTAACTATAATGGATTTTCTGATGTAACTCTCAGGTCCTCCTTTCCATAATTTTTTGGATCCTTTTTTAATGGAACTGATGGAGACCTTTCTTCAGTTTTCCTTGTCCCTTTTTTGTAATGATAATCTATAGATTGATGAAAATAAAGAATTTTTATACTCTTTGCTGTGCTCACTGCAACGATTTGAATATTGTTTCTCGTGAGAGAAAGAAAAGCTTTGTACTGGTTAACAGTCAAATTGTATTGAAATCTATTGCGTTTACTAATTTTCATGCTCTAGTTACACCAGGTTTCACTTCTTTGGAATTAAATCAAATAACCATTTTGTTGCATCTCCGCAATAGCTATAATCAGCAAAGCATGCAAAAAATTAGGGAAATTATTTTACTATTATTTATATTTTCTTTGTGCTTAAACTAGTTTATGTTCTTTGTTACTGAACTCTTTCAAAAAGATTGATGAAATTTCTTAGCAACATACATTACTCTGTGGTCTTTCAGTACTCTTGCAGTTTTAGCAAGTTTATACACGCTGCCACTAAGTAATGTGATGTAATTGTTACTGAATTTTCTCTGAAGTAAACAAAACCACATTTTTATAAAACAAAGTCCACATACATACTTCCCCTGCCTCAGCAAGCTTCTTTTTGTACTGTAAACAGGTGACTGTAGAGGGAGAAAGAAAGTGAATATTATTCTAATAGAAAAAGGAATATTTGCGGAAATTATTAAATTTAATGCTGTGAAATGAACCAAATGAGTGTCTTGCTCTCTTCAGGTGATTCTGCTACGGGAGCTTCAGCTGAAGTGTGCAAGCCTCACACCCTGCTCAGTAACAATCAGTACAGTACGAGTGGCTCGCCCTACTCAAAAACTCTTGTAGCCATTCCCAGGATCATGATAAGCTCAGCTCTGCTTGCCAATGAATTCATAAACGCCCACTAACCTTACCACTGGTAAACCATTTTGAGACCTCTGCCTCAACATCAGCTTTCTAAGATATGTCTTCAATGGTCTTTTTCCCTGGAAACCTTCTTATTTGCAGCTGACAGAATGGCGAGGTTTTGCTATCCCTTGATTAGAAATTTCTTCAGGTATGATGCTATTGACTTTTAAGTTCACTGCAAATAACACAGCATTGGAAGCAGGAGTGGGTTTGGGTATTTTTTACTATTTTTATATTTCCTTTATTTACTTCAACCCACGGAGTTTTAGTGGAATTCCGCAATTCCAGTGAGGCCAAGCCCCCTTGTAAGACATAAAGTCGTATTCCCCAGTCCCATGCCTGTTCCAGACCTCATCACTGCAGGAGTTAAAATTGTGATTTGGTTTCTGGAGTGTCACCTTACCTCTTCTAGGAATTCAACTGTGTTAACTTAATGCCTTTTATTTCCTCACCTAATATCAAGGTGTGCTATTAATTAAAATGTAGTAACTTACTGCATTTTATCTATTGATGAAGTAACCATTTAGAAAAAGCTCAGACATATTTCCTGTGTATAATTAGTGACTTTATCTCTGCCGTATTTTGAAATATAGTTCAATATTCCGTTAGAGATTTTTTAAGACAGTTAACTTCTCATTGGTACTTTTGTTTTTGCTATTTCTTCCTATAATAAGGAATTATTATTCCCTAATATTATTTATTAAATAATGTAAGATATAGCAAATAATATTATTAATATTATTTGCTATATCTTACAAAATAAGGAATGTATCTTTGCTCATTTTTAATTTTTTTTAGGATGCTTTTATATGATTATAAGCATTGTAGTTGGAGTTCTAATATATCCCTAACTATGAAGCACTTACTATTTTCTTAAGAACTGTGGGGTTGCTAAATAAAACATAAATATTAGTGAGCTTGGTTTTTTATTTTATGACGAATACATAGTAGTAATTAAATGAAGCTAAAAGTTAATTGTACAGCTGTATAGCATTTTAGGATTATATCATTAGTTATATTCTTGGCCTTTAAAAATCAATCACTACTATATATACTGTATATACCATATTACTACATTTTGCACACATATTTATGTTCAGCTGAACAGCCCAAGTTTCTAATCCTCTCACATGCAGCTGAACATAGCTTAGACTGATTTTTGCCTAAACTTTCTTGCACTTTAAGGGAAATGTGTAGAAGATAAGTCGTTCTAGGAAAAGCTATACCAGATCAGGCTTGGAGGAAAGAGAAAAGGCAATATACACTTCTGAATATCTTTTCAGCCTCCTGGGACTAGCAGTGAAGGACTTCTTGTGAGATCTGTGTATTTAGAGTTATTAATTAGTTAAATATTTTCTCATGTTCTTTTCCTTCCAGATTTTGTTTCATCCCCTGAAATGATTCCCTATTTTGCCTTATACTAATTTTATGTCAGATAGCCACAAAAATATATCAAGAGACCTTTCACTTTTATTAATGCTGTTCAGTTTTCAAAAATCAGTCAAGGAGAATGTCAATCATCCACATATATATAATCTGCTCTGTAAAAATGAGCAGCTCTGCACTATTAGTGCCTTAGTCACTCATGACGCTGCATGTTTACAGTGACATTTCTGTATGTTATATTTAAGATGATGTAGCTGTCTTTCCTTGTATTCACAGAAAAAGATAATTTTTAGGGAAGAGGTTTTGACACATTTTATCAAAGCCAATAACATGAAAATCATAGTTTTATTGAGTTTCAGTTAAGAGAAAGTCAAGATTTATACAAGGAAAGTCAACTGTTTGTTATGTTAGAAAAGATATAATTGATAGGAAATGGTTGATATTCTAGGTAAAATTCTGCACAAGTAGAGGCAAAAGAATTAAAATTGTTTCCAAGGACAGGCAGGAAAAAAAATCCTTAGCATATATGATAATTTCAATGATCTTACGAGGCAATCCTGTAGTTACAACTGATTATTCCTTTAGGCAGCTGGACTAGAACTTGGATATAGCATGTCAGGAAAACAATTTGCTAGAGAACACCACTAACAGCATCTGCACCTGTCCCAAGTTCATAATTAGAGTATTGATTTTGCTATTTAACATATCTAATCAGTTAATTTACATTGGAGTAAACAATGATTTTGCTGTTGCTTAACAGCTAAATAACTAAGGTGCTGAATATTTAAACACACATTTGGAGTGCCAGTACTTTCCTGTAAAAACTGAAGTTTGTTTCTGTCTGTGTGTATTTCACTTTTACAGACTCACCATCCCACTTACAAGCCTACATTTTCTGGAGTAGAACCGATCTTCAGATGGATATTCTCTAACATTATACTGTAAAGCAAAAGTAGCCTGAGGGTCACGCTCAAGTCTGGATGGGCTGCCTTTACACACCATTCACATGATTCAGCATCTTCTTTCTCTGTGGTGACCCAATAAATACTCTCAACTGGAAAGTCTAAAATATGGACTGATGTTCAAGGAGCACATAAAATAGTTAGATGTCTAGGATGTCTTAGAAAGAAATATGAATTGGAAGAGTTAGTCTGCTCCTCGTCTTGCAACACCATCAGTTTTACCATTTTAATGCTGTGATTATTCGAACTGATGATTTTAGATCTTTTGTCACAGCTCCCTAAGGGATTATATTGAAAAACTAGTTGGAATATTTTATATGGCTTGTGTTCAACTCTCACTCTCAGGCAAAAAAGTTGGAACAGTACGGCTTTCTTTATGCATTATTTATTTTTCAATTAGTATCAACAACTTGTTTTTTGGTTTTTTAACAAAAAGGAGTATAATTTAAAAATACCAGTTTAATTGAACCTGAAGTGCTTAGTATGAAACAATCAGGGATTGACTTCACTGGGAAAGGTCTGTTGAAAATACTAAGAAGCATTAGATCTTTTGTTAAGGCAGTTAGGAAAGCTGGCTATGTCAGTTATCTTTAATCTTAATTCTTCATGAGTACTAGTCTCCAATAATATATAGTTATCTACTATGAAGTGCACTTCTTTTCAGCATTATTCAACATAGGTTACTTACCTGAGAGCATTCATTTAAAGAATACTTGTGAGATTATTAGAAACATTTATTCTACTGGAGGACAAAAATACATTCCTAATAATTTCCATTTTTAATCAAAATAGTTCATGTTAAATCAACCTTTAGCTGAAATAATAACAATTGTTTCTTCTCCCAGTTATGCTCTAGGATACAAACTGGCAACATAATTAAACTTGTTTAATCTGTGATATGGCAGGGAGTAACAAGATCTGAAAAAAGTCATCTACTAACCCAAAATACTTTTCCATCTTTGACACAAGTGAGTTAGATTAGTCAGTTTAGTGATGCTAAACCATAAATTACCACAAAAATTAGCATTCTATTAGAGCTGTGCATTACTCCTTACACAAGTACACCTAATAAGTGGGAGCACATCCACTTTCTAGATACCCAGAAGCCAAATGCGCTATTATTTTGGCTTTATTGTCAAGACTCCTGTTCAACTTGATGAGAAAAATCTTTTCCATTTTCCACTGGCCACAGCCTTCTCCTGGCTCACTGGTAATAGCTATGGCCTTATGCCAAGGAAACTGTCAAGTTAAATGTGATTCCCATGTTCCATTGAAGGAAGTTCCATTTCACAAAGACGAGTTTCTGAGTTTTTCTCCCTCTAGAAATTATTCAGCCCAAGAGCAGGGCAACCCCCAAATTTCTACACTGTCAAGTAACAGCTGAAATAGAATGACTTATTCTTCTACATATACTTCTAACTTTAAGGCAAGTAACTTGCAGTGAGGATTTAAAGATCGGTCCCCTAACACCAGTCAAAATAAAGCTTTTTTCTTTTATAATGTTTATTTCTGGCAGTTAAAATAGTGAGCTTCATGTGCTTCATTTCCAGAGTGCTGGAATAGTTCCTTCTAAGAGGCATCTGCTAAAACATTTTCTATCAAGAAGAAAGGAAAACCTCTGTTCCAGCCAATTATTTCCCATCCCTCTTATTTTGATCATCTCCAGCATCATATGGAAGCCATCACTGTTAGAAAGTTAAAATCATATTTGTACCAGACAAACTGACTCCAAATATGGATTTTATTTTTGGACAACATTACATTTGACATGATCACTATAATAAGCCACTTATATTTAAATTGCAAACATTTCTGTGGTAATTAGAATACAACATATTCTCCATCACGTGTCTGCCTGACTTGGGTAGTTTTCAGGATAACAATTGTCCAAAAAGCTCTGGTGCAGTGTGAAAAAGTCAAACAGACGGAAAGTTTTAGTTTATTTTAGTGTTTTTCTAACTTTTATTTCACTAAAGCACAAGGCAACAGAAAGTTTAAAAAAATGTTAAATGATTTGTAACAAGGGGATACAATGCATTTGTATTCCTGGTGTGGCAACATACACAAAGTTATGGTAACATCAATAGTACAGTAAGGAAATTATCTCTTTTTAAGAAACACTAAATTATCTCATGGAGCCTTTACTGCTTAGAGCATGAAACAATAGAAATGAAATAGAAACAATAGAAATGAAACCTTTTTAGAGTCTACCCATTTAACATACCAGTAAAGCAAGTACTTGAATATGAAAGTTTGGGTAATTTCACATTTATTTCTGTGAATGGTTGATTTGTCCCAAGGTAATAGAATTAACTTTGCAGCTATCCTAGACTGGTAACAGCATTTCATAGTTTGCTTTTCTTTCACATGTATTCCAAGATTTATTTTTTCTTTTCTACAGGAAGTGATAGAAACCTGTGGGGTAGTTAGTCACCTGAAGTATTCTTGGTTTTAACTCAGAATCTATGACTGACTCATTTTCTGACTTCAGTGAACATGAAGTTAGTATTTCAGACTGTTAAAATATTACCATCCAAAAAAGGATCTTGCTGACCATGAAATGCTCAGCTGGAATGTAATTTCTCTGTTAATCAATTAAAGACAAACAGAAAAATCAGCTGGGCTTAAACAGCTCAGATCTGGTTCAATAAACAGCAGAAAAACTATGTTAATATTACAACTTTCTGAAATAGGAATGGGGGTTGAGATAAAATATTCTGAAGAAAACTATTAAAAAGCTAATAATTTATAAATATAGCAATAAGAATAATAGGCTAATTGCTTCTTAAATATTTGAATAATTTTTTTCTTACTTAAAATTCAATTACATGACTAATATGGAAATATTACAGTTAAACACTTAATGACTTTGAGTTAAGCAGAAATCAAATCGAGACTAAATAAAACCACTGTTTCTGTTTACCAAAAGGCATTTAAGATCAGCAGAGTTTGAAGAGTTGGGACTAAATAGGACGATATATGTGGGAAACAGAAGGCAAATGTCTCTGAGAAGAGCAGACTAAAATATCTCAATTTAATTTATTACTAGCAAGACTAGGAAAGAGATACTAGATAAATTTTCCTGATTAAATGATTGTTAGTGTAGGTTTCTTGTTTCCTAACTGTGTTACATGAAAGAAAAAAAAGGGTAATGAGAAGGTCAAGGAAACATCTATAAACCCCTCCCCCCAGTTATTAATTCTGAAAACCTTTAGTAGTGTTAGACACAGAGTGATTAAAAATGGATGTATTTACTGAATTACTTCACTTTTTGAGTGAACTGGTGTAAGTCTAACATGCTGCTTTATTAGTGCTTAACAAGGCCAGGGTTCTGATGGTGTTTATAATAGCTTTGACAACCTGAAGGATGCAAAGGCAGAATAGTCTTGTGTTTTCCCTGAAATGTTGGATGGAAGAAAGGGACAGGGTAGAGTACATAGAAAATTAGTAAGGCTGGTAGGCTCTCAGGGGATAGTCTTTTTACAGCGCATGATGTATTTTATGTCCTAGCAGTGTCCTCCATCTGTTTGTTCAATGTACATACACTTGGGTAGAGGACCTTTTAAGACATTTCTTAGAAGTATATGTAATTGAGAGGGAGGTTTATTTTGCAGATGGTTTGCAGGAGAGCTTAAGGATAGTTTAACTACATTAATACTTAAGATTTATTCTCTATGTTACTCTAGTCTCCAGGCAAGAAAAATCAAAAAGTTTTGGAGTCTTGTTTGTATTTTGGCAGAAAATAGGGCTGTCTACCTTTTCCCATAACAAATAACAATACCCTGTTTTGAACTTACTCTTGCTGCCCAAGTTTCTTACTCCTAATTAGGACATGTGGTCTATCTGACAATTTCTTTCAGGAGGAAGAAAGTGTCCATAATGGACAGGTCAGACTTTGCCTTGTTACCACTCAGCAGAAACCCCGTAACATGTCTTTCAGAAATGGATGTTTTAGCTCTCTTAACTCACACCAGCGCTTCAATGGGAAAGTTTAAATGGGAATGGTGTTACTTCTACCTGCTGGGACTATACTGACTACATCTGAAAACATGAAATATAGAACTACAGCTAAGTTTTGAAAGTGAACTTTGGATTTGTATTCATTTCAAACAGAATAAAATTTAAAGCTGAAAAAGAGACTAAAATAATGATGGAGGAAAGGAAGGAAACAATCTAAATGAGATTTATTTCTTTTATTTCAACATCAGAAACATTAGTTACTCTCTCATATTCTGACACCAGAATATAGGTTCAAGCTTTCCCACTTCACAAAAGAACAATGGCCATAGAATGGGATCTTTGTATCTAAGAATACATAAAGCTGAAAAGGCAGTTCAGAAATATAATTCAGAGTCACATGCTACAACCACTGCATAGAAAGGGGAGTACATACAAACATTTGTACAGAGAAGAGCTTCAAACAAATTTTGTTGAGAACAAAAATACAAATAAATTAGAAACAGAAACATTAGGCATTCACATGGCTGAATGGGCCACATTATTGATTCTTGAGACCCTAGAGCCTCTGATTTTGGAGCACATTTGCAATAGGCTTTTCTTAAACTTGGGTATCCATGAAAGTTGGCATAATTTTGAAAGAACCCGCAGGCATAAATCCAAGTACATTCTACATTACTATCTTTTCATGTTTTGTCTCTCGATTCAGTTCAAATTAAGTTTTATTGTAGCTTTTGTTAGTGCTCAGAAGTACCAGCCAAATTATGCCAAATGTTTTCCAAAGATAATTTTGCTCTCTTGTTATATGTTGAACTACTACATGTTGAGCCTTACTGTAACTATTGCAGTGCCCAAGCATTATTTTGATCTCAAATTGCTAAAGATTTTGAGGTCATGACGTACAAAAACTCCTGTGATGACTGCTAATTGCAACTTTGAATTTCATGTAGCACAAGAATGAAAATAACAGGTTTGCCATAATACATTGAGTTAATAAGCTTATTTTACACATTTGTATATTTAACTGATTTAAACTGCTAGAATTTGTCCATTATTATCTAATTAATTTCAAATGTATAGATAACATTGTTGTCAAACTATGCTGACTTAATTTTCAACTACTTGCTTTTAAGACAGAAGTAGATGAACCTCAAGCTGTTCACTGTTATGCTTCAGTAACTGTATAATGACACATTTCAGCAAATAGTATAGACATTTTCTGGTTTATGCATGTGACAAATAGATCTGTGTTCAACTCATGTATGGGTTTGTTTAAAAGGAGTAGGGATTTTGTAGAACAGAATGTACATAAATAGAACTAGTTCTATTGGATATTATCAAAGAAAAAATAAATATAGTTTAAAAAATTACTCTGAATTTCACCTTCCAGTTTTCCATTTCTGTGCACATTTAATTATTTCACAAAATATGACTTTTAATTAATTTTAACCTTTAATTTATTTATGGAAAATTGTCCAGGACAGAAATTTGTTCTGGCAGACTAATATTAAATAATGTTCCAACAATGGGGGTTATTTTTAATAGTGTCATTATATCAGATGGTCAAGTTTATATTGTGCATGTCTATAACTAATTAAAGTACCCTGGAAAATATATTCTGTCATTGAATAAATGCAGTTGTGTGCCAAAGTTTCAAACATCTATCAGATTCTGAAATAAATGCTAGAATGTTTTGTAGTAAAACAATTTTGCGTTTGCAGCTAACAGTGAGAAGGGTCTGAAACCTCATTTAAACAGACTCCCTTAAATTCTGTAGGAGAGATTCAGATCACAATTATAGCACTACACTTCCAACATAGCTCCATTGTCTTCTACTGGATTTTTTCCAGGGAGACTGATTTCAGAGTCGGGCTGGCTGGTTTTCTATGATAGCCTGGCAGTCTCAAGCTCCCCTGATGTTTGCTGCTGGCTCTTGCAGTCCTTCTGAAATTCTTACAATATATCTAAGAGGGTAATAAATGTGGGGGCTTGACCTGTTCTCAAGTTTTGTAGAGGCTGGTAAACTATGGGAAACAGAGTTGTCTGGTGTCTTCTTGCTATAGAATATAGGTGTGTTTCTCAGATAAGTATTGAAGAATGATACATTTATTTTTAGTGTGTTCTGCAACTTCATTCATCTGCTGATGACAATCCATGATAACCTGTTAGCTGAATAGTGATGAGAAATGATGATAGATATTTTGTGATAAGATTCAATCTGCTGAAAATAATATGAATTTTTCTTAATTCATGTCTCCTTTTCCATCTCCTTTCAAAATGGAAAATATTCCTTTCACCAAGATGCACTCTTTCTTACAGAGATGCACTCTTTCTTACAGAATTTTAGTAATTTCATTTAACAGCTCATTTGAGTATGTGATTTGATGTCGGTTGCAATATTTGAGGTATATTCTGTGGCATTTTACAAGCTATTTAACAGTGTGGTTGAAAAAATCTTAATCAATTAGTTTACTCACTTAATTTCTGATTAGTAGCCAGAGACCCTGTCGCTAATTAAATATTATTCCAATTTAGTAGAGAATACTCACTCTGTGAGCTGAGATTAATTTTCACATTTCCTGACACTTTTTCATGTTTTTTCACAATGGATTTCTGTGCTTGTGCTGTTTGCTGTTTCGTTCATGGACTGAATCTGAAAAGGGTGATAGAAATGAATATTACACTTCAAAATAGGAATTGAGATGTAGGATTGTTTACCATGCCATTCATGAATATTAAGAGAAACGTGTCCTAGACAGATAAATAAAAGAAAGAAAAATATAACAAATTGTGCAGAGAAAGTATTAAGACACAGTGAATGCTGATGTTACATGGAAAAGCCTAATCAATGTTATACAGGTTTGAAAATGTGTGTCTATCTACATGAAATCTTCTTAGGACTGTGATCAGAACTATGCTCTGAAAGCAGCAGAACCACATGCTTTGAAAAACTTCTGTTATGTTGAGATCAGCAGTGTGCCAGAATGCACACTCTCTCTGTGCAGGGAAGAGCAGGTTCACAGCCATCTGACAAGACTGCATTGAACAGATAAGCATAAGCTGCTTAACAGGGTAGGAGCAGTCTTGAATCATGTCCTTAGAATTCTTTTAACAAATTATTCTTCAATGTAAAATATGTAAGCAGTCTCTGTAGTTGTCCCTCCCGTATGCTGCTGAGCAGTTAACTGTGTTCTTTAGGAGATGAGTTTAATCTGTTTTAAAAGAAGACAACAAATGTAAATTTCTTACTCCAAAATATTCTAACCCCTACTTTTTTGTATCTTCTCATAAAAGGATATTAGTGTGCTCTGACATCAGAGTCGGAAATGCAAAATCACTGGAATAGTTTAAATAGATCCTTACAAAGAGGAATAAAAATGAACATGTTTCAAAATACGCAAGCAAACAAAACTGGTGAAAGTAGTAAGAGACCTCTTAAAATTTCATCCTGCTTTGGTTGCAAAATGGAAACTGCCATGGCAATGAAATATTATATTGGTAATTCTTTTCCTCCCCTAAAGTCTAAATCATCAGTTACAAAAGCTGAGGATTGCTGTTTTGACAACTAAACTACCATATAGAAAGGAGTAAGGTCTCCCTCATGTTTTAGCTTATAAAGAGTATTGCACCAGTGCGGTTAAACAAATCAGAGTTACTTAGCTAACATGATTTTTGAACAAGCAATTGTCTGTATCCATCCAGGTGGATGTTCTCAGAATGGAGTGAGGCATTCTGGGTTCTGTATGCAGAAAGTAAGTTTGAATTAATTGTTCTACATTTCTGAACTTGTCAGTATGTGTTAAACACCTTTGGAGCATGCCCCACCTCACAGTGGACTTATGTTCCTATTTTTCTAGTCTCCCTTGCACTTGGTTAGGACTATTCTGTACATGCATAAATATTGAATTGCCAGAACAGGGGAGTTCAGTGGACAGGGAGGGAATTACCTAACTAGCTCAGGCATGCCCCAGAGGAGGCAATTTGCTTTGGTTAAATCTCAAAAAAAAAGATATAAAGTCTGTCCAAGTCTTCTGGTTCCAGACACCATGCTGACATTTCAGTGAGATATGTGCTGTTTCCACTGATGGAACCACATGCTGCACCTTGGAATCCTAATGCTTTACACTTCTGGAATAGAGATATGAGTATCAATCCAAGTCTACCTTTTACTATTTTTTCCTCAAATCTCTGCAGATTCAAAGGAGGAAATACTTCAGGAATCTAATCCAAAAATTGTAATTCCTCCTGCTTGCATAAAAATTAATCCTCCAAAGTTCTTTCAGAAGAAGATATTTTTTCATTTAGAAGTGACTCTGAACATCTGGTTTTGGATAGGAGTTTTGCTGGTATAATCAGTGATTTTATTTATAGATGTATTTTTCCAGAAGCCCTGTATGCTTGAATATGGATTTATCTAAATGGTCTTGCAGTATTCTTAAGACCTCTTCTTTTGCCACTTTTGACTTGATTTGACTTTGTTCTCTTCAGTTTTCCTTGTGTGATTATGCAGGAGTTGTGAGTGGTTTTAAAACTGACATTTCTATTTCTCTGGTAAATAATATACTTAAAAAAATAACTTTCTGTAGCATACAGTTACAGCAAACGGAAATACAGATTATTACAGCTCTGTTGAAGAATTTAAATTAATTGCAGGTACTGTTATTTTGGGACAGTTTGTCAGCAGATAGGTCAAAAGGTGCACAGATCTAGCCTCCATTTACAGATATTATGCATTCTGTAACAATGGAATGATGAAGTGTAAAATGTGAATTTGAATTTCTTAGCATTTTTTTTCATTTCATGTCATATCCCTATTGTTCTTCTAGCTTAACTGCCTGCTGGTAATTTGTTCCAAGTAGTTTTAACAACTGTATGTACCAAAGATAGGAGAGTTTATTGATAGTAATAAAGCTTTATTATAGATTTCATGTAATTTTCCTTCAAGCATTTTTTTTACAATATTTTTTAATTGACATCTTCTGAGCTCCATGGCTAAGAGCTGCACACAAGGACTTTGTAAAACTATTGTGCTATTTATAATGAGAGATCATTCTGAGACACAATAAGGAAGATAGGAAATTATATATAAATTCTTACAGGCCTTTGTACTGAGGGGTTCCCTTGTTTGTTAATGTCACTTGTGCTTCAGCAAAAATACAAGTTTGATTTTCCACAATGGAATGCAAACAGGCATAATAAAATATAAAAAAGCCATTTTTGATAGAAGATGATATTAACAATTAAAAAAAATTTACCACCTCCATTAATTTTATAAAAAGAAGAAAAGAACGTGCAACCAAAAACCAAAGTCCTTGCTACTAGAAATGCTGGAAGTAACACTACTAAGGGAAACAAAACAAAACAAAATTAAATATAAAAACAATTAATGCAAATAACTTTATTTTAAAATTTCACCTTCATTTACTGTGAGTCATAAAACCACAGAATATCCCAAACTGGAAAGGACCCACAAGGATCATCAAGTCTAAGTCCTGTCCCTGTCCAGCACTATTCCCAAGAGACACACCATGTGCCTGAGAAAGTTGTCCAAACACTTCTTGAGTTCTGTCAGGCTGGTGCTGTGATCACTTCCTTGGGAAGCCTGGTCCAGTGCCCAGCCACCCTCTGGGTGAAGAACCTTTTCCTAAATTTAACCTAAAGCTCCCTTGACACACCTTAATGCTGTTCCCTCAGGTCCTATCATCAGTCAACAGAGAAAAGAGATCTGTGCCTTCTCTGCTCCCCTCATGAGGAAGCTGTAGTCTACAAAAAAGATTTCCTTCTTTGAGGATAAACTACCCATTGCACTTACTGAAAAAAACCCCTCCATTTAAACTTGCTGCTCTGACCTAGTATGAAATCCCAAATTATAAGAGCATGTTATGCAACACTTTTAGTATTTGCTTTTGTATGTCAAAAAATGGGTTCTTAGGAGTTCTGAAGGGCCTCCTTTGTGAAGAAGGTTGCAATGTACCAAAAGACATAATGTTGCCCTAAAAGTCATGGAACTAAAATATATACAATTTTTCACCTTTCATGAGACATCAAAAGTACAATCACAACAGACCTACCTTTTTAGAAAAATATTTTATTGTCATCCTATCATTTAGAAGTATAAATTAACCATACATATAATTATATTGAAACTGTTTTGTTGACATTACCTAAAGGGAAAAACTTTTGATTCAGGTTATACTCTCTATTTTGAACCTTCAGATAGAACCTAAAAAAAAGAAACTCAGGAGTATGCATACATCTGTATATACTAACAAATATTTATATATAAATCATTAAATCATTTGGGTTGGAAAAGACCTTTAAGATAATAAATTTTATGCTACTTATTCTATAATGCTGCTTATTTCAAAATTATAGTGTAAATATAGGCACAAGTTATTTCATCCTCTTTTTTTTGGTAAAATTTTGTTCCTTACTGCTCAGCACTATTTTGAGAAGTCGATTGATGAGATCTCTAATACAGTCTTTTGTAGGTTTTATATAGTCTTTTGAACTTATTTTCATATACTCAAATAGAACCCTGTTCCCTAAAACTTCTGCAGTTCTTTGACTTTATGTAATGTCTAGCTTGTTTCTAATCACTAGAAAGTGTCTGAAGTCAGATAAACTGGTTTTGAATTAGAATATGTCAAAATGTACATTAGAAAGGAACCTTACTTAGTCATCCTCATGAACGACTGCCACATTGTTGAAACCTTCCATACTGAGGCACTGAAAAATGATTGCATGGATATACTCCACTTGGAGTATACTAAGCAGAATGATCTGCTTTGAAGTATTTTGTTGTCCTCAGCCTTCAGTTTCCTGTACTATTTTCTGGTTTTCTTGTCTTCTCAATGTTATCCTCTGTTTTTTCCCTCTCTTCAACAATTACCCTTATTTGTTATGTCTGGATACTTAAAACTACAAGGGAGATTAATTTTCTTTTCTTTTCTTTATACTTTTGGAGTCTCTTATTATTTCCCACCATATCTCTTCAGTCATGAAATGCATTTGTAACGAATTGTAGCTTGTCATAAGTGATATAATGTGTTCAGGTGATTTTATATTACTCATATAGATTGCATATGAAGATTTTTCATCCACTGTCTAAAAAAGGCTCATCAACTATTTCTCATTATTCCCTTTGTCTGAGAAGATTATTTTAAGAAGCAGATTTCTTAAAGTAAAGTCTTTCCTTAAGGGAAGTTTCTTAAGATTCTCCATAAATGACTTTCACTTCAAAAAAGGATTAATACTGACTTCCATGTCCAAAAGAACCATATAGCCAAAGAAACTGGAAGGGTGAGACCTCAGATGAGAGATATGGTGACGGCCTCACTGAAGGCAAAAGGTGCTGAGGTTGTGGTCATTTCTTTTTAAGCAGGGAGATGATGCATGCAGTGTGAACATAACAAACTGCTGTCTTCACCCCGTTACCTATTGTGGTCTCTCTTTGTGTCAAATGAAATATTCTTTAACTAAACATTTAGGCTCTACTTAGCTATCTGAGTATCTGTAATCAGCTTTAATCTTTCTCTGTAGCACATATAACATATTTATGTTCACTGCTCCAGACATTTAAATAGACATAATGGTTTCTAATAGTGAGGAAACTGTCGTGGTTTAGGAACGGTATTCTCCAACTTTAGTACTCTTGCTAAAACCAGGTGCCATGTCTCCTTCCCTCTCCAATTGGAGGCATAAAAGGCAAAGATCATGGATTGAAAGAACAATTTACTGTAAACCATGAGATAAGAAAAAGAACTATAGCAGAAACAATTTTAATAATAAAAGGTATAGAAGAAGAAACTATTTACATGAAAAGCCCCCAGTAATAAACAATATAGGACTGCTCCCTCTGCCATCTTTTCTCAACTGGAAGGACTCCCTTTTTCCCAGAAGAGACTTCCTTTTCCTGCATCCATCCCTGGCAATGGCATGCAGTGGTATAGAATTACCTCAGGGCCCTGGCTATGCCCCTTCCCGGCTACGGCAAAAAATAACCCTGTCCTGTCCAGAACCAGGACAGAAAACTTAGTGTTTTGGAAATGTAGACAGAGATAAAAATACTGGTTTTTTCCATGGAAGAAAATACAGAATATGTCAAGTAAATAATTTAACAAATATCCTTTGAGCAGCTGTTATTTTCAGGTACATAATGCCACCAAGTTAATTTGGTTTTCACATACTCTGCAAGAAAAGGTCTTACAGGATTTATTTTCTAATATAAATTATCTCAAAACTCAATCTATTATTCATAGTCATAACTGTCTCTCTGGTAGACAGCTTGAAAAAAACCCATTGCTTTATGGCACTAAGAGAACATTTAATAAATACTTGCAGCACTTGTTAATCTCAACCCATATTTCAAAGGTTGTACTTTTAATATAACTCCCAAACCAAGCTTGAGTAGCAGACAGGAAGTTAGACAAATCTCTGCTAAGATAAAAGTATGTCAAAGCAAGATTGAAAATCAGAATAACAGTTGAAATGCAATTATAAACCAGGCCAGAGGTTTCATGAGCTTCATGCACACAGGAAGTCAACAGAAGTCAACAGAAAGATAATACTGCACTTCAATGAGAGCTGAATCTCCCAAACGAACAGTGGGTGGAGGTAGGGATATGTATGCCTTTTGCGGTACTACAATGAGATCTACATGTGACTTTCTCTTTCTTCAGGGAGATTATGCTAGTTTATTGGAAAAAGTCATGAAAGTAAGCTCGTCAGATGGTTACACAAAAGAACATATTATTACTTAGCTTTTTAATGTGGCAAGATAATAAGCAATCTGAATTCAGGTACAGCATAGAGAGAGCTCTTAACGTGAAACAAAAGTTAGAGATTTCTCTTTTCTCTAAATTTATGCATTGCCGATAGAGTTTTTGAATTTTTTTAACAGTAAGATACAAAGAATTATTTTCCCCACAAAGCTCAACTCCCCTCCTAATAAAAATTTAACATGGATCACAGTGAAATGTGGAAAGTTAAGGTAAAATTCCCTGTTTTACTTACCACCACTCAAGTGGTCATCATGTGTACAATGCTTCACACTTGCAAGCACACAACAAAATCCCTTCCATTGTTTTATATTTGTTTTTTTAGTGCAATATCAGGGAAAACAAATACTGATGATTATCCATTCTTTTTTACTGTATGCAAAAAACCAACTTACATTTGATCCCTCTCTTTTTGGTTAATATACGGGTTGTCGTGACACTTTTGTACTTGAGGAAAAGTGTATCACTGTAAGCAGAGGTGAACCTAAGTATTGCACATAAATATGACTATATTTACATTATAATTTTAATATTATATATTTATGTGCACATAAATGCACATAAATAGCAGAATTATAAAGGATTCCCCTAGCATATTGTAGCCCTATAGCCTAGTGCAGTAATTTTTTATTTCTGGCCAGGAGTTTGTAATTAACTTAGACATACAGCTCTTACTAGGCTGTGGCAACCATGCCTCTGAAAACTGTGGCTGAATAGCTCACCTGTGATACAGCACAATGAAAATTTGGTTTTGGTGGCGTTTTGGGTAAGAATGACTTGAGACAATAGTGTGCTTGAATGCTGTTTTCAGCTATAATGAATTTATAGATACTCTGAAGTTCCCCATTCAACAAAATGCTCTCCCAGCTCTGGTGTAGTGTCCTAAAATATGGCGACTGGCATATGCTGTAATTTTTAACAGGAATTACCTCTCTGTGGTAATTGTGGTAAATGTTGCTCTAGCAAGAATTCTTCCTGCTTCTTTCCAGTCCCGTGAGATACTTTTCTCTCTCATGGAAGACAGTAGCAGAGTTCTATAAACTATGAATACCTGCAGCCTTGAAAAGTCTTGTTTATAGTACAGTAGGACAATATTTTGGCAATGGATGTTTTAGGATTTTTAGCCAATCACCCCCAAGGGGTGGCTGATCTTTGTCCAATTAGACTATGAAGAAAAAAGTCTATAAAAGGGTTTGTAAAATAATTAAATCTATCAATCTTGCTCCACAATTCCTGCCTGTTTGATCTCTCCTCTCCTCCGTACCACTGTGGGATACCATGATACCTCTCAACCTGGTCTGTCCAGTTTATATTAAATTAAATGTTCTCCAGTTTGTTCATAATATCATATGATTTAATTAAACTCTGATGAGCAGGCGTAACACCAACTTATTTTAAAAGCTATTTATGCAATGCAACAATCCCAGTTCATTATGCCTAAAGAGTCCCTGCTATATCTTCATGTAGTTTTATCTTGCCAACTTTTAATTAATGGCAACAGCATGAGAAGACTTTAATTTCTGGAAAGTTAGCTGCAATTAACTGCTAGCTTAATTTGAATTAGCTTGATGCTCAAAGATAACTGGTATTTAGAACTTTTATCTATCAGTAATTTTTACCTATATATCATCTTGTGTTTAGACTTTTAATTTGAAAAGAAAAAGGCTTCGATGAATGCCTAATAATTATCTACTACTTTTTTGTATTGTTAAAACATTAACCAAAAATATATATTGAAGCAGATTGTATGATTTATTTCAGTTCAATTAGAAAATGAATAGTACAAAGACAGTTCTTCTGAACAAATTTCTCTTGTTGTATGCCTTGATATCTCTTTAGTCTAGTGTTACCATTAAACATAAAGTGGTGCATTCTTGGGTTTATCTGACATTTACTTACCGATTATGTGTTCTCATTGTCCTTCCTGAAACTGTAAAAAAAAAGAAAACCGAAATAATGCTATTATTTTTGGCATGCTATGAATTCAGAAGTATTTTAAAAACTTTATTTAGGAATTATTTTGTTTTAATTTGCCTTAAATACCCTTTCACATCTCCCAAAGAATCTGTAAGATGGAAGTCAAAAAAATGGAAAAGCACACATCTTACTCCACACTCTTCTCCTCACATTGCCTGCCCCACAGCCCCCAGAGCCGCCACCTGAGACATGGCCTGACCCATATGTGATTTCAACATATGCAGTAATCCACAAGTAAAAATTGTCTTTTAAAAAAGATGATTATCAGGGAGGTAAAATTGAACATTTTTGTTAATCAAACTTCTTTTGAAGGAGGATTCATCTTCATACAAGGGGTTACAAGCACAGCACATCCCTCCAGGGTTGCCATGTAAAAGATCAGCTATTTTAAAATTTATTTACCTACTTTTTTTTGATTCTTACTATTTTTGAATTCCAAGCAACTTGACTGTTCTTCTTGTCCGTGTATCCTAACCTGATAAGATGTTCCAGATGCTGCTGAAAAAGAAACTTAGAGACAATATTGCTTCTTTATTCTATGTCATGATGACATTCATTTTGCTGCCAGTTCAAGTGAAAAACTTCTATCTGATGCTTCATGTAGCTCTTTTCCAGAATTTCCAGACACCTCTTTTTTCCATTGCATATGTACTTATATATACTCATTTATACATATATATACACATTTCAAATTACTTTTCCTATCAACAATATTTTTTCTCTTAAATTTCTGCACCATATGGAGACACTGATTAGTCAGTACTGTTATGTCATGTCTGAAAGCTCTGCCTTCTAGAGAAACTAAGAAGCATCCATATAACAGTAAAAGAGTTTCAGAATCCATCTATTGACCTGTCAGTTTGCTGCCTAGTTCTTACCAGGCTTATCACAGGCACACCATGCAGGACTGGCCTGCAAAATTATTTCAGATTTGTGTAAATGTGGAATGACTCTAATCTCACCTAAAGAATTTTCTCTAAGATTATTCTACCCTCAGTGAAATGGTAGAAACATCTGAGACTACATTTCTTTCCTTCTAGTGCTGCAGCTGTCTGCTTGCAGATACATTTTTTTCAAAAGATGCCTTTACAAACACGTTTAGGAGCAACTACCTTCAGTGGTGGTGGAGGGGGTAGTGGGGAGAGGGAGGTGGGAGGGAGTAGAGGGGAATGACACAATGACACCAAACCAAACAGACTTTAAATAAACTGGAGAAAATGTTAATAAGCCTACTGTTGGAGAAATTCTCACCAAAATGTACACATTGACTTTTCCACTGTCTCCGTATGTCCTCAGAGTATCAATTTTAGCAACCATGACTGGTAATTTGCTTCAGCTACAGCCACCGATCACCAGCATGTGGGAGAAAACCATGATAGAATTGACAAACATTCTTAGGGCATGTCACATTTTCGAAACAAAACACCCATAAACATATGCCTTTTCTTTTGCATCTCAAAATAGCTTTTCTCAGCAACAGAGGAAAAAAAGGAAAAACACTGATCTTTGGTGAACCAAAACTATGTGGTACATCTTGTTTTGCTCTGTGCATGTATCTGTCAGCTTATGCCACATTCAAAGTCAGCCATCAATGACAGGAAACTGTGTGCATACTCCTTACTTATTTGTTTAATGCCATTCTTAGACTTACAAATAGTGGAAGCTTTGTGGGGGTGGAAAGAATCCAGTATTTGTTGCTTAGGAGAATTGTTTGTTGCAATACAGTCCTAATACAGAACTTCTGTTTCTTCTTTGCATGTGTGCAAGCACACATATGTGTGCAGACACACACAGAAGAGCATTTGAAAGAGTAGGAGAAGAGCCTGTCCTCCCAGGCTGAAGGCTACCATGAAGATTGTAGATTAGATGAGCCATTGGACTTGCTGCATCATAAGCACAGGTGAGAGACTGGACAGTCACTCTGAGAGCACTAGTCTGATAGGGGTTTATTTCAGCATTATTAATTAAAGAGTGCCAGGCATAGGATTATGGATGAAAGACAAGCCCAGGGACAACATGACAGAGAGACCTGCTACGACCAGGAAACAAGAAGGTCTACTGAACACCAGCCAGTGGGAAGGAGTATAAAAAAGGGAAGAACAGAGAGCTGGGAAGGAATATTTGGATTATGGTATAGACCATGTGGTAATCATAAAATGTGCACTTGGCATGTGATTTAAAATATGTGGTTATCCATAGCTGTTAATTATATTATATATAAACCTTTGCAAATAATTTTCTGTTCACATAGTGATTTAAAGAGAGCTTTGGTCCTCAAGGAACTTATTCTAAAATTATCAGCACTATTTGGGAAGGCAGAGGATAATATATTTTAGTAGTGTCTTCCCTACAGTGTTATTTAAAGTCCCATAAAACAATTTTTTGTTGAATCTACTTTTCTTTTTACTTTCTTTTGATATTTTCTTTTTCTGGCTTTATATTGAGAGCCTCGATAGCCCCTTGTCTTTTCTCAGTGGAAAGAACAATGAATTGCTTCCCTGAGAGTCATCCTAGAATCACGGAATGGTTTGGGTTGGAAGGGACCTTAAAGATCATCCAGTTCCAACCTCTTGGCATGGTCAGAGACATCTTCTACTAGACCAGGTTGCTTGAAGCCCCACCCAGCCTGGCCTTGAATGTGTCCAAGGATGGAACATTCACAAACTTCTCTGAGCAACCTGTTTCAGTGTCTCACCCCCTTCACAGTAAAGAATTTACTCTGTATATCTAACCTAAACCTGCCCTCTTTCAATTTAAAGTCATTATCCCTTGTTCTGTCACTACATGCCCTTAGGAAAGGTCCCCTCCAGCATTCCCATAGGCCTCCTTTAGGTCCTGGAAGGCTGCTGTGAGGCCTCCCTGGAGCCTTCTCTTGTCTGGGCTGAACAACCCCAGCTCTCTGAGCCTGTGTTCATAGGAGGAATTATATTTTAAGCTGGATTTTTCACAAGTGACAAGAGTGCTGTAGACCACATTACTTGGTCAGCAGGTAGCGTTCATTTTCACTGATAGCACTAGAACTCACTTTTCTCCAAAGTAAATTTTTGACCATCTGCTGGTTTTAGAGCACACAACTATTTTTCCTAACCCAAAATGCGTACATGGATTTATGAGGGTATAAAACACTCTTGTAAAGATCACTGGACTGTACCATGATGATACTAATACCTTATAGCCAACTTATTTGCAAAATTTTGAGAGTAATGATTTTGTCCCATTAAAAACAAATTGTTTATCAGTTTCTCAGACAAGGAATTTAGCACAAGGTATTCCTAAGAAATCAAGCCTGTGCTTTTTCAGAAGATCATGATATTTTATATTTCATCACTGCTTTGCTATTGAAATTAAGACCTTTCTCTTTTATAACAGGTCTCTCTAGGATTTGGTAAGTGGAAGAGATTTGGTGAAATAACTTCCAGTGAATTAACGATTTGATATTTTAATCTGTGAAATATGCAGTATTGTTTAGCAGAGCTATCTACAACCTAGAGGAGGTTTCAGATGCACTGTGAGGCAGTGCATCATACTGTATCCATAGATATAGACTTTTTTATTTCCTGAAGGGAACTAATGACTTTCTTTGACAGACAGGAGATTATTAGATGTTTGTGAAATTCAATCAAGCTCTATGTCATAAAAACTTTTTGGCCTCTGTGTGTCATCAGACATAGCAGACACAGAACTGCTTTTAGCATCTGCTCAGCCGTCCTACAACACTTGAAATCTAAGAAAGAAATACATTTCAGAGCCACTTGAAAGTTCTTCACTGTGTTGATTAGTATCTTAAAAATGTGGGAAATGAACCAGAATAAAGGTGTCACCACACCAATTCACAGTGTTCGTAAAATAATTATTTAGTTTTTCCATCCAAATGTTGGGATTGATTTTGCCCCCCCTCCTTCATCTTTATAGTAGTGATGAATATAAATAAGTCATAGGAAAATTACTTCTCCACTGTTTCACAATGATTCCCTTATCTAGCAGGCACAGCTGTCACACACCCAAATGCTTTTATTTACATTGTCTATGGATAGAAATATTAATGCTAATGTCTTTTAATGGAAAAAAATACTTATTATCAAAGCACATAGTGAATTTTAACTAGACCACTATTTTTTTTGTCCTTTAAGAGGTAATGCTTGATTATTTTATCCAGTTCACCAAAATTTCTGCTTTTTTTCTGTCCTTTTCTCATGCTGATGACTGCTACTGAATTAACTGGCAGATGCATGCTTTAAAATTTATGTGTACATGAAAATTTCACCTTTTATTTTGGTGTTTTCTTTGTCACCATTTATACACTTCTAAGAAACCTCAGAATATTTCAATATAATATAGGAAAGTGTCTAGAATTATGCCTTGTAAAAATTAATTGATTAAAGCTTCTAAGAAAACAAAAAAAACCCATTTTTCATTAAAATCTTATCAAGAGAAATGGAAATTTTGTACATAAATATCCTGGTGAGTTTTGTGTTTGTACATAAGTGAATGGGATCAGTAAAATAAGATTTACTAAATCCATTTTTCCATCTTTCTGTGCTTTTACTTTTATAATACTATATGTCAGTCCTAAAATATAAAATCTAGGAGCTTGCTGAATTTGTAAATTTGAAAATACAAAGCCCACTTTAAATTATTTGAAGAATAAAGTTCACAAGAATAAAGTTCACACATTTGTTGAATTGTTCCAGGGAGGGTGACTCCACTGCTTCCCTGGGAACTCTGTTTTAATGTTTGACCATCCTTTCTGTGAAGCAATTTTTCTTAATATCTAATCTAAACCTCCCTTGGTGCAACTTGGAGCCATTTCCTCTTGTCCTGTCACTGGTTAATTGAGGGAAGAAGCTGCATCCCATCTGGCTACAACCTCTTTTCAGGCTCTGTAGAGAGTGATAAGCTTCCCTCTGGGCCTCCCCTTCTCCAGGTTAAACAACCCCAGCTTTCTCAGCCTCTCCTCATAAGACTTTTACTCCAGACCCTTTACCAGCCTTGTTGCCCTTCTCTGGATTCCATTGCCTCGATATCTTTCTTGTAGGACCCAAGGCTGAACAGAGTACTCAAGGAGCAGCCTCATTTGTGATGATCACTGCCTTGGTCCCGCTGGCCACACTATTGCTGATACAGGCCAGGATGCCATTGGCCCTCTTGGCCACCTGAGCACACTCTTGGCTCATGTTCAGCTGTGTTGGCCAGCACTCCCAGGTCCTTTTCCTCTAAGCTGCTTTCCAGTCACTCATCCCCCAGCCTGTAGCACTGCAGGGGGTTTTTGTGACTGAAGCACAGGACCCAGCACTTTGCCTTGTTGAACCTCATACAGTTGACCTTGGCCCATGGATCCAGCCTGTCCAGATCCCTGTGCAGAGCCTTCCTACCTTCCTGCAAATCAACACTCTTACCCAACATAGTGTCATCTGTGAAATTACTGAGGGTGTGTTGGACCCCTGATCATTGATAAAGGTGTTGAACAGGACCAGCCCCAACACTGATCTCTTGGGAACCCCACTTGTGACCAGCTGACAGCTGGATGTACCTCCATTCACCCAAGCTCTGGGGCTCGCCATCCATACAGGTTTTTTACCCAGTGATTTTACACCATTCCACATAAGTCAGTTTCTCTAGCAGAATGTTGTAGGAAACTGTGTCAATGGCTTTACTAAAGTCTAGGTAGATGACATCCACTGCCTTTCTCACATCCACTAAGCAAGTCACTTTGTCATAGGAGATCAGTAATTTTTGGTTTTTGGTTTGGGTTTCTTTTTCCTCAGTGTTTTATTACTTATCTTTTGTAGCAAATTTTCATGTTAGAGAAAATTAGGTTGTACATTGCCCTTGGAGCCAGATATCTCTGATGATCCTTACTTCCTATGGGAATTCATTGTGCTTTCTTATGCTGATCACTGGGAAATTGCTTCTATCATAAGAAATTACAGTGTGGTTATAAACTATGATGTTCTTCCCCTTCTGAACTTTAAATTGTTTTATGTTAGGGCAATCACTGAGAATGAATGAAAGAAATTATGACCAACACTGTGTATGATAAAGGCTAAGCATCCTTTTTTTTTACTTTATGTTTTTAAGTTAGAAGTATAATAAAATAGTTAAAAGACCATATTGTGAGAAGAGAGACAAAATCAATTGTATCAAAAAGATGGCCATATTTTGTCAGAAGGACTGGTGAAATTTGTTTTAAAAAGCTATCAAGGAGAAACATATAGATGTTTACTTTGGACATCACAGTCTATTTCTACCTTCATTGTAGGAGTATTTTTTAAGAGAAAAGCCTTTTGATGAAGAGGATAACTGTCAAAATTACAGCTGTTACAGGCCCACATGATAATTCATAAGGTGTGTCAAACCTTCAAAGCATTCTAAAAATACAAACCAGAAATTATACACTATTAGGTTTGTTTTAAAACTAAGATGTTTGTTTCCAAAATGTATAATAGAATGCAAATTCTCCCACTCTTGTTGAAAATGTTTCCTTGTTTCCTAATTTGTAACTATAAAGTTATCCAAAGTAATTGCAGACAGTTACCTGTGGCCCTGTAACATCCTAATTCTTTATAATGTGTTCCATGTACAAAATTCACATCAAGCCATGTTTTGTACAGACTCATATACCACTAATCATTTTACCTTCTTTCCATGTATTAAAAGAATTTTCAGTTGGATAGGTAAACAGTATTCTGTGTGTATGAATACTTTGAGGTTTAGAAGAAAAAGGAAATTGAATGATGTCATTCTGCTTCTGTCAAAAATCCCATATGATCTCTGCATGTTAAGGAGTTTGGTAGTGGGGGCACTATGCCAGCACATTCCCAAAGTTGCAGTATGTAAAACCTCTGAGCTCAATCCAGCCAATACTCAGTGCACATCTACTTTTTTCAGTGCATATCTTTTCTTTAGAATCCGTTTTCCACTCCTTCATACAGTCCAGTTTACAAAGGCTGAGCTAAGAGGCTTTCAGACCTTGTATTGTGAAAATATGTAACAGCTCATTGCAAAACAACATTTTTACTTTTACTGTTTGATTGGATACTATTTTATCAATCAAAGATTGTTAACTATTACGTATGAATAAAAAAATAATGCCTTTTGTTCCTTTTGTTCTGATAGGACTGTGTTTAACTAATAGACTATCTATTTACATTTTTAAAAGAATTTTCTCTTTTAAAGACAAAGCAGTTAATAAGCAAGCCTCTGTTGTATGAGACAATGCAAAATACAGGAGAAATTCTCTCAGCACTTCAACATCTTATGAAACTCTTCACAATTCGATTTGGGATTTTTTTAGAAGTAATTTTCAGTGTAATTTTTTAAATCAGTAGTTACTTATCAATTAAAACTATCCCTAGTTTTTTTCCAGCTTCCCAACATCCCCAAAATGGACGACTTTCTGTCAGTTTATATCAATATGCAATACAAATATGCAGAAACAGCAGTAAATTATCATCATTCTTCCCTCTAAGAATTTGAGCTGTCTTGTAGTGATACTACCTATAGCAGAGAGCTTTGTCCTTTAAACTAAGTTAAACCTTTTATGTTCAGCTGTGTTATGCTCAAAAAGCAATTACTAATGTAAAACTTCTCTGTTGGTTAAACTACTGACATTTCACCCAAGTCTTTTGCCCAGTTCTTTCTTTTGGTACTTCCTTGGTTTTGATGGGGTTTTTTACTATTTTTAGGCTTTGATTCCACATTTTTAAATTTAATTATCATTGAAGCTGATTGAAAAATGCAACTTCAATGAGGGTAGAGGAGAAAACTCATTTGAATTTTGTTTATATCACAACTTCCAGGAAAAAAGTATTCCTATCTGAACCACTTCTTAAACCTTCGTAGGGATCTGTTTCTTTCAACAGAAAGGAAATGAAAGCCTTGGCTTTTTGTATGTCTATTTGAAATCATCCTTTTAACTTTATCTTTCTGTAGGCAAAAAGAGTAAATGAAAGAAATGTACAGAGAGCAAACCATCCTTCTGACTTTTACCAAGAAATGGAGAAAAAGAGAGAAGGCACTGCATCTTAATCATTCTTTTCCCTCTACAAATTCTAGCTCTCTGAGGTCATACAAGATGAATTTGGCGGCCATTCCATGCTAACCTGTTCATAGACACGTGGAATAAGTTAGGCTGGAGGGGACATCTTGAAGGCACCTAAGTAGCCTCTCCTTTTTTTCAGCAGAGCTGCTTCCCCACTTGAGTCAGTCTGCAGCTTGCATCATTGCATTGGGTCGTTCGATCCCACATGCACGATTTTGCATTTTACTTTTTTGAAATATCTGAAGTTCCGTGCAGCCAATTGCTTCAGCTGGAGGTCCCTCTGACATGTCCCTGGTATGGTAGGAGTAGATCATCTCACATCCAGACTGCTGGTGGAAATGTTCCACAGCATTGAATGCTCAGGAGTATAATATTCAGCTGATCCATATTACTCATTAGACAAGGGATTAATTCTGAAATGCTTAGTAAGGTCAATATTAACATCCATTGCTCATCTCTTACCTGCAGAGCTTTTTATTTCTTCATAGACAGCAATAAGTGTGGTCAAGAGCCATTTATCTTTAGCAAGGCCAAGATGACCATTCACAATAACCTTTTTGTTCTGGTTTCCAAAACCTTTCAAGAGGATTTGCTTCACAATTTTCCTAAGTACTGACATTAGGCCTACTGGTTGTAGTTACCTAAATACTCCTCCTTTCTTTTTTGGAAGATGCACATAGCTAATATTTTCATTTTTTTCATTCATTTTTTGTATAACACTTTAAAGACATTCATGAGCAGCTTCTCAACATCACCCACCTCCTTCAGGATTCTCAGAGGATTTCCAACAGCTCGCACTGGCTTATGTACACTTCACTTAAGCAATATCTAACTCCACTCACCTCTGCTCCAGGTAGTGCTTCCCCAGAACCTTTTACTAGGTGCAGAGAGTTGGGATTCCCAAGAGCAGATCTTGCCACATCAAGGGCCAGGAGGCATAAATTTTCTTAGACTTTGCCTTGTTCCTTTCGTATTGCCTGTAATTTTCCTGAATGAGCCAAAATGCATTATTTTGGAACTTAATCATTTGATTGCAGTCGTGTGTTTTCTCACTTCGTTCAGGATCTTAAGCAGTACTGCTTTAATGTCAGTCAGTCAGACAATGCCTGTCACATCCTTGACTAGGTCTTCCCTATTTATGTGTAGCAGCAGAGTCTCTCTTCTGGTTGTTCTGTCCAGCCATCATGCCAAATAATTTCCCCAATGCATTCCAGAAATCTGTGGGATTGCTTGTACTCCACTGCATTACCCATCCAGCAGCAGTTATTAAAATTACCTCTTAAGTCTGCTAAAGGAAGAGAAAAAAAGAAATGTAAGTCACCAATGTTCATCTTAACATTAGTATACCATTCAAACAAAATTTGGTGTGTGTCCAGTGCACACTTAAAATATTCTTATCAGTGAAAAGCCCAGTGCATTCAAAACATAACAGCTGAAATGTCCTCTATGCATCTTCACATTCTCTCCTTTAATGTAACTGTTAGGAGCTGCAGCAGCAAGAGGCACTCAGACAGCTGTGTTTAAAATTTGTGTGAGGGTACCATGCAGAGTACTCTGAGGTCTCAGTCCTCAAAGGCTATAAAAGGGAAAGTTTTAAAGCAGGCAGTGTCTGCTTTTTTCCCTGCTTTCCATTTTTCATTGGAAATACTCTCTAGAAGGGATAGCAGCCCAACCTTCCTCACATTACTGCAATTAAGCCGTGATTGGGGCAGATACAAAGAAAAGGGATCTGTCAGCTTTTTACAGTATAGCTTTAGTATTCTTCACAGTGTACTATAAATGTATGAAAGAAGTGGACATCCTTGAAAAGCAGTGTAAATTACAGGGGAAAGCAAACACAGACAACTGACACACAAACAGTCCTTAAAGGGGAAAAAACCCTTAAAACACAACAAAAAAACTCATCAAAAAACCCACCACCAACAAAAAAACCCTACTAACAAAAAAACCCCAATCAACCAAAACCAAAAAAGCAGAAAATAGCTTGATTTCCCACTTTGGAGAAATGGAATAGAGAAAAACAACTCATTTAGTACTGCACTCTCTGTTTCAGAGGCAAAAACTAAACACAAGACTAAATGTCTTCCAGTTTGAGGTTTCTCTTTAAATCAGTTGACAAAAATAAGCATTTGCCAATCCCTTTCAATGCAAAATAGTAGATTAATTGAATATTAATAAATAAATTACAATTGCGTTTCAGTATTGATTAAAATATTTAAAATAGACATATGAAAAAAAATTTCTATTTAACCCTTTGCAAGTATATAGTCAGAAAAGTTAGCAAGAGTTTTTGTTTTTTCCAAGAGGATTTTCTGAGCATCAATACCAACAAAGTTGAACTGAGAAAATATCCTTTCTGTTTGAAATTTATAATCAAAATTAATTCTTCCCTGTTTTGAACTGTACTGTTAAAATTTACTTTTAATTTTCCTTTTATATTTTTCTTATTCTCACCATTTATATAATTTTTATATTTCTTTTTTGGATTTTTTAATATTGTTTTGTTGTTTCCAAATAATTTAATTTTTTCAGTAATTTAATTTTTTCCAAAAGAAGTAAAAGAAATTTTTAGAGAAAGAACAATTTCCAACAGAAGAAAATCATCAGTAGAAATTCCATGCAGGCAACTGCCAAGATATGAAGTTCAAACTCCATATGGATGTAAAATTACCATATATTCATATGTCTCCTTTGGAATAGAAGATATTTTATTTTAATGGTGATTCTTTACTGAATAATATTAATAGTTATTCCATTCTTTGGAAGGGGGGGGAAGAAATGCTAAACCAACCAGTTTATTTTCCTCAGTTAATTTTCCTCATCTGCACTTGTATCAAGTGACATAAGTGTCAAGGAATAAATATGCACGAAAATGCTTTGATAAAGGATATTTGTGCATGTGTTTGAGTTTATTTATATAGTGGAACTAATGAAACAGCCCTACTGAATAGACCGTCTATTGAATCTGGTCTGACATAAAAATTCTATGTAGAAAAGTTATTCTGATTTACCTCTGAATAACAAAAGTTAACAATTCACTGTCATTTTAAGCAATAATGAGTACATTTTTCAGGCAAAAATCTGCAACAAAAGAATTGCAGAGTTTTAAGGTAGGAATTCCGGTAGTGGCAGGTAATATATCCATTTATGTACAATCTGGTGACACCCGGAGTTGGTATTACACTTATAATGATCTAATATACCTAATATGAAGCTGTGGAAACTAAGAACTGAAGTACCCAAAGAATTGCATCATTGCACTTCAGTGATATACAATAACAATATTCTCTTAGTTAGAAGAAAAGCAAGTAATTGCCTGTGCTCCAGATCACATTGATTACAGAATCACAAAATGAGCTGGGTTGGAAAAGACCTTTAGGATCATCTAGTCCAACCTATGACCTAAAACCTCCTCATCAACTAAACCATGAGTGCCACATCCAGTCTTTTTTTAAACACGTCCAGGGATGGTGACCCTACCACCTCCCTGGGTAGACTATTCCAGCGGGCAATCACTCTTTCAATAAAGAATTTTTTCCTAATGTCTAACCTAAATTTTAAAGAAAAATCCCTACATTTCCTGTCTCTAATAGAGCTCCAGAAGTGATAGAGTTCAGTTTGCCTTAAAAAATAAAGCTATTTTATTTAAGAAGAAAGCTCAGATAGAAGCTGCACCATCTTGAGACCATGCTTAGGGACTTGTGATGATCAAATAGCTAGCAAATGAGTTGGCAATACTTTTTGTTTGGTTGGTTTTGGGGTGGATTTTTTTTTTTTTTTGGTTGGTTGGTTGGTTTGTTGTTTTGTTTTGTTTTTGTTTTGTTCAGCATTCCAGCTATTGCATTTTAAAAATTATTTTACTGCAGTTTTTCTGTTTGGGAGGCAAAGACTTTTCAATCACACCTGTGTCTCTTGGCAGAGATTAGCAAAGTAATTTTCCCTAACTATAAAGATGAGCAGGCTTTAATTTCTTTAATTTTGTAGTAGAAATCTTAACAGAACAGAAAGTTTTGAAGTATGAGAAAAAAGGTTTACTTTGGTATTTAAGACAAGTTTTTCCTGGTTCAGTATTTAAATGCAAGCATTTCTGTTTGTAACATGAAAATCACAACATTATATAGAGTAGAATCTCTACTTATTAGCACCAGTTTATAAATTTGTACCTTAAAACTCCTTATTCGACTGTATTTGTGGCCAGAAGTATAACATAGCAAAACAGCCAGGTGGCTTACGAACCAAGAAAATAAGCGAGTCCTTTTGAATTTTGAATCCCTTGGCTGAGACTATGCTTGCAGTCATTCCCTGTGACTAGAACAGGTAGATGTTATGGCTTGCTTACTTAAAAAAAACCAAACAGCATAGATACTGTTGGAGACCTTGTTTCTTTTTTATGATTGCTCCCATTCCATTTCCAATGCCATTTTTATCCAGTGCTTTTGCACAGTTACTTTAATCTGCTTTGATCCATCTGACATGCACAAAGGCATTGCCAGTTGGAAATAAGCATGCCCATGTGTGCGGTCAACATAAATTCATAAGTGCAAGGATTGGAGGGAGTAGTAATAATTGATTGGAGCAAATGACGCAATTCAGAAAAAAAGAAAACCAACCCAACACAAAAACACAGAGGAAAAACCATCTGTGGTCCTCCTCACAAAAGTCCCTTTTGGGGTGTTCTAAAAGCAGTCATTTTTTTAACAAAAACTGGTCCTCTCTTGTCTATTTGACCCCTCCTGACTTCTTCAGTGATGGCAGCATCAGCAGCACTGTAACATTTTTTTTAACACAGAAAAATTTCAGGTTTTAAAATCCTCACCTAATTATCCTTCAGTTGTTATTATTCGACTTCACCATATAGATGTGCTTTATATGAAATGGAGATGAGCTTCTCAGCCACTGCAAATATCAGATTCATCAAGGCTCTTTATAAAAACAAGTGCAAGAAGAAAGGTTTAGCAATTGTTGTTCTGAAAGGTACATGCACTTAAGAGAGTTACTCCAGGCACACATGTGCTGTGTAGGAAGCATGAGTGAATTGGCAGACAGTAAAATTGAGATAACATCAGCATGGAAAGGACTCTAACAACATAAAATTAGAGTCCATTTTGCTCAGCCTGAAAGTATGCACTCGGGTAGATGCACTAGATTATCTAATGAATTACTACGTATTTGTGCTTCAGAGCCTAGCAAAAATTAGAAACCTTATGAACACTCTTCAAAATGGCTATTGAGTTTCATTAAGAAAAATTAGTCTGAGTTTTCAAAGCAGCAAAGCACAAAGATTATTCTGTATAATTTCATTGTAAACAGCTTGTTTGGTTACTTTATGCCATATTTCACTGTACCAAAGAGATTTTATCATAATTATTTTATCATAATTTTTTCATTCAGATCACAAAGATAAATAATTTCCTCCTTTGCACAGGTATTTAATTTTATTTTTTCATTGTAGTGATCATCAGTCCCTTATTTATGATTGCCTGGTATTCCTGTAGCAAAAGGTTATATTGCTTACATGGAAAAATAGTAACAGAAATACATTCAAAACAGCTAGCTAAAGTTAGCTATTGGCCACTATAGTCAAGCAGCTGGAAATAAGCAGTAGACTCTGTCATGTTCAGTCTGAGCCAAGGTCTTTGAGTCAAACATATGGATTCTCATTAACTTTTGTTGGCTTTTCAGGTCTGTGTTCCATATGTATGCCAGTTGAAAACTAAAAGTATTCCATGAACTTATCTCTGCTTATTTTAACTTACATTAAAATTTTATGCACATTTTTTGAAATTTCATAATAAATGTGTGTGAATAATATGTTTTCATTGTTAGCTGAATTAGGAATTTAGAAACAAAATAATTCATGGTACTAGTCATGAAGTGTTCAAGTAGGAAACATAAAGATTACAAAAAGATTCAAATACTATTGATGAAAGCTGAGAGAGCCTAGATATTAATGAAGTAGATACTGCATATGTTGGATCCAGATGTAGAATGGCTTGGGTATTTCTTTTGCCAGTTTTTGCCATTGAAGGGAAAATGGAATTTATAATAGTGTATTTTAACCCTCATGTATAATTAAAATTGCTAGGCAAACATATATATATAAATACATATATATAGCTTTTCTTAAACACCTCCAGGAATGGTGACTACAGTACCTCCCTGGGCAGCCTGTTCCAACACTTAACAACCCTTTCTGTGAAGGCATTCTTCCTTATGTCCACCCTGAACCTTCCCTGATGCATCTTGAGGCTGTGTCCTCTTGTCTTTTCACTGGTTGCCTGTGAGAAGAGGCTGATCCCCACCCAGCTACAACCTCCTTTCAGGCAGTTGTAGAGAGTGATAAGGTCTCTCCTGAGCCTCCTCCTCTGTAGGCTGAACAATCCCATACCTTTCAGATGCTCCTCACAAAACTTAGTCTCTAGACCCTTCAACAGCTTTGTTGTCGTTCTCTGGACTCGCTCCAGCACCTCAGGGTCCTTCCTGAATTTTGGCCCAGATCTGGACATAGAACTCAAGGTGTGGCCTCACCAGAGCTGTCTACAGGGGCAGAATTGATTCGCTGGTCCTGCTAGCCACACTATTCCTGACACAAGTCAGGATGCCATTGGCCATCCTGACCACCTGGGCACACTGCTAGCTTGTGTTCAGGCACTCTGCCCCAAGCCTGCAGCATTACATGGGGTTGTTGGGTACCATCATCTTCATTATTGTTTGATTCCACTTGCAGGACCTTCATATGCAAGGGCATCTGGAAAGATGGGGTGGTCACAGAGGAGATGTGTTGGCTGACCAGCAGGAACTCATCACTACTGCCACCTGTCCTTTAAGTCACTGTTTAGCCAGCTGGAGAGAGGACACAGAATGTTCTCAATATCATGCCCTTGAGCCAGTTGTTGGGCCTATCCCAAGGAAGGCAGGCTGTCATTCCAGTTGTCTATATCTCTCTTGCACCAGCTGATACTCCTCAACTTACCCACTGCCTACCAGAGCTCTGTCACCGAGTAGAGGAGTTCCTGCACCGGGGCACACCTTCCCCAGGGGTGCTCACTGCTGCACCCCATGCTGGCCTAAGAGCAGGGCACACAGTCTACAGCTGACACCAGGGTGGCAGCATGTCCCCAGTGGAGCTCTGTCTGGGCACTGTGTCTGCTGTGGTGGGGGCAGAGCTTAGAGATACCCCATGTGTGGTGCTCCTGATCACCAGTTCTCCCCAAGGGCTTCTTTTATGCATGACGGGCTTGGCTGCTGTTGGTCCTGCGCCTGGGGTCTCTGTGAGATCGTGGTGGCTCTCTCAGCTGTCTCGGAGGTTTCCTCTTCTGGGAAACCCCCTCCCACTGCCAAGTCATTAAGTGCATACACAGGAATTTTATGCTTGAAAAAAGAAGTCAGAAAATTTAGTACTAAAGTTTCAAGAACATCTTTATTTCACTTCGACCTGTTTTTTCTAATGGTCTGATCAAAAGATTTCTGAATGCAGTGCAATTTGAGAGATTTTATGTATTGGTACACTTCTTTTAATAACCAAACTGTTTCATTTCAAGACATACCAAAAAACTCCTTGCCACAGTTGTCTTAAATTAAAGTTGATTTAGGAGAGTTATTCCCATCCTTCCATTCAACCTTGCTTTTTCAAGATAAGAGCACAATATGTAGAAATGGAAAAATGGAGCAGATAAAAATAACTCTGTCCAATCAACTTTAAAAATCTGATTTATATTGACAAAAAGAAAGAAATAACTTTTCTTTTTTTATTTGTGATTTTATGCAGTTATCTAGAGGACTAGGTGGCTTGTTGGATTGATAGACTATTTTCTCTTTCTCATTTGCTTTCTACCATATCTCTGGAGATCAGAGACTTTCAGATGTGAAGTTTTTCAAATAAAAAATGGTTTTAAAAAAAAATTAGATCAGTATTGTTATGTAAGTTTCCTGTGATTATTTTTTGGTACTTCTAGTCATCTGCACTGTATGCATGGTTCTACTAAATTACAATTACAAAACTATGTGTATATATGTGTGTGTGAGTATATATATATATAGTCCTTATACATATACACATATACATGCAAATGTGTATGTATATACATATACATATATATATACATATACACACCTGGGATAATCAACATATCAGGCCCAGCCAGCATGGGTTTAAGAAAGTCAAGTCCTGTTTGACCACATTGATCCCATTTTATGACAAGGTGATCTGCCTACTGGATGATCAAAAGGTTATGGATGTTGTCTACCTGGACTTCAGAAAAGCCTTTGATACTGTCTCCCATGGCATTCTCCTGGAGAGGCTGGAAGCCCATGGCTTAGACAGAACTGGCTGGATGGTCACATCCAGTGAATGGCGGTAAATGGAGCCAAATCCAGTTGGTGTCTGGTTACTAGTGATGTCCTCCAGGGTTCAGTAATTTGGCCCAGTCCTGTTCAGTATCTTTATTGATGATGTGGATGAGGGGACTGAGTGTGCCCTCAGTAAATTCAAAGAGACCAAGTTAGGTGGGAGTATTGATCTGCTGGAGAACAAGAAGGCTCTGCAGAGGGATCTGGACAGATAGTTGGGCTGAGCCAATGGCCTTAGTCTAAAACTCTGGCATGAGTTTCAACAGCACCAAATGCTGGGTCCTACAATTCTTCCACAACAACCCCCTGCAGCACTATGGGCTGGGGGCAGAGGGGCTGGGAAGCTGCCCAGTGGAAAGAAGGCCTGGGAGTGCTGGTTGACAGCTGGCTGAGAGTGAACCAGACGTTTGTCCACATGTCCAAGAAGCCCAATGGCAACCTGGGCTGTCCAAAAAATGGTGTGGACAGCAGGAAATTATTTTCCCCCTGTACTTGGCACTGATAAGGCTGCTCCTCAAATACTTTTGGGCCCCTCACTTCAAGAAGGACACAAAGGTGCTGGAGTGGGTCCAGGGAAGGGCAATGATGCAAGCTGGTGAAGGGGCTGGAGCACAGTCTTATAAGGAGTGGCTGAGGGAATGGGGAGTGTTTACCCTGGAGAGAAGGAGGCTCAAGGGAGACTTTATAACTCTGAATCTACCTAGAAAGAGGTTGTAGTGAGGTGGGACTGAGTCTCTTCTCCTAAGCAACAAGAAAGAAGACCAAAGAAGAAATCCTCAAGTTGTGCCAGAGGAGATTTGGATTGTAAAGTAGGAAAAATTTCTTCATGGAAAGGGTTGTCAAGCATTGGAACAGGCTGCCCAGGGAAGAGGTTAAGTCAATAATCCTGGTGGTGTTTAAAAGATCTACAGGAGTGGCACCTGAGGTATGGTTTAGTGGTGAACTTGGCAGTGCTGTGTAAACATTAGGTTAACGGTTGGACTTGATGGTCCTAATGTTATTTTCCAACCCAAATGATTCCATGATTCTAATAGTAATAATATAAAAAAATACTATGGGTAAAATAATATATATTGGTCCTTTATTAATATTTTCATGCACGTTTTTAGTATTTAAATTCATTTTAGAATTATTTAAAAAACAGAGAGAAATTTATGTTAGTTGGTGAAGATAATTAAAAACACCATATGGGTAAAGGAAGAGGGGCAAAAAGCAACATCCTTTTCAAAGGACTTCAGTTCAGTTGCATGACAAAGCTGCCACCCCATATAGGATTTTTCTCAGTGTTTCACGATTTATGTAGTCTACTTGAATACATTATAGCTCTTACTGAGTATGGAGTAGCTATATTATCTGTGTAATTGAATTTGCAGATTTATCTGGTATCTTGTTTCATGACCAAACCAGTAGTTTTAGTCAAAAACCTTCAATCCACTCTGAAGCTATTTTTCATTCCCAATTAATTGGCTCAGTGCAGGTATGGAGAAAATGTCATGCTGACAAACACTCACAGCACTTTACAGATGTGTGGTATCATCAAGACAGTTCCATCATTTTGGAGAATTGCACAACTGGTAGAATTATAACATCCTGAGTACTAGATAAAGAAGTGCAAACAGCAAGGGGCATAAATTCTCTCAAGCAATGTGAGAAACAAGAACCTTTGAAAAGAAAAGGTTGTGGGTAAACCCTTGTACCAGTTTGGAGGGGAATTTCTTTGTGATTCAAATTACTTAGTAAGCATGACTTCAGTTTTATAGCCTAACCAACTCCCAGTGTTATAACCAGCCACTTTACAATCTCCAGATTGGGAGTTAACTTCTTTATGGCAAAAAGCATCAGAAAATGGGCTGCCATTGAGTAACTTCATGAGCAGCCTACCCTGATATGTTAATCAAAGTGATTGGCACCTGGATTTGAGACCTCCAGGTTAATCCAGTTCACTAAGCCACTATGTTATCAATATTTCACCACAGTCCAGTATATTTATTATATTTTTAATAGATGTGCACCACTTTAAACATTTGTTACAGTCTCTGTAATTTAAAGGTAAAGAACATCATGGTTATTCTGGCATGATCAATGTTAGATATTCCTTACGTGTTTGTGTTCAGATAACAGAGCTGACTTCAGACACAAGCAAAGTAGTACTCTAGGGTGTCACACTGACAAGAGACTTGAAGTCATAGCTGAATCTGCAGGGAAGAGAAGAATCCTCCAGGTTTCATGTCAGCAGCCCCTGCATTCTGCTGAGTTTTGGTGGTTACTTAAGTGGCAAAACAGCTTTTCCAGACATTAGTCTTAGGGTGAGGAGGACAGGCAAACTCTTTTCTGTCAGGAGGAAAACAATGGCTCTGCTACTGACAACTACTTCCCTTTGGTATCTGTTTCTTCTCTTGGACTGCTTCTGCTACGAGAGCCAGCACAAGCAGTGAACTGCACAAGTACAGAGAAAGGGGTTATAGTGAGGAGAAAAGTGTTTTGATGCTGGCTAGTCTTCAGTGTTTTCTCTGACACTCAGTAGGAACATTTGGTAGGGAGGGATATGTTTTTTCAATACTTGCAAGGGGCATCAAGGCAATAGATGGTGGAGCCTGGTGAGGTGTGCAGTCAGGAAGGCTGTGCGGCCATGTCAAACTAACAACATCAGGATATTCTCTTTGTTTTTCCAACTCTGGCACAAAATTTATTTCCTCATGAGATGTTCAGTCACATCCGTATCTTGTTGACAAAACAACCTGAGGTAATTTTTCAAGTATTTGATCTGAGGTATGAAAGGCCTGGTTTTACCATTCTTTCTCAGGTGTATTACTGAATTTTCTCACAAATCATCTCTTCAATTTTGGCATGCCCAGACATGAAATCTAGAACACTCCTTATGAAAATATATTTTTAATCTTTTCATTGGTGTCTTATCTGACATGCAGCCTACCCACAGGAAGTAATTTTCTTTGTTAATATTTAATTTTTAAATTTTGGAGATAAAACTGTAAACTCATATAATTATTTCTAGTGAAATTTCCTCATCTAAACAAATTTCTGTGTTCATTAAGTGGTCTTGGTTGTATTCATGAGAAAAGAAAGTGTTCTAATACATGTTGCTTTTCACACAAGTACAGATAAATTATCTTTTTTCTTTGTTAGACTTTACTCTTTAAAATGAGTATGAAATAGTATAAACTTTATTAAGTACATACATTTATCTAGTTTCCTTGGTGAATTAGGATTATTAGTTACATGAATTTATTGCCTATGTATCCACTCCCTTTTATTTACTGTGTTTTGAAACTATGTCCTAAAATAAAAGTTAGGTTTGTCTTTCTTTATGCAACAACAGAAACTCAGTCAAAATATTGTAAAGATGAGAAAATTTTGTATTATGCATAGTAAATATTAGGTATACCTCAATTTATTTAGAACTAGAGTTCCTGATTTATGGCAGGGGAAAAAAAACCCTCTTTCTGATGTATTTCGACAGAATCTTTTCATTCCTTTTTCTTTCTTTCCTTTTTTGTAAGAAGATTAATTTCTTTCTATTCTTTACTTCTTTCCTTTCTTCTAGGACAGAGTCTTAATGAAAAAACAGAAGGCAGTCCTAAGTTTGTATGATGATTTTGCATCTTTTCTTCCTATCAATAAAGGGAAAAAAAAGGTTTAATTGATCCAACAATAGGTAATGCTATCCCTTTACACTATGAAAATTTTTTCTGCAGTAGTCTAATGCATAACTGAATCCCATGGAAATAGGTGTGAAAGCCCGTAATGAATTAACTGTCATTTCAACTGCTTGTATTAAAAGTTTGTAATGTCTATTTTTCTGCAGGAACAGCAACCATTCTTCTATGCAAATTAATCAAAAAAGGAAAGAATACTGAAATGCAATTCAGACACCAAAGACACAAAGCTTCAGTGAGGAGTGTTGCACTGCTCACAAATAAAATGTATTAACCCAACTGATAATTTCACTTGACGTTACAGGTAACTTTACTCCTCCAGAACAAGTCATTTATCCTAAAATTGAAGCTTTACCTCTTTGATTCAACTCTGAAAACTTCAACTGTATGATTATTTCAAGATACTAAGTTTTTTATTTTGCTGAGGACATTTGGAGAACGTAGTTACCTAGCTCTCATCTCCAAGGTCTACTCATGCTGAAATTCATATCTGGATATTACTTTCATCTATTTGGAATGAAAATAAAATTATATAAGGAAAATAGGTATTCTCCTTATTACTCTGAAATAAACATCATATTATGTTTTTTTTTTTCAAAAATAGCATTGAAAGAAATTTTGTTCAAGGGGAAAAAAGTCTTGTGCAGCAATTGTTGAATTGAATGGTCATCTTTCCAAGACTGAAAACTCTTGTACTACTCCTTTACTTTGAATTAAAGACATTTTTTGTGTCACTGCCAACTGTGATGAAGTGAAATGAACACTGTTCAACATGCCTTGAAAACGAAAAGCTTGCATTTACAAAAATACTATCTGTCATCTATTTTACTTATTAGACCTTTCAGCTATCCATATTTCTTCAAAATGTGACCTTCCTTTTACCCCAGCTCTCTGCAACTGTTTGGAAAATCAATGGTAAGTTTACAATAACCAGCATGAAGTTTTACACACTTTGAAGAAGAAAACATTTTGATAAGCAAATGGATTTCAATGTCAGCCTTCTAAGCAGTTGCTACAGACAAATGATTTGAAAGATTATTGAAAATATACTGTCTTTTTAAAAAGATACTTTTCTTCTCATGCAAGGCATAGGAAATTGAATCAGCTGCACTATTGAATTGACTTTGCTGTCGTTGAAATCTGTGACCCTGTAGTAAAATAAAATCAGTGTCCAACTGTCCAACATGTGTAGACCTTGCTGAACTTTTCAACCAAAACAATTATATTTCTCTTTTTCTATTCTATTCTATTATTTATTTTGCAGCATAAAACTTTGTGACCTTTTCTGTCAGAGCAATACATTGGAAATGGCAGTATGAAAAGTTCTTGGGCAATACAGAACATTCAGACAAAAACTATAATAAATCTTGTCCATTTCTTCTTGTTTCTAAAATTAAATTGCTACATTATTATTTCTTTTGCCTGGTGAAACAAAGATTCATCAGTGATCAAGAGCTCTGCATTGAGAGAAATGCCAGGATTGTATAAATATCATATTCTTGCTCTATTAGCTTAATGATTTTGGATTCTGTTTGAATGTTGCAATTCAGAAGCTATATTTGTAAGTTATGATTACACCACTTTTGGATACTCCTGGTGGCACAGGATATATCAGGTGGAAGCAGCTGCAAAGAGTAAAGTCAGTAATTAACCAAACATATTTCAAAGCAGAAATTTTTCACTGTATTAGTTTCAAAAGCTGTAGTGGCTGCTGAGGTAGGATTCATAAGAAACAGCAAATACATAGCTGAGAGCCCTGTGATCAAGTGTTGTAATGTAACTTAAATACACAGATACAAGTCTGTTAAGACTGCATGCAACAATGGATGCAAATGCAAGATCTATAAGTCCGTTGTTTGCTTACTGGAGAAGGTAATAGGACACGTGAGAGAGGGAGACGAAGTTCTTACGACGTCTGTCTAACTATTTGGTAAATTTGCAAAATATCAGTCCCACTTATAATGCCAGGGACCTTTCCTTACAAGACAGTTTTGTTCGATGGAGATCTATGATAACATGAAAAATTCTCACGCTTCTTTTCTCTTGCGCTGTTCCATCAGGCTTGAGTCTCACTAGCTTCTCCAACCTTCTCTAGCTACATCAATTGTTTAAATAATATGAATTTCCCCTCTGTCTTGGCATTCAGGCATTTTTTCATGTAATATTCTCATAAGAGAATGTGTCAGGGAAGAGAAGAACATGGACTTGGCTAAGAAATATATTACACAGAGACCTCCTTTATGAGAGAGTGCAGTATTTGGAAAATCCTTTCATTCAAAATCCTCAGGAAAGAGTTTTCAAGAATTTCCACAGATTTTTGTTTTATATGCTCACCTTTTTGCAGAAGAAATCCCCTCAGTTAATTTGTGAAGGTGAAAGACTGAAAGATAATTTTGTTGGTTCATTATCTTCTCATTTCTAACACTTAAGAAGACTCCTTTGGTCATTGTCAAAGAGGTTCTTCTACTGTTCATATTTACATTTACATTATAAATTTGTAATTTTCTGATTAGCATTCAGGAGGCCAGGAGCAATCAGCCAAAAATCTATACTGTATAAAATATGATGGTATCTTTGTTTTCCTACACCTTGTTTTCCTTCCCAGTAAGAACGTGAACATTGCAAACAAAAAAAAAGTTAAGTGGAAATTACTATGAGGCAAATTTAACAGAAGCTTTTCATCTGAGCTAGAAAACAGTGAAATTTAGATGTGAGAAGGTACCAATGTACCAAACAACAGTGTTAAAAAACTCATGTGTTTTATGTAATTCCTAGTTTTAGTAGAACACATCAAGTGTTTCACAACTAATTTTTTGCTATTGGATGGGAATAGTTTAAATAATAAAAATTTGGGGGTTTTAGCAGAAACAATTGATTTGATGACAAAATGTTAGATGACATTTTGGGAAATGGAAAATAATTAAAATTAATAAATAATCTAAAAATGGAGTTTTCCCAGTCCTCAGTAAAAAAAAAAAATTGCAATGTGACTCTTCTGGGCATTACATTTATGTTTTAAAGGGTTGATGGAACTATAGAAATATTTTCCCTGAGAATGTGTTTTTCAGAAGTCTATGCTTTTGACTTATGCTTAACTTTATGGTGAGAATTTTGAACCTACACAATTAAAACTATTTTTTATCATAATTAATAAACATTTTCAAAAAGGCACATCAAAATTGTCTCACATCTACTGACTAGAAGCAGCTACATATAAAGTGCTTGAGTTATAGCTTCATTTTGCTTGCTTCTAGAAAACATGTATGTGTTTTGCACGTAATTTTTCCATTTAGTAATGAAAATGTTTTATTAAGATCACAGAAAAAGCTAAACAACTGGTGAATTATAAGAGTCTAAATAAATTGTAACATTTTTTTCCTGGGTATTTAGGATATATTAAGTATTTTTCATGTTTTATGGATTCTATTGAGATCTGGGTCAGGTGGCATCAAAATTGAATCACTTTCCCTAAATTCATTCGAAGTTAACATCAACAGCAATGCCAATTGCTTCCAGATGAGGTTCTGTTTCAAAACTGGATTCCAAGTAACCTGAGTTCTGGAAAAGGTGCATAAGGAATGTCACAGATCTAAGTTAAGCAAAACTGTAACTTTGTCCTGCTTCTTATGCCTGTAATAGTAATGTTGCGTTTAGTTTTGGTGGGGATCATGAGTGAAGTGCTCAAGACAGAAATTTGACAACTACAGCATAGTACCTATTTTCAGAACTGTAATTGATAAGCAAGATACCTCTAGCAGATGGGTACACTCCATCAACAGATCTGGGCATGAGGCTTACAACACCTCAGGCTAAACAGGCAACAGAAAACTCTGACGAGAGGTACTCAGGAAATTTTCCCTCTCTCTTGGACTTAAGCACCTAAAACTAGGTCTGAATGAGGTGCTTTGTGAAACTGGAATGCATATAACCCTTAGCTGCTTTTGAAGCAGAGCAGAAAGCAAAAAAATCTTATTTGCCTAATCCTTACAGGCCTGGGGCTTATAAACATTCCATGTTGATAATTTCACATATGCTCAAGAAAGTTAAACAAAGCTTATATTAGTTGAAGAAATAGTTCTTCAGACTTGTTAAACTCTACATGAAGAAAAAGAAACACCATTGGAATGGAGTCCTTTGCCTAGGGCCTGGAGCAATGAACTTGCAAGTTCCATTACTGAAAATATAGGGGGTTTCCAAAACTCCAGAGTCCTGGAGCTATTAATCTAGTTTTCTTATTCTGAACAAAAGAAGGAAAAATTAAGTATATAACAAGAAAAAAAAGTCACAAATTATCAACAGCAAATTCAATGTAAAATATAAATTTCTAGTTAAAAATTTTGATGTCTAAAAGAAATTCATATTTATTTTTGAACCATTTCAGAAAATCTGAAGTAACTTACATTCGTATTTCCTTGTTTAATTGTCTTCAGTAATTTTATTCCTTGTCTACTTTTGGGTTACCATGGATATAGAAGTATTTTCCACAGGTTCTATTTATAAATTTTGAACACAAGGAAGATGTAACCAAGATGTGGAAAAACTGGAAGAGAAAAGCACAAAAAATTAAGATGCTATATTGTTGAGGATTGTGTTATATCTCAGATGTATATATGTCGTCTCTTTCTGTACTGAGCATTGTATTCCAAATTCCAGCTTTTACTATTACTGTCTGAAAAAATAACCCTTAGACTGACAAAAATTGGTCAAGGAAAGTAAACCTGAGACCTGAATTTTCAGATGAGAATTGTGATATCTGATAAGAAGAGAGAAGGCATTGTCAGTCAACCTGGTTCATATTATTTTTTCATAAATTACATTAATACCTTGAGATAGTAATACATATAGATACATATGCATTTATAAATATTCATAAGTATACTTTTAATAATATAAATGCAGATTAAGTAGCAGAATCTATGATTAGTATATAATATAGGTACACATATACAATCTACATTCTATTCTATCATGACATCACAAGAACCCACCTGACTAATCTATGGATGTAATATCTATCACATATAGGCATATATATTTGTGCCTTAATGCCAAGAATATCTGTGTGAAACAGCTGCAGTTTTCTGTTCTTAAATTGCATGGATGTTTTCTCTCAGGTGAAACTTTGACATTTGTACCTTCATAAAATCACCAGGACAGGTGATAATTGCTGCTTTGAAATAGCTCAGAGAAGCTGTTTGGAAGGTTCTCAAGAAGAAAGACATCATGTGGTGGCCAAATGAGCATTTTGACATCGTTTTTTTTTTTCTCTTTAGAAATGGCTGAGAAGAAGCCAAAGACTTGGCTACATTGTGATCTTCTCAGTATGAACTGAAGGATGATGCAAAGCAAATGTGGACCTTCCTTTGAAAACCAATCCTGATTTCTTAAAGGAAACCATGTTTTTCTACACAGCTTAATACAGTAGTTTATTGGTGTATACTTTTGTTCTGTAAAATATGGTTTTGAAAGATTGTTGCACACAGTACATAATATAAAACACTTATATTAAGGACCATTAAAGAGAACTTAGAGAGAGAAACTTTAAAGACATACAGTATGACCTGGAGTTTGGTTTTGCCCAAACAAGTCCTAAGACTGTCAGCTCTTTTTTTGAAAGTGTCACTGCCTCCTTTTGTGCAGCGCTGAAAGTATAGCTGCAATTCTTGACTTGATGACTTCATGCCATAAAGGTGCCCTCCACTGCAGTGCAGCAACAACCATTCCACTACTAAAATAGAGCACCACCCCTGGAAAAGTTGCCAAATTAAAACAAAAGGATGGAAAATGAGTTGGTTTAAAGACTGAAAGATGAAGTTCCAATCTTTGTATTTTCAAATGTCTGGTTTTAATACTTTTAAGAACAACTAAGATAAAAGTTTTAATAATGGTGATATTTTAAGAAAATGAAGATATTAAAGAAAAGCAATGAAACTGAGGAAAACTGGACTTTTTTGGGGTTTCGGTCTCCTTTTTGGCTGGAAGTACTTTTAAAAGTTGATGCTGCAAATAATCAAAAAGACTATTTTGAATGTGTCTCCTATGATGTCCAAGCAGGTCACACTGAGATTAACCTTTAGTGAGGACAATTTTAGATTTTTTTAAAATCATCTGAATATTCTTCATAATTAGATTCATGTGGAAAGTATAACAAATCAGAAAGTCATGCACAGGACATAGTAATGGAAAATATCTTGTGATATTCATAGACTCATTGAATGATTTGGTTTGGTTTGGTTTGGTTTGATAGGGACCTTAAAGATCGTATGCTTCCAACCTCACCTGCTGTGGGCAGGGACATCTCACTCTAGACCATTCCCTGATCTCTAGTGAAGAGAAATACAGCACATAAATCCTACATGGTGAAAGGTAACATAAAAAGAATATTATTACCTTTATTTCTGACAATTGCTTTTAATCATCTGAACTATCAACTACTTTGGGAAATCACGGAATCTTAACATTTATATAGAATTTTTTGGAAGTGTGTTAGGGAAAATAATAAAAGAAAATTCAATATTTATAAAAGGTTAAGCCTTAAATAAATAACTTAATTTTAAAACAAAACAGTTTTGCTTTTGTATTTACATAGATTATGGCACTCAGGGCAGCAATATGGACAAATTCACTTTCATCCAGATACTTTGCCTTGCAACTGTTACTTACCCAGACACTAATAACTAGTTTTCAGATGAATATTGATCGTTTATACATCAGTGTATATGATTGTTTTATGTTTTTTTCTTAAGCTGTAAAATCACACTAAACCACAAAATGCCTTTCTAATATGGCTGAATTTTTGCATGGATAATTGCACCAAAAGTGTTCATAATAAGGAGCAAGATTAAAGATATATTTCCCATAAATTGGGTTTTTTAAATTCCCCTTTCTATTACCTGTTATAGTGAAGATGTTTTCACATTTTTGGTTGGGGTTTTTTAATGTTTTTATAAAGGAATTAATTTAGAGCTGGCTGAATCTTATAAAGTGGTTTTCATAAATATTCTTTTAAATTGAAAGTCAGATCCATCACATATTATGCCTCTCCTATTTGTTATCACTGTTTTCTTCTGGTATGTGTGATGAAATCTATTTGCTTTTCACAGCACTTGAGTCAGAAATGTTGCTGGGTGAGAGCTAAACAGAGAGACAATCTCCTACAAAAGCCGACAGAAATTGCAGCAGCTAGAAATCAAATTGATCTGAATAAGATAAGAAAAATGTGTATCTTTCTGAGTTTAAACAACAATCTTCCATCTTCGTCTTCCACAAGGGGGTTCAAACTCTTATCTTTGACTTAGAGGTGAATGAGCTATGCTGCAATTCAGAATTTCAAGCTCTGGGGTCAAGATACTTAACCTTGAGCTCACTGAGAGGATAATCAGGTACTTCTGATGAGGCTGGCACAGCTGACACATGGCCTGTGCTAAGTAGATGAAAGTTGGGAAGAACTGTATGTCAGAAGCGATTATAAAACAACAGGAGGATAAATGGTGCTGCAAGTAAGATGTTAAAATAGCATCATAGCAGAAAATATATTGACACAAGAATGAGGAGCAACTTAACTAGTCAGTGGCTTCTGAGGAGGCCATGGTCAGGGGAAAAAAAATAAAAACCAATCAAACCACAAAGCAAAAGAGAGAGAGATGTATTTATTCTTGGGCAGGAAAAGGTGACAGACATTCCCAGTATGTAAGGTAGGCAATTAATCTTAGATTTCTGTTAAGCGCCACCATTGCTGCCAGGCTGTGAAGTACAAAAAGAGAGAAGGTCACAATTCCCCTTGAGAAGGAGTTCTGCCTAGGTTTAAACACACTGATACCTCCAGAGCTCCACATGATTGCAGGAACATAACACGTGAAGAAAAGGCGGCATAGGGCAAATTAATAAAATAAATAAAATATTTGTTTTAAAAATATTTATTTATAAAATAAATAAAAAAAATATTTGCTAGAAATTTGGCCCTTTCTCTCTGTTCTCTTCTTGGCTTATATGTGTTTTTTATTTTGTCTCTTTATTGGGAAGTGCATATAAAAAGGCCACAATTTCTCTTAAAAAAAGTCTGTACAATATCAATAGTATTTTTTTTTCTCCAGCAGAAATAGGTTTTGACCTATAGGAAATGAAGAATGATAAGGATCAGGGAATTAAACAACATCATCTCCAGAAACAGTATTGTGTTTATTGTCAGCTACTCTACTCAGTTAGGAGACAGCTCTGAGAGCCTGAGAGTCTTTTAGATCTGCACTTGATGGAAAAAAAAGGCACCCTACTCATTTTTGTTATTTCCCAGACCAAGAACTAAGTTACCATCAGTGACATCGTTCCATATTGTCCTGGGTTGCAGTGTATTCTATTACCATCCCCATCAGCTGTTGAAATCAGGTGGGGCAGTGTTTCCTTGCCTCCTCCCCCCAGACTATCTTTCTGTTAATGGCCCATCATTGTCCTGCCTCATGACTCAGAGATAACTCCCTCCGGACTATCTTCTGTTAATGAGCCTAATCAACACTTGGCCTCATGACTCATTACCCCGTTGTGAGATGCTCCACCCAGAGGGAGGAACCAAGCATCCCATCCTGGATATAATCTGAGGCTGAACACCAGAGGCACGGGCTTCCCACTGGATTTCCAGAGGACAGGAGCTACACAGCCACCATTGGACTTCCTGAGGAAGAGCAGACTGTTTTACTACAGGATCACTGCTTCAGAGGACTGCAGCCACCATTCTACCAGACTGCTACCACCACCCTGCCTAACAGGGTGTCAGGTTGTACCTTGACTCTGTCAGTTTGACAGTGTTTTCTTTTACCTTTTTTTTTCCCCTTTTCTTTAATTTCCATTAAATTGCTATTCTGACTTGGTGCCTCCCACTGGTTTGTTTTCAAACTAGTACACATATGTACAAAAAATGCAAAATTCCTAACCATGGTCATAGTACATCAAAGTTCATCAGCACTGCAGATCTGAAGATATTGTTGCTTATGTTGTGTTTGGAGAACATTTGTCATAAAGTAGAAGAAAATCAGATTTTTTTTTCTTGAGCACTTTAATTCAATGTCTCATTAAACTTATAGTTTTCTGCTAAATTGAGTAATCAGTTTGAATACTGAAAGTCTATTCATCACATAAGAAGTTACATTATGTTTTGTGGAAACAAACTGTATTCCATCTGGAAGTAAGATTTCTCATCCAAGGCATAAATCAATTTCAGGTTTTAGTATCTGAAAAGGTAAAATTTTCCAAGCATACTGAATTGAAGTAATAATCTCAGATATCAGAGTACAAAAATAAGTCTTAAATTCACTTTTGTTTTTAATAAATAAAATATTTTTCATTATCAAAACCTGCTCACTTAATAATGGGAAATGAAGTGGTCCTTTCAGGACAAAATACTAATTTCTTATACACATTATTTTCCTTAGTGAAAAAGGTCCCAAAATAGAATGGGGTCAGGTGACTAGCACATGATTTAAAGGGAAATTGCCTTATTTTATGAATATATATATATATGCTTAAATACTTTAAAAAAAGAGTAGAACCACATATTTTTCTTCATTAAAGACATATATTTTATAAATATTTATCCTCAATGATATTTTTTTCTGGTCAAATTAGTATACAAATCTCTAACTGAACCACAGATTTCATCAATACTTAATTCAGTCCTAGTTATGTACCGAATTGATTCATGAAACTCAATTAGTCTTGGTTAAGAAAGAACCAGGCAGAACTGTGTTACGGAAGATTAGGAAGAGAATATAATCACATCCTGTGAAGGCACTGTCAGTGTTTTATAAGGGCAGTTTATAATGACCAGAGACAGCTTTAATGGATATAAAATACATATGTGAAAATAGAGCACTTCCTGTATGACAATAAACTAGAATTAAACCAAACATTATAAGGAATAGGAAAAGAACCCTTTCACACGAGCAAAAAAAGTATTTCCATTTAATCAAATGCTGACTACTGTGGAAAAATTTTGTAATCCAAGGTAAATGGATTTTTACACAAGGGCCAGTCTGGCATAAACACATTCCACTGATATTAATAAATATGTATGGAATAAATTGTAAACTCAGAACTTTGATATAGTGAATAACAAACTGTCTGTCTGCAAGTATTAGCTGAGTTTTGAAATGAAATAAAATGTTCTTCTCCATGTCTGTGTCCCTTTTATGATTGCTTTCTACTGACATCCCAGTAACAGGTTTTCTTCCATGAGAATAATCACAGAAAATGAGTCTGCTTTTACATAGCCCCCTTCACAAGAAAATCCCAAAGCTCTGCATGATTCCTTTGGTTGTCAGAACAGTATTTAATTCCCATTTTATAGTAGCAAAAATGGAATGTAAGGAGTCAAATGACTTACATGGCTTACTTAATAAGTCTGTAGTTACTCCTATAATAAAAAACAATGTTTACAAAGAATTCTTTTTCAACTCCATAGCAACAAACAAAATCTAGCTTCTTTTGCTTCCATCTTATCAAATGTATAAGGTTTGCATGGATATATGGTCAAACACCAGAGCAAAAGGGTTTTTTTTCCTTCACAGCCCTTGGAGATGCATCAGCAAAATTTCACTCCTGAATGAGAGTGCTGCAGGAGACTCACAGCTAAAATAATCACTGTAAGAATTTCAGTGTATAAAAAACCAACAGCTTCATAAGGGCTGACTAATGGCAGCTGAGACAGGATTAAAATACATGTTAATAAAAATACCAGCAATTTACCCTCAATATTGGTTGAGTCAGGCTGTTATTTAGAAGCAAAACACAATTTTTTATGTTCTTTTTGTCATGTACTAGGCTTTTTTTGTTGGTATTTCACAAAAGTCTAGATGCTGGGAGTCACATACATTCTGTGAGCGTAGAGAGCAAAATGCAAAGTCTTGTTTCTCTGAAACACATCTAAAGAGTTATGTAGATAATTTACTGTCTATCCTGAGGCTTATGTGTGCTGCTTGAGTATATACACATATGCAGCTCTCTTAAAAATTGGTGGAAGACTAGAAATATAAAAGGAAGCAGTACATTAATAATAGCAGGGAGTTCAAAATGCTTTACGGACTTGCAAAGGGCATTTGTTCTTTATTATGCTGCGAAAATGGAACACTCTACTTTTCTCCTAAGAAAGTGGGCTTTCAAACTCCTAGCTTGAATGTATTACAGTAAGTTGTGAAAAGGAATTCTTTTTGAATGGTTAAAAGCTGGGAACCAATTACAGAATGTAAACTGACTGTTATTTTAAAAAGAAAAGCCTCCAAATGCTGGGATATGGTTAAGAAGGGAGAGCTCAGGGCCCTGGCACGTACCTGAGACTATATTGGAAAGTTCACTTACTGCTAAATGCTGTATATCTCCTTACCTCTGTCAGGGAAGGTGCAGTTTGGTGTCCTTGGCGAATTCCACTATTCCCATTTGTCCGCTGGCCTGTAGTACCGGCACAAAGGAGGGAAGGTTAAAACAGGCTTTTTCCTGTGCGAAACCATGAATCTCTAGGCCACGTGGTCAAATAGGAAATGACACAAGCTAGCTGGTGGCAATAATCAGGAACATATTTAGAAAAACGTAATAAATCAGGAAAGAAAGTAAGGGCAGATAAGAAGGACTGTTCTCACAAAGTACATGTCTGGTTCACATGTCAGTAAGTACAACATCAGTGGTTCTTTCTGGGCCTTACAGGGTAGGTGTTATCAACACCTCTGTTCAGTTATGTATTTTTGTACACTGTGATTCATTCCTTGGGCCAACCTCACTACTCGACAGATATATACCATCTACTATAGGTATCTTTTCCAGCCTGTAAACTAGGTAACTAGTCTTTAAGACCAACATTTTCTTACACTGACATTTTCTTACACTTTCTCATATTTGGAAAATGAATAATGATGGATGCAGTTTCACATAGGTCTAATCGCAGCCATGATCATACAAAGGACCTGGGTGTGCACAAGACTGTGGTTAACGATCACATCAGTTGACTAAAAAGAAAAAAGCAAATCCTTTCTGAAAGAAAGACAAGACAAGGAAAAATATCTCAGAACAGATGAACTTTAGAAAAGGAAAAATTCCTTTTGTCTTAAAATGAAAAGTTATGGAAGGAGATTTTTTCATTTAATTTCACTTATTTTAATTTTAAATAATGTTTAATACTCTCAAAACTTTGGCTCATACACTCATATATTCGAGTCTACCTTAATAGACAATGTTTAAAATATTAAGATTTATTAATATTTCTTACATTTACAGTCACACATTTGCAAGCACTGCTTGGGATGCCTTCTGAACCATTTGTATTCATAAAATTTCTTAGAGGTGATTGCCAAGTGAGTTTGTTGGCAGATCAGGACATAGGACTCTCCTTTTTAGTTTCACTTTTGGAGATACTTTTATTTTTCTCTCCCATCTCTCTAAATGACTCTTTAATGTTTTATGATGTGGATAACTTTTTTCTCCTCCTTGACACCTCAGCCCTACATAATCCTATTCTCTACTGTTTCCAGTTCTGACAACACGAGTGTATAGTTGGCAATACATAGACTTTTGTTACTTCAAACAAACTTTGTAGATGCCAGACCACCGTTTGTATATTCAAAATTTTCAAATTGGTAAAGGCATCTTGTTTTTCTTTTCTACTTTAAGGATCTCCAGTTTCATTATTCAAGTCAGATATTATGGTAAAAAAAAGACAGGAAAAATTATCCCTGAAAAGACTTGAATAGGTAACATAAGTTATGTGTTTAATTCTTTAAAATTAGGTTTCCTCCATCAGCCCAAAGTCACTATGAGTATTCTTATGCAATGACCTTTATGATGTCATCATCAAACAGGAGCAAGAACAAAGTTTAGGATATCTTTCCTGCACACCATATAGCATAAATGGGACAGGTAAGGCCTGTGGCTTATTCTGTTATTGCAGTATGAGAACAGGTGACACATCTGATATTAAACCTGCTGTTGCCTCTGTCTTTTCAGAACTTGCTTTAACACCCAGGGTACAATATAAACAGTTTGCAGGGGATTGGTTCATCATTCAGTTAATCTCCTTTCCTTTCTCTTTTGTTCAGAAAACCTGATGCTATCATTTTAGCAAATGGAATTTCTTTTATTGTTCTTATTCCCAAAGGCCATGAGAACAAATCCTTGATTACAGCCACATGTAATAGGTTTTCCTAGAGGTTTTTACTAGAATTCTTCATACCTATTCATTAATATTCTCAGATCAGATCTATTTTTGGCCAGAACAAACTGGGAGGTTTTTGTTTGTTTTATTTTTGGAAGTTCTTTTTTTTTGGTGTTTTTTTTTTTTTCTTTCTGTTTAGGGACAGCCGTTTAACAATTTAACACAGCTAACCAATTTAACACAGAACACTACCAAAGTCAAGGAAGTTTTTGCTATTCACTAGTTGTAGAAGTTTACAGAACTAACACAAATTCCATTTACTTCCTCTATAAAGAACCAAACAAGGACAGAATTTGAAAAGATACTTACATATTTCTTCATCCTCAAAGTTAAATTGGTCAGGAACTAAAACTAGTTATACATAAGGAAAGTAATACAATACAAGAGAATTTCAGTAGTTTGCAAGACCAACTATAAGTGGACAAAATACACAAAATTCACAGAACAGAGGGAGAGATGACAACATCAGCAGACATGAATTTTCCTGTTTATAATAAGTCCAGAATTATTCCTGAAATGAAGTGCTACTCAACAAGAGGAAGAATTTCAGACTTAGTCCTTCAGTGTTTGTGAAAGGAGTGACATTAATAACCCTGTCTTCATTGACTGCCTGACCATTCACGAAGGCCTGTACCAAAGCCTCAAAGTAAGCAGTTAGGAATTGAATTGGAAGCAGGCAGACTTTTTCTCCTCTGAGGGTTCCTAGAGCATCTGGACAGACATGCAAGACAAGTTACTGCTACACAAGAGAAAGTTCAAAGTAATTTATATCTCCCATGGAGGAGGAGAAAAAAGTGATGCTCTGAGTCATTCTCTGTTCCTCAGGTGGCACAGCTATGTGCCACTCCTCATGACAGGCAGACCACAAATTTAAAGTTTAGCTCATACAAATGCATCATTTCAAAAGCCTTCAAGCTTTTTTGTGTGGTCTTCTTCTAAACAAATCAAACTCTGCTAAAAATGGTTCATCTTGTCATGATAAATCCATCTTTGGCTTCCCTACTGAGACGGCCATAATTATTATCAGCTGTGATTTCAGTGGATGTTATATAGCCCTATCTTACAAAGGAGTCAACCAATACTATCAGCTCCCTTTACACAAGGCTTGGAGTAGATAGAAGAGAATATATCACCTACACAATATTTCAAAATAAATACATTTATTTTAATCGATAGATCTTTTAAAATCAATATATTTAAAATTGAGTTTGGTAGTTAACCTCCTTCTGTACTCTAAAAGCATTCCCAGCAATGGTAAGAGATTAAATAATTTTGAATATGAGTCCTTTCCATGTCTGTAAAGAATTTTACTATTTGAGGCAATGATTTCAGGAGTTTAGATCAACCACTTTGTTTTAACAGTTCTATAATTGTCTGTGGTTATGAAGAATGCACATTAATCTTACAATCATCTGGCACAGAGGCTGACTAAAGAACGGCAGAGATGAAGGTATATAGAAAAGTACAAACTGGATTTTATTAGACACTTAGATTTTAATAGCAATACAGTAAGAGGGTCAGAGAACCATTATTGTTAGAAAGAGTTAATGCATATGAAATCATATGCTATTTAATCAAGAGACATTTTAGGTGGCAAATATATTTAATCTTCTGGGAGGCATTTGGATTATTGATAACTGGATGATTCTTCTTTTTTTTAATGATGTTATTACACTGAATATTTTGTAAGACCTTTGCACATTGTGTGTGTACATGCAAATCCAGTTCTGGGCCCCTCACTACAAGAAAGACACCGAGGCACTGGCACATGTCCAGAGAAGGACAATGATCCTGGTGAATTTTCCTGTGAGGAACATCTGGCAAAACTTGGGTGGTTTAGCTCAGAGAAGAGGTGGTTCAGGGAATTTTATCATTCTACAACTACCTGAAAGTAGGTTGTGGTGAGGTGAGGGTTGACTTTTTCTCCCAGGCAACTAGTGAGATGACAAATGAAAAGGGCCTCAGGTTACATCAGGTGGGATTTAGGCTGGATATGGAAAATTTCTCCATAGAAAGAGTTGTCAAGCATTGGAACAGGCTGCCCAGGGAAGTGAGTGAGTCACCAGCTTAGAAGGATTTAAAAGACGTGTAGATGTGGCACCTGGGTACGTGGTTTCATGGTGGGCTTTACAGTGCTGGGTTAATGGTTCACAGAACCACAGAATCATAGGATATGCTGAGTAGGAAAGGACTCACAAGGATAATGGAATCCAAGCCTGGCTCTGCACAGCACCATACCCAAGAGTCACACCATGTGCCTTAGAGTATTGTTCAAGCCCTTCTTGAACTCTGTCAGGCTGGTGCTGTGACCAGTTCCCTGGGGAGCCTGTTCCAGTGCCCAGCCACCCTCTGGGTGAAGAACCTTTTCCTAAATTCAACCTAAACCTCCCCTGACACAACCTCAGGCCATTCCCTCCAGTCCTGTCACTGGTCACCACAGAGAAGAGATCAATGTCTACCCTTCCTCTTCCCCTCATGAGGAAATTGCAGACAGCTGTGGGGTCTCCCCTCAGTCTCTGCTAGGCTGAACAAACCAAGTGACCTCATCCACTCCTCACACAGCTTCTCCTCAAGGCCCTTCCCCATCCTCGTTGCACTCCTTTGGACACTCTCTAATAGTTTATTGTCTTGGTTATACTGTGGTGCACAAAACTGCCCCCAGCACTCGAGGTGAGGCCGCCCCAGTGCAGAGCAGAGCGGGACAATCCCCTCCCTTGCCCGGCTGGTGATGCTGTGCCTGATGCCCCCAGGACACGGTTGGCCCTCCTGGCTGCCAGGGCACTGCTGACTCATATTATATATGCTAACATATGGTTGGACTTTGCCATCTTAAAAGTATTTTCCAGATGATATGATTCCTTGTTTCTATGATTATTTTCTCTTTTTCTTTTGCTGTGTAATGCTATCAAGTTAGGAATGCAAATATTTTAAATGTCTTATTTTTTTCTAGTTTTTGTTTCTTATGCTGTGGATGCAAAGCACTCAGAAAGCACTGTATTCAAACAATATTTTCACAGAATATTTTTCCCTGGGTCTGGAAATCTTTGTGAGCATGTTCATCCCTTTGGGCTAAAAACCAGACCTGAAAGGGGCAGTTGAGGAGTTGTGGACATATTTTCTTATTTCTATATTCGTATCAATAAACAATGGCCAGCTTTTATGTATACAAATAGATAATATTTATAAATTAAAGAGATACTCTAGAAGTCTGACCTAAGAGACTTCATAAAAAAGTTTTTAAATTTAGTTCAGCGGGAATTAGGTTATTTAATGCAATTTCTCTCTTTATTTCATGAGGGAAGCATAAAATATAACCATGCCTATTTCAAGTTTTAATGTGGAAAGATTGTAGACACTGTAGTTCCTTTTAAAGCAAAATGATAGATGTCAAGCAGATTAGAGTGGGGGTCATGGTATAAAGTTAGAAAACAAAATTTAAACACTGGATTTTAAGCACTATAAAATGCATCAACATTCATTTCTGAAACTACAATTTTTGAAGACACCTAATGGAAATTCTGCATTTTGAGAAACCCCAGATTCTTGCAAAGCAATTTTAGGCCAGTAATTTCAAAAGGAAGTTTAGACTAGCTCTACAATTCAAGTAGTTACATAGTACTGTGACATATAATGGTCAGATAAGTACGAAAGTGACATTTTCCGCATTAATTTCCTTTTTTATTGATAGATACTGAAATATAAAGCATTATAAACAAAGTCTTGGATTGCTATTATGGATTACAAAACTGTGGATTGTTCACTCTAAGTCTCCACGTAGGACATGCTTGCTTTTACCACGTCTCAATGTCTCCAAGCTGTATTTTTTACTTTTTTCTTGCTTTTGGATTATATTACCAATGAGTGAGGAAAATGAAGCAGAATTTAGGCTCTGCATTGGAATATCTCATCCTATTTTGGCCTTTTCAATGACCATATGCAAATCATTCATATTCCCCAAACCACTCTTTTTGAAATCATGTACATGGAATAAATATATTTTTTCCTCAGTACTCGTGAAATTTTAGGTATAGTTTATAAAGATCCTTTTGTTCCATTAATGAATGCTTACACATATATCTTGGCCCATAAAGTGAAGCTTGGATTTTCACTCATTTCAGAGAGAGTTTAACTGCACTAATAAAACTGGACCCTTTTCCAATGATCACACATTTAAAAGCCTGTTCATTTAACTGGGCTGTCTTGAGCAGCTTTTTACCTGAGATAATGTAAATCATCTCTTGAACAACTTATTTTGGGTACTGTACTATCTATACTGTTTGAAATTTCTTGATTATATCAAAACTCATTATTTTTTAAGTGTTCTCATGGAAATAAGATGGTATTAAGAATCCCAATAGGCAACAAGAACTTGGTCTTCAGAGCCTTTTAAAGGTCTTCGTCAGTGTCTGAAGTTTTTTGCGCCTCAGTGCTGCAAGCATGAGCTGCTGTACAGCACAGTAATGGCTTCCAAGGCATCTGTTATATACAGCTCACTTCATTATCCTTGCCATAATTAATAAAAGACCTTTGATGATGATGTTTGATCTCCTGTGTTCTGTGTCATATCACGCCAATACTGAGCTCTCAAAGGCCTGTTGTTGGGCACAAATATATAACAAAGGATTGTTTTCCTTATAATTGCAAAGGAAGAAACAGAGTGGTTAAAATTCTAAAAATTGATACCAAAGAGTAAAAATATTTTCATTATTATGAAAGTTTAAAAGGTGATAAACACTTTGAAACAAATCTGTCATTTTTGCAAGGTACATGACTTTGTTTCAGACATGAAATTTTGGCGAGTGCTGACCTTTAAAATCTATCTATCTCCATAATTTCAGTTTCTTTGATTTCAGACCACAGTGCTAAATATAGAAGAACAGATAGAAGCATAGCCTGAGTTCTCAAAAAATACTATTAGCCAGACAAAGACTGCAAAAACTCCTTTGATAGACTTTGCTAATGAGTGTAGGATTAAGTCGGCAGCTGAAGATACTCTCCTGACACATGCAAAAGTATCACAAAAAATAGGTGGTTTTCACTATGTACAGAAGACATATATAGGGGATGATCTTAGAAGTGGAGGAATTTAGGTACACCAAGGAATATGTTGCTAATATTGTTCTTTAACTTCATATGGCACCTCCAGGAGTTTTGCTTCATGAAAATCACACTCAGTTAACCCTTGCTACTGCTGTGTCAGCATTTCTGTGATGAACCCCTATTACAGTGGTTTATAAATCCTACTCATAATTTCATTCCAGCTCTACACTGGACCCATAGTCTCACTTTATGTATTAATGATCTCTTCATAATTTCATAAAAACTCTTCCTCACAGAAATCTACTTTTTCTCTGATTTCTCTGTCTGTGCAAATAGAGAAAAGTTCCTTTTGATCACCTGAATATAAAAGGTACTTAACTGAATCTGTTCCATACTGTATTCACATAAAATAATGAAACAATTTTGAAAGGCACCACTATCTTTTATTCTTGGGAGAAGAAATTAAACCACAGCTGCTGGGGTATCTCCAGTTCTTGTAGACTTATCTGTACTATTTAAAACTCCCCAGGGCAGTTTCTGCTAACAGCAAAACCATGTCAGTGCTGAACACAGCATAGGCTGCTAAAGTTACTGATGAAATACTGTTCTATTCCAGTGTGTATGTTGTCCTAGCAGCCCCTGATTTGGGAGGTTAACAATTCTTAGGAGATACCTGCAGGCACTGTACAACATATATTCAGAAACCTTAGTCACCTGTCTGAAGTTCATGTGACTTTAAGGGATTTTTTCCCTCACTAAGGGCTAAAATAAAAAAATAAACAGCAACATGAGGAAGTAATGTCAAAATTGGCTTGAATAATGTGACTTAATGAAGTCGAGGCTACTGCTACTTTATTAAGGCACATTTCTCAAGGGAAAATTACAGTATGCAGTGGAAACACTGCAAATTGTTTTGTGCCTTGACTCTATTGGACTCTAGACTGGACTTGAACATATCGATTGCTATTAGGTTTCCTTTGAACAAATCTTTCCAAGATTATATACAACTAACAAAGCCTGTGTAGGCAGGGGAGTTAAAACAAGCACACATTACCAGCAAAAAACCTTGCAAGTGGTTATGCTGAATAATGCTGAGTGATGAAACAATTTACTGGAGAAATATTGGACTATTCATGAACAAATGCAGATAAATAAAAGCATTATTTAAGTAGTTTCATTGAAAATTGAGATACCCACAACAGAGCAATTCAATATGTTTAAAATTTGCTGAATTTTGTTAACTCATAAGTAAAACATATATATATATTTATAATTTTTTTTTCTGTAACTGTGAGCCAGTGCAGATAAAATCTGGAAGCGAAACATTAGGGCAAACTACTAGTCTTCTGAAATAAGAACCAGCTGTATGAATTTTGACAACAGAACTTAATTCTCAGAGTGATGAATAAACCATGAAAAATTCTGGCTTACTTTGTGCAAGCATTGCCTTTACAATAATAGAAGCAGTAGAAAGTAATATTTTTGTTGTATTTATGGAAACTCTCTATCTTTTGAATAGAAAGGGATAAGTTTGGCCACTTTTTCAGTGATTAATAAAATTACTACATTGCAATTTGCAGTGTTGGAATAATGCACTGCACCAAATGAAAGCTTAAGCAGCAGAAGAAATCCAGCAAAATGGAACTCAGCATGATCTACTTTGTCTTACAGAAAAGATGTAAGGTATATCAGCCTTTCAAACTTTTAGGATGACGCACATATGATGGTTTTGAAACCTATGCTAACATGCTTAATGAAAATCTGTGTTGATTTTCAATGCCTGTGGGCTCTATATACATGCTATAAAATCAACCTTTACTTCAGTTCTGTTCTCTTTAAAACATTATTAACTTTTAATCAATCTTACTCATATTAATATGTTAATTTGGATATAAACATTCCTACTTTACCAATCCCAGATTCACTTGTGGGCTAATATATGATAGTCAGTTCTATTCTTTGAAATCTGAAAGCATTTTCCTATTTCCATTTCCTGGTTCAAATAATTGACAACTCTCAGATGGACCAGTGTCAGAGACCGAAAATAGTTCATGCCTCAAACATTGATATAAAGTTTTGCTCATTATAAAGAATCTACAACCGAAGAAGCCTCCCTGAAGAGTGGGACTTTGAACTGAAAGTCAAACTGTTGCTTAGATAAAGGGAAATGCATTGTTCAGTCATCTCAGGCTGAGGGAAAGGTATGCATCCACAAAAGGCCAAAGCCGCCTGCTGCACTGAGAATCATCCCTGGCTGAGTTTGGGGTGGGGGGAGAGCCCAGCTCACAGAAGCCAGGTTTACACAGACTCCCCCCAGCCGAGGGGGGAGGAGGAGGTTTCAGGTGCGTGGCGTAACCTCTGGTGAGAGGCACTGAACACCCATCCTCTGTTACACAAACAGGCCCAGCTGTGGAACCCCCCACCCCACAGGGCACATCCACGGGACTTTCACGTGAGAGGCAGCTGAGGGGGAGCCATAATCCATCAAAGACCCCCCAAAGTGCTCCCCAGAGGCTTTGCACCACAGGACTGCACGTGATGCAACAGATCCAGAGCCTGCTGTGAGAGACTGCCCCCTCCCCAGGGGGCCATGGCCGGATATGCCCACCTAGCCTGAGCATGTACACCCATGGGACTCTGCGCCTTCTGGGGGGGACCTTCACCACCAAGAGACCAGCTGGAGAGGATCATCAAGGCACCAGTGGGACCCACGGAGCAGTGATATTCTTTTTATTCTGTCTCTGTCACTCTTCGTCCCCTCGCCTATTTTCTATTTCTTTCTTTCTCCTTTTCTCTTTCTCTCACATTTACTGTACAATAAAACCTATATTATTGTAACTGGCATATGGTCTCATTTGCACCTTAATTTCGGCAGAGGAATTTCCAAAGAACCTTAATAAAACTGGATCATAACAACCAGTTATTTTTTGCACACTTTCTATTAATTAGCTGAAAGTTAGACCTCTTTTTTGAACTGTGCTTTAATTAATGAAGCCACAAAATCATGTGTGAGACAGGACGCAGTTGCTTCTCCTCACTGAGAGTAAACAAGAGGCAAGTACTGTAATTATTTTCCTGGTAAAACTGTAAGAAACATACAAATACCATGTTCAGCATAAGGCTACACAGATTTGCTTATCTTCATGTGTAGTCAGAGAAGAAATATTACATGCCTGTGTTTAGTTAATGCTCTGTTTATAGCCAGTCCTGTCCACAGTCTGGCTGCTTAAGAAATTGTATAGTAGACAGATAGTTTGGCATTAATTTGGTGCCTGGTGAAGCAGCAATATATGAGTAAGTAAGTTCTAATACTCATGGAATATTATTGATATTAGGGCCAGAGTATTGCCCTTTTCTCCCCTTGTTTTTACCCACAGCAAGTACAGGATTAATAATCAGTCATTACAGTGATTTGTGAGCACATTAGGTTGGTACGCTGAAACAAATAACTCCAAAGGGAGTGCATATGCTTTACATAATTATAGGTGTGAGAATCTTTTGTTATGATATAATCAAGTAGGAAAAAAAAGTTGAAAGGATTTTTATAAAAGTGCCATGTCACAGAACTGTCATAAGTCTCAAAAGACAGAAGGGCATGCTGGCCGCTTGTGTTTCTGAGCTATTGAAGTGAAAATTTACACTCCCGCTGCTGCTGGCCTTAGTTCCTTAGCCCAAACAGTAGCTCCTCAGTAATACCTCTCTATATCCAAAGTTGTTAAATGTATAAATGTATAATATAAGATCAGTGAACAATTCTTAACAAGAATACTCTTAACAAGGGTAGTGGTTCTTCCCACCAGCAGAGTGAGAGAGCTTAACTTTATATGTCATGCTGTGAAAATGTTGCTTCCTCTCTCTCTCTTTACCAGTGCTATGCAAAAAATTTGCAATAATTTTTCACTCACTGGAAGTCACACTCCATATTAACCTAAAAGGCCTGGAGTGGGCAGTGACTTGGCATCCAAATTGCTGCCTGATGGGAATTGTGGATTACAGTAAATACTAGTCTGGCAACGTAACGAGGGGAAAGAAGAAAACTTCCAAACTGTTACCCTTCTCAACACAGAAAAAATAAAGGGTATAGTTAGAAGTGCTTTGAAAAAACTGTCTGATGTTCTGGGTTTTGAGAGAAAATTCTGTCTTTACCCTAATCAATTGGGAACTTGGATGAAGAGGAAGAGGAAATAGGCACATATTTGAAAACAAACGACTGGATAAAACGATAATCTTCTCAGTTTGGGCAGGCACCTCTTCACTTGTCACTTTCTTGATTTTTTCTCAAAATGAGGATATATTTCTGTTAAAAGAAATTCCTTCATTTTTTTTCCATGTACAGTGAAGTATTTTTAGGGCATCCAGCAACACCAGAATCTTGTCTTTGTATGCCCTCTCTGTGAGTGGCACTTTTGTTTTGTGTTGCAGTTTTCTTGCCACAACTCTTTGGAAAGCAAACGTCTCCTTTTGAACATCTGTGGTTTCATACAAAAAACTCAGTAGTAATAATTATAGTTAAACTTTGGTATTACAGTTTATATTTTTACTGTGCACAGCCATACATTGAACAGTCGGAGAAGTACTTTATCAAGGTACAAATTATGCAGTTTCACTGCATCCATGTGTTCATTGTCTCTATCACACTAACTTCAATAATGGGTAAATGAACTCCAAAAAACTCAGCAAGGATGTAGTTTCAAAAATGTCTCGATCAGAAATGCATACTTTTTTTAAGGGGCAGGTTCATAGTTGTATTATACAGGCAAAACAATTTAATCTGAAAAAATACAGGGAAGACATTTAAGAAATATTTTAGCATGTTTTTTAAAATTACAAAGGCATTCTGACTAAAATGGCATTTCAGATTCTGAAAAATAAGTCAATTGAGGGGGAGATAAATGTAACTTAAGTGATTTAAAACTTAACTAAATCCAAAAACCATGGAATTTTTGGATATTTTGACTGGCAAATGCAAGCAGATAATGATCTTAGCTAAGCAAGGAATTGTACAGATCAGGAGTGCTGATTTTCTGTTAATCTTGGAAGACTACAGAACAGACATAAAGTTAATGTTTGACAGCACTAAAAAATATGTGTTTCTGACAGTAGCAGTCTCTGTATATTCTCAGCTGCATTCATTGCACAGCTGATTAAGCAAAATCACAGGGATCTTTCACATAATCTTCATCCCTTCGTCTTTTCCCCATTGAGCAAAGTATGCAGTTTAGAATAGCTGTCTTTAGCTTACTGTAAGAATTGTTTTAGTTTATTCTTTTTACATTTGTTTTATAAATGTAAATGTTGGAGAGGGTAATACATAGAAAATTCTCACCTTTTTGATCCTAGGCATATTGTAGTGATGAGATAGCTCTGTTTTCTAGAGGCATTCTGGGAAGGGATCATTATCATACACTACACATCTGCTCATGTGATACCCGTTCTAGGCGATGTGAGAAATTGGTGAGAACAGGCTTGAGTCCACAGAATCAAAGCCAATTCCACTACTTTGAGGAAAATGGAACTTGTTAAAGTCAACTTGAAGTTAGAGGTTTTGTTGATAAAGATGATAATGTTTTAATGCACTTGGATTTTCATGCAGCTTCATATCACATGATATTTTAATTGTGTGTATTAAAAAGATTCAAAATTATAAATTAGATCTGAGAATATTTGTCATGGTTTAACTCCAGCTGGCAGCAAATTAACACATAGCTGCTCGCTCGCACTCTGCCCCACCCCTGTGGGGATGAGAATTGGAAAAGAAAAAGTAATATTGAGATAACGATAAGAACAGCTTAATAATTTAAACCAAATATAATAGTATATTGCTATTACTAATGATAATAGTAATGAAAATCAGAAAGAGGGGGGAATAAAACCCGAGAGAAACAAGTGATGCAAAATACAGTTGCTTACCCGTTGCTGATCAATGTCCAGCTCATCCTTGAACAACCACCAGAGTCTCCTGGCCAACTGTCTGCCCTTTATGTACTGGGTATGCCGTTCGACGATACGGAATGTGGCATCGAATGTTCCTTTGGTCAGTTCAGGTCAGCTGTCCTGGCCATGCTCCCTCACAGCTTCTTGCGCACTTCCTCACCATCAGAGCCTGGGACACTGAGAAGTCCTTGACTTGGGCTAAGCACTGCTCAGCAACAACCAAACACCAGTGTGTTATCAACAGCATTCTCATACTGAATTCAAAACGCAGCACTGCACCAGCTACTACGAAGAAAACTACCTCTGGAACCCAGCTGAAACCAGGAGAAACATAAACGGGAAATTTTCATCAAATGCAATTTGGCACTTCTAGTATGTCTCTGAGATCAGATCTTCATTGTGTGCTCTTCAACATTTCTATCAAAAAGTGATCTGAAGCAAAAAAAGAAGATAAAACCACAAAATTTTTATTGAACACATCTACAGATGACAAAAAGAGAAAGAAAATAAGGAAGCAGATAACCTCTAATAAAGAATTTTTAGAATATTTTGGGATACAAGAAGCATGCATCCTTTTAAAGGGAGTTGTGAAGTCCTGTGCGTAATATACTGATAAATTAATTGCTGGGTGAATTCAAATGATAATATCATAAAGCAGATGGTATGCATTTGGCACTGCTTTTTATTGCTGGATCTTGGTGTTCAGATTTCTGCAGCTAAGAAGAGTATCGAAATAATTTTCTAACTCAAAGAAGAACCATGGAAGTGATCAAAAGATTGCAAATTATGCTTAATTAAATATGCCTTTAGTGAACAATGCAGGCTTCTCAGAGGAATAAATGGGGGTTGGGTAATTTTGTCACAGATTGGGAATACTGGCATAGAGAACAGAAACAGATCTTTGCCTGTGTAACAAATTTTATTAAGGTTGACAGGATCAAAAAGTTTGTTTCAAAATAAGGTTTTCTTCTTTTTTTGTTGTTTTTCTTTTCTTCTTTTTCAAAGAAAAAGAGGAAAAAAATTAGAAAGGACTTCCAGTGCTTCTTCAAATCTTTATTTCAAGGCAAAGTGGGTCTTTTTCCAAAAGTTGTTCTGACTGGATTTGTTTCAGGAAAGTCTCCTGACATTTTTATTCTAAGTAACTCTTTATCATTATCATTAATGTTATACATCAATGTATTCTATCCCATGGCCAGTTCTGTTTTACTTAAGGGCAGGTAAATCTTGACTATACAAATTTACCTGTATCTGGAATTATTAAAATAATCTCACACAGCTGTACTGAAGAAATGTGCATGAATCAGCTAAATAAAATAATAATTAAATCAATGTAATATTAGATAAAAATAATAAAAAACCCCAACAGCAAAGACTTAATTAAAAGTCTATATTTTAAGAAATATAATACAACTCTTTTAATTTCCTTTCTGCTTTTCTTCCCTTAAAACTCAGAGGATCAAGTTCTTCCATAAATTTAAGTTTAGAATTTTGCTCTCATGAAGGCAAAATATTAAAATTCTGATATACTAATATGATTTCATATATTAGGTTTTCTTTTGATACAAGGACCAAAAGGCAAAATATTGTGATTAAAGAATATTGGCTACAGAAGACTGAGTTCCAGTGTCATGTCATAAGAATTACTTGCCCAGATAATTCCTGCAACAATTTAAATAGACAAATTAAAAAGCAGTATAACAAAGAAAATGCAATTATCTGGATTTATATTCCTTTATATTCACTACACTATCCCTTCCTGCTGGTTGAATCTAGTCCTCTGACATACATGTTCAAACTGTATATGAGTGTACATGATTTTTTTGTGTGTACTAACGTCATAAGAGCTACCATAGATGTCATTAAGAGGCCAAATGTAGTGAAATACAAAATTGCAAATCCCAATTTAATTCTAAAAGTCATCCTTTGAAAAAGATGCACTCTTCTCAATTCTTTTCTCTTTCCAATATTTGCAATTTCTTCATTTATTCTTACAACTTTCTATAAAATTCTGAAATATTTAAAATATTAACATATAAATTCCTTTTCATCATCAGTCAAAAAGTCGAATGTTCTTGGGGAAGATAATTAGCTATAAATCCACATGCACATACTTCTGTATTTTATTTTCATTTGTTTCTGCTTTTAAGTGGTTTTGGTTTTATTTGGTTTGGATTTTTTTTTACATATATTACATTGTTATGTGCATACACTATATATTTAGTTGTTATACCAACTAATCTGAGGAAATTTGGTTCTGGAGTGTCACTGAACTGTGAATGAAGCATCCTATGCAAATAAAAATTGTTCTTTAGTCTCTGTTTCTTAACAGCAGTTCCATGACCTCTCTTGTTTCCAAAATGTTTTATCCAAAATAGAAGTTGATAAAGACTAATATATAAAAGTTTAAATAAATAATGACTTTAAAAAAAGAGCTAGCTTCAAGAACTGCAGTTATTTATGCTCTATGATTAGAATGTTTTATAAGCAGTCTCTCATTTGTGAAATTTATCTATAAATTAATAAAATTGAAAAGAAATATTGCAAATCAACTTTGTAGGCACGTAACTACTAGTTCAGGTTAGAAAAGGAGTGAGATGTGATCCACACATTTTCTCTATGGACAGTGTTTCTGAAGACCAAGGAAATACTCTGCAGAATACTTAGACCCTGGCAACAACATCAGCTGTTGCTATTTATTCTAATAGGAAGTATTTTCCTGCTTCTCTGGCAGAAAGGGTGAACATTTTACTCTGCATGTAAGTAGGATGATGTGCATTAAAATGGTGTTAATAAAGGACAATGGAAAGATGTCTTTGGGGAAAAAAATCTTTCCTAGTTCTTTCAAGAATTTTTGCTTAGTTATTTTACACCGGAGGAATTAATAAATTCAGTCTTTCTTTGTCAGCATTTGGGATATTATATTTCTCTACAGTGACGGATTTGAGGTAGGGGTTTGGGTGGTTTCTTGGTTTTTTGTTTTGTTTTTATTTTGGTTTTTGGGGTTTTTTGTCATCTAAAGACTATAACTATTGTTTTTCTTCATTGCCTCTTTGGTCTTTCTGTCAGAATGTGAAGAATTTTACTAAACAACAGGAAGAAAATAGCAGTTCTAAGACAAATTAAATACTTAACTTATTTTAAGTTTCAAGAAAAGCTGTTAAATCAGACTGCAGCTTTATAGCTGAAGGGCTTAGAAAAAAGAAAATATGAGAACACTGGCAAGAAAAGGATATTTTATCTGCTCCTCACAGGACAGACACAAACTATTACTGAACTTCATTTTTTATACTTCATTGTACTGTCTGGGAATGTCATTTTTGCTATCAAATAATGTTCAGCATATGCACATTTTAAATTATGTTATTAAATGCTAAACCAAAAAGTAGTTCTTCAGGTAAGAACATTGACTTTAACTTTTTTACTTAAAACCAAGAATTAATATGAGGACCACAAGATTTTTAAGGTCTCTGCCCTGCCCCCTCCCCATCTCCTTTCTCCAGTATATAAAATTCAATGATTTAGGTACAAATCCTGCTCCATTTTGATGGATCAAAAAGACATTTTTAAGTCAAAGAAGCCAAGGTGCTGTTCAAAGGTGAGGTCTCCTACAGCATTAGACACAGCTAGAGGAGGTAAAAACACAGGCCACGTGGAGGAGTTCTGAACAAAATACCTGTATTCTAAGAAGTCTTCTGCTGAATTTAGATCACCTGTATCATGGAATCAGAAATAACGGAGAAGGGGGAGCTTTCAGTCTAGTCCCTTGCATAATGAAAAAGCATAGATAGATGCTTCACCCCTCTCATCCTGATGAGAACCCTAATCACTGCATTTTGATGTTATGCTCCTTTCTTTCCCTCTTGGAAGCTCTTGCTTGTCTCTTTGGTTGGTTGGATTTTGAATTGTGGAACTTCAAAAGGGAGAGTCATGAGGCCAATATAACTCAAAATACCTACAAGCAATTATGGCAGTACACAAGTAAAAGACATAGGCTGGGCTGTCCTGAAGCAGAAGAAGGAACTAAACATAAAAACTTCACTTTCCAAGCAGGGGCCTGCACTGAATGACTTGCATAATTTTAAGAACACTGCCACCCTAAAAGAAAAGATCAAGCTACTTTTCTATAAATGCTTTTTTTTTTTTGCTTAAAATTTTGCAGGGAAAAAGTGAGAACCACATGATGAAATTTTTCTTATAGTAAGTGGAGACATTTATGATAAGATCATGACCTGCAATTCTTAGTAATGTATGAAAATGTTTGCAATATTGAGGTGGAGGATAAGAAATTTTGCCATGTTTTGCATTTTCTTACTGGATGAATAATGTCCATCTAAAAACTCTGTCTGGCTGTATGGAGTCTGTCAAACAAGTGCATTGCAATTCTAGGCACTTGGGTTTTTAATTCAGAGCTAGGAAACAGATGATCTAATCCTCCTTTGTAGTTTAGACCTTAATGGTTTTCCAGGGCCACACAGTAATAACAAAAGAAAACAAAAAAATGTCGTGGAGTTTCAGCCTGAGAAGTTATTTCATTTTCTACTGCAAAACAGAGTTATGTAGCATTACTGCAGTCATGCAGCTGAGAAATTCCACTCAAGATATGAGTGGGGTTTTATTTCTGTTTTCACAGAGGTTTTCTCATTTCCATGGTCTTTGCCACCCAGACATTCAGGCTAATATGAGTTAATGATTGTCTTGCCTTCAAGTGCATTGCAAGTGCCTCACTGGGCAAAATCTACCTGTTTTGAACTCCACCTCTCCCAGGAATAACTTAGAAGTAGGATTTCCATTTACTCCTTTTTTTTTTTTTTTTCTCCTGAAAATTAAAGATAAATTATTGTGTTCAGTTGATTTTAAAATAGCTAGTACATGCTACTCTTGGGTTCTATAGGAAATATGGAAGTTTTGAAAAAAGTTCAGGATATGATTTTGTAAAGTTATTCAGTGATTTATACTTAAAAAATGCAAGCATGTGAAAAGTATAAAATAAACAGGAATGCTAAAAAGTAATATTTTCTATTTCTGCTTTTGAATACTAAACTTTGAACTACTAAACTTATTATTAATTTTTAAGATTCCTCGTTCTGCACTTTCATGCTTTGGTGCTCACTTTGTGTTATATAAGGGATGTAGTTGGCAATGTCTTTTTTCCATTTTGTACCTAGCATGCCATTTTGTTTTGATACATATTATGCTAACACAGCCTGGCATGTCAGCTGAATATATAGACACATTAGATGCAATGTGGATATCAAATTCTACATCAAGAAATATAATATACAAATACAGAATGTTCTGTTTTGTTGTTTTTTTTTTTCATTTAAGAAGACTATTGTATAATGTAAAAATCTACAGTCTTAGAAATTATACTGACATTTGATTTATTCCTAATTAATTAAAAATTCTTGATAAATTAGGGTACAATCACAACTATCTGTGTGTCTGGAGGAGGAAGATAAAGGAAAACACTTATGTCCTCAAGATTTACACACTGAAAAAAAAAATGACAACATAGAGAGCGATGTGTATGAATGTGTGAGCATACCTGTTAGTTCAGAAGACAAGAGAAAAGGGATATGAACACCATGCACAGTCAAGGTATGAACTTGGAGCTGGAATTTTGGAAGTGCTCCCACAACTTAGAGTTTCATAACCTGTAAGGATTCCTGTCCCTCAAAAGTGATGAGTAAATCTAAAGTAACAAAGATATTATCAGAGGAATAATAGTAATAAATAGACTAGTGGAAATAAATAGTTTTCAGCAATTGAGACGTACAGAAAACAGTTGCCAAACACTGTTTCTGTATTCTGCCTATTTCAAATTCCTTTTTCCACACTTTCTTTCTTCCTACTCCTCTGGCAAGAGAAGTAATCAGAAATAATGGTTCTAAGAAAATCGCCCTGGGACCCCTTGTCAGAACACAAGGGAAGAAAGCTAGGAAGAGATAGTAATTGAAGGAGCAGCAGAAACCATCCTGTAATCACTTTCTTGAGATTATTAAACACTTCAGCTTAGGTATGCTGCATTTAATAAACTGACACACCTCTCCTACTTCATATGATCAGGTCATGGCAAAGAGCTTGCAATGTTCTTTCTTCCTCTCAAAGCAAAAAATACTTTCCTTGTGTTTCTTGGGGTGAATGTATCATTCTTATGTGTTCAGAATTATTTTGAAAACCAATGGAAAACCTAAGAAAATATCAATGCTGTCTTATATTCATCTCATTCTTTGTCATATGCAGTTTGCACTATTTCTCTGGCTTTCTTCACAGCATAAGGCAAACAAAAGTATGAGAGGCTGAAGAGTAGTTTTCACTTTTTAAAAAAATAGTAATTTAATGATTTTTAATTATTTTTAAAAACATTTTTAAAGCATTTAAAAACCTTTAGATGCTTTGCCTTGCATACAGAAATAGCAAATACAATAGCGTTGTATTTTGTATATTTCTGTAAAATTCATATTTACTCAGAATAAATCAACTCTATAATATCTCTCTGCAGCAGTGGGTTATTTTAGTCTTTGAAAACTATTTCTTCTCCTCTTTGGATTCCTTTTAAATATTTCTAGTTTCCACATTTTCTTTTGTTCAAACCATCACTCAACCAAATATCATCCTGAACCATCTCAAGCTAGCTTGCCACATCTTGCCACACAACGCAAAAAATTACTGTTTTCCCTTGCGGAATCACAGAGTGGCCAAGCTTCACTCATAATACTTGAATAAAAATAAAAGAACCAAAATTATATGTTCTACCAAAAAACCCTCAAAATTATATGTGCTGCTGTTTACAGACATATAAATAGTTTTATAATAAGTTCAGTTATGCTGATAAATTGTTTGGCTATATATATTATTTGTGGATATCAGTAAACTATTTTCATAGAAAAGGTAATTTAGTTGTATCTGTTACCTCAATACTTCATCTATGATAATCACTCAGTAACAGTGCTGCTTGCTCTTTCTAGATGACTGGAATATTGACTACAAAATGAAGTAGGGCATTTTAGCTATATTTATAAAACTATGAGCATTCTGAGACTGTTGACTTTTTCATAAATATCCAGTGTAAAATATAATTTTTTTCAATAGCATTGACAAAGAACCACATAGCCAAAATCTAATCACATTTTTCTGTCTCTAATCAACAAAGCCAACAAATATGTACATCAATTTAATTAAAAAGATAGGTTGTAAAGTGCTACTTGTTAGTAAAAACCCTTTTTGTTTGAGCTTTTATTTAAGTGCTTCACTTGAGCATAGTCTTTACACTAAAACTGATGTTCTCTTTTTCAGTCTCGAGACTGAAGGCCAAAAGATTTTATATAATTTTTTTTTTCAATGCAGACACTTGTCTTGCCACTACAAATTGAACTGTGTCTTCAGTTCCCCAGAACTACAACTATCTATCAGTGTTTCCTGGTTTTGGTTTCTGATTGTTCATGATTTGTTGTGTTGATTTTCTTTTTGTCTTTGGTGTTTGTGGGTTTTTTTGTTTGATGTGAGTTTTTTAACTGTTTTTGATTTTTTATGGGAGTGGCTAGATTTCACTTAAAAACAATAAATAATGATGAATGGTGGACAGAAATGGTGGAAAGCCTTACTGGCATTCCAATGTGCTGAACATAGTACTCAAACACTCTAACAGCTTTCCTGATTTGCTTTGCACAGGTAGCTGGTTTCAGAATGTTGAAATTCAAGCACCAGTCAATTAGAAAAAGTAAGTTTCTTATGTAATAGTCTGATAATATTGCCTTTTACTTCAGCATTTGTTAAAGGCTGAGAAAATGATATATTACTTTTTGTGTTCTTTTGAATCATAATTTAAATTAAGTATACAGTGTACATAGTACATGCATGTCAACAGGCTTTATAAGCACGGTCCATATTTTTTCTAATATCTGGATCAAATATAAGCACAGCATTGATTTCTATATTTAAATATAAATTTCTTTAATTCTTAGCTCTTGCCATGCTTGTCAAGTGGCATAACAAGTTATGTTTAAAATTAAGTACTCCATCACTGTTTCTCTTAATGGAGTTTGGTGCTCAGACACATATGTGGGGAAGATTTGAGAGTAAAAATGACGACTTCTAATGTACTCCCTTGGCAATGAATTAGGAAAGATTTAATGAAAGTCTTTGTTTCATTTGTCCACCTGTCATGTTGAACTGCTATTTTCTCTTGATGACAAACTTGAGAATTTTGGAGAATGCTCTTCAGCTTAGCAGTTTTAAGCAAACAAGCAAACAAAAATCCAATCTCTTATTTCTTGGATTAAATTCGTGAAAGTGATGGTGAGGATTACACATTCTAAAGAGTTGCTTTCTATTCTTAGTACATTAGATATTTTAGAATTTCTGCTGGTTTTTCCTGCTAGAATGACTTCATGGAAGTTGCAAATGTGAAAAATTTAAATCACAAATATTATGATTTTTTCATGCAACAAAGGCAACTGAAAGGAAACCCATATCAATAGGTGTTTGCAGTTGAACCATCAGGTAACTTTTTCTTTTCCCATACTTAATGCATATGGATTAGTCGAAAAATTCCCTTCAAAAACTCTTAGTACAGTAATGCTTTAGAATATTTTAGTTTTCAACACATTCAATGAGAAATAGAAGTATAGAATGTGCAAAAACTGCAGGTCTATTCTGAAATCAAGTTACAATGAAATTAAGAGAACCTATGTCAGCTGGAAAACAAGTAAAATTTTACATCACAGAAATAGCAAAAAAAATCCAGGCTATATAATTACTAAACTTTTAGATGATTAGCACGGTGCATCTATCTGTCACATGTTATTATTTACATCATCCTCATATAATAGGATGTATTATGTATCATAGTGAAATGACTTTCATACCTGTTAGTAACCCAAGAAACTCTCCAGCAACAGCTGTCTATGTATCTTCTATGTACATTACTTCTATCAAATAAGTGTTAAAAAGTTTACTAATGTGATTAATATATATTGATTTCAACTGTAACAGTAGAACATTGGTGAGCTCTTCTGAAAATTTCATGTGTTTTCATCACTGCTTACACATTTCCTGGTGGATTACAAGATATTCATTAAGCGTGAATGAATTTTACAAGTTTGATTTCCAAACTTCTAAATATATTGGGTGACAAGAGATGTGTACAGAAAGCTTTTTGTCATCTAAATTAAAAAAATATTCAAATAGTAAATTAATACCCTAATAGATTGTGCTGGTTTGTACTTATAAGCAAGGTGTATGATTATTGTACTTTTAGATGTATGACTGATGATGAAAATCTCTCCTAGTGTCTCACACTGATCAAAGGGATTGGTTAAATGTGTATCTGCTCTATAAAATCTAAAATATTTGTAGCCATCATGTGTAAAAATGTAAAGATTAACCTGTGGATAAACAGGAAAGACTAGAATTACTTATTACAATTTCAATCTGTTTCTACAGAAATTGTATTTCCTATATATTCCATAAAGCAGATTTTAATAAGTGTTTGGGAAAAATACATTCCCAGGTATTCTACTTTGATTTATTATCTTTGATGCTCGTTTATGTAGCACATAAATTCTCCAGAAGATTAAAATTGATAAAACCTGTGGTCAGGAACCAGCTATGAATTGTAAGCATTAAACAGATTCTTAGATTAGCAGATATATACAGGCCTATGCCCTTAAAAAATATTTTACATACTGAAGAAAACTTAAACATCTAAACCAACAGGAATTTGATGAATGTTCTTGAACTGAATTAAATTTGTCATTAGTGAAGTGTCATTACTTTTACTAGCATAGATTCTGCAACTCTTTACACATGATTCCTTCCCTAAGAAAAAGGGCAAAATATGTAATGAGTTCTGATGTAAAGCTGCTTGTCTCTGTGCTCAACCAAATTAAAAAGAGGAGAAAACCATCTGGTTTTTAAGGTGGTTTTATCAGACTAGCTGTAGAAAGAGCACTGGGAGATCACAAAGTATGTTTAAATCTAGGGAAATGCATAGATACTCTTGATTATTCATGGTGCTCTGTCCCATTATCAAAGCCTTTGCTTTGCCTGTTGTCAGTTTCAATAGGCAAAATGTAATGCTCAGAAGGGCAACATGATTTTTAGGAGAAAATTAATGGCTGAATAAACTTAATTTAGTTTCATGATAGTATACCATAAGAATAATTATGGTTTTATCCAAAAGTTCCACCTTCTGAAATAGATCTATTTGTCTTTACAGGGGGAAAATAGAAAACTTTCAAGTGGCCTTTTTGCTGTGTAGAAAATCATTCCAGCAGCAGTTCAGTAGGCAGACTTAGAAGCATTTCCGTTATAAACTTCTGCTCCCCGGGATTTATAACCTGGTTGTAATTTTCACTCCAGACTGGAACTCAGCATAAAAATTCTCACAATCTAGGATTGTATTTTTAACATACTTACATAGGAAAAATACTTCAAAGAGAAATTGCAAGGAGCTAAAAAAAATGTGAGACTTCTTCATAAAGTTAAGGCCAGTTTAGCAGGGTAGAAATCGCACCCCAAAACATTAAAAATACTTGAAAATTAAATTAAGAACAGTGTTTACAGAAGGGAGGATACGAAAGCTCTAAACCTTGTGTTTGTGCAGCAATTCTGTAATAGTATAAGAAGGAGCAAAATTTTTAATGCATTGTGTTGATGTCCTGTAACTCAAAAATGAGTGTCTAGCATTCATTTTAGAGCAAAGCAGTGGTTAGCAATGTGACTCTGAGAGAGAGGATTGAAAAGTAAAAGAAGGGAAGACAGAAAAGAAGCAGCCTTGTTTGAAAAGGTTCCATCAGGATTTGTTCAAAGAGCTTCTTCACAGCCAAGATCAGTCCTCATGAATCTTGGACCCAAGATACCAGGGTAAAAGAATGTTGGAAGGAGGATTGGGTTAGAGAACACCTAGAGAGACTTGACATCCACAAGTCCTAAGGCCTGACATAATTCATCCAACAGCACCAAGAGAGCTGGTGGACACCATACGAAGTGGTTCACAATCCTCTTTGGAAGGTCATGAAGATAGGACAGTGCCTGAGGACTGGAAGATAGAAAATGTTAGCCTGAAGGCAAGAAGGAGGACCCAGGGAACTACCAGCCAGTCATTCTCACTTCAATCCCTGAAAGGGTGATAAAGCATCTCGTTCTGGAGGCCATCTTTATCCACACGGATGACAAGAAGGTGATCAGGACTAGGCAGCATGGACACACTAAAGGTAAATCATGCATTACCTACGTGTTGGCCTTCTATGATGAAACAACTACCTGGAGGGATGAGTGTAGAAAAGGGGATATTGTCTACCTTGACTTCATCAAGGCTTTCAACACTCTCTCTCACAACATTTGATAAAGCCAGGAAGCATGGACTGGATGAATGGGTAGTTACGTGGATTGGGAGTGGGCTGACTGGCAGATCCCAAAGGGTCACAATCAGCAGCACAGGGTCTAGTTGGAGGCCTGTCACTAAAGATGTCCCCCAAGGCACAATACTGGGTCTGCTGTTCATCAATGGCTTGGATGAAGGGGCAGATGCCTCCTCAGCTTGTTCACTGATGACACAAAGCTGGGAGGAGCAGCCAATACCCCAGAGGTGCAGCCCTTCAGAAGGACCTCAACAGGCTGGAGAGACGGGAAGAGAAGAACCATCTGAAATTAAACAACTTCCACCTTTGCATGACTGTAACTACATCCTTTTGATGATGTGTTGTATGATGAGACACGTAGAATCCAAGATCCTTGAAGCTTGCATATTAGGTTAGAAACCTGAGCTTAAACCCAAGCTTAAATAAGAATTAAATGTCATAGTGCATTTCTAATAATTCTAATAATAAGGATTGTAATTTTCATGCTTTTTTTCATCGATGGCAATTCTTTTTCTTCATAAGTAGGACTCCTCTCTCCTAAGTCAAAAAACCTTTATCACTTTCCTGACTTGGGTCCTTTTATGTTTATAGATTTGCCATCTCCCAGTCACAGACAGTAGGTAATTATTTGATCTATTGACTTTTTTTAAATTTAACTTTGTTCTAGATATCTTTCCAATTTAGGGAAACTGAACCAAAACAACTACCAGCCTATTAAAATCACTTATTTTGGATATGGGACTTTTGAATTTGAAGAGAAGTGGTAATTGTTTCTTCTAATAACAAATAAAATTTCTTCTTTTCTTTAGCAACATCTGGTAGATGAATTCTCATGTCAAGCCACCTGGATGTATGATTTCATTATAAAATTGCACTGGTATCATGTTAATGTCTATCGTAGTTTAAAATCAAATACTAAAGAAAAAATAAGAATCAGTTGCACAAACTTGTAATATTTTTCCTATCAAATAGGTAGAGGAGTGAGTACTGCAAGTGTTGCTGAAGTTAAGAGAAAAGAAAGACTTTATTATGAAAGATTCCAATTATTTAGGGTGAGAAAAAAAAGAAAACTAACAATGAAGACAAGCAACATAAATAATCTCTAGTACTTTATTCACCTAAAACTGAGCAGATGTTAGCTCATTTTGGAGTTAAGCTTGCATTGAGTATTTACAGAACTATTCATATTTCACAAATTACAGGAAATTAAATTATTTTTTGTATGGTAGCAGTAATTGTACCACCGCTACTTTGCTTGTTGGTGAGTTCCTCAAAGGTTTAAATTAAAAAAAAGTTTCAATGTATTGTTCAAATTCAATAGTATCATGAGTCATAATGTTTCTAATCATGCCATATAATGTGTACTGGAGCACAGTCATGATGTGGAAAACCAGCAAGATGTAGCTGTCTTGTGTGAAACCAGGGGAAAATGGTTTTTTGCCATGTGTTTTGAAGACTACAGGAAAAAAGGAAATTGCTATTAAAAATCAATTCCATTGAACTGGTTTTATGGAGATATTTCTTGTTTATTCACTTCAAATCTTGAGAAAAACTAGGCAATACAAGCCGACAATCACTTTATGTCTGTTAGCGTATTATTTATGGTGCTGAAATATGCATTATTAAATGTAAGACCTTCAAGGTAAGAAAAATTGTCAAACAAGCAAACATGTATCTTGCAGTTCTGAAGAACACATTTGTTGTCTTTGTCTAAATGTTTTTTCATCTCACCATCAATGGTTGATACCTGTGAAGAAGAAAGGGGTTTTGATATATCATATTTGCAGCCCAAAATCATTATCTAGATCTAATAAGACACCCACCTGAACCTTAGAGAATTAATAGGAAGCAAACCTGAATGTTTTTGATTCTCAAAAGTGTTTTCCTCTGTTACAGAATTTTATGGAAAAGAAATTTTGTCTTTTAATATTTCATTTTCTAGTTCATATACTTCACTAATTTTAAAAAGTTTTTCCTTGCAGACAGAAATTAGCTAAAACCTTAGGCAAAAATTTAGTGTAACAGATACTTGATGTACAGCAAAATAAAAAGTTCTAACTTCAGTAAATTAAAGGCAAAATTTCAAATTTTTGGCATCATATGACTAAATATTAGTTTCTGAACTACTGTAATTGTTTAAAGAATAGTACAGCTTATAATTTATTTGATTTAGGGATGCATTTAATTCATGCTGAAACTGAACCTTAATGAATCTTGAATGCACTGTCAGATATTCATGGTCAGTGGCATTTTGACCCTTCTATACAACTTTGCATCATATTTTCTAAAGGAAGTAGCTTGTGCTACTCATGGAAGATTTAAACAATGTCATAAAAAGAGATATTGAAAAATTACTACATCATTAATACAAAAAGACGTCTACATAAAAAGAAAAGCAAAAAGAAAGGACTTTTAAAAATAAGAAACTGAAACTCATTTTAGGGTCTTAAGTTCTGAACAAAAAGAGAGACATATTGATACCACGACAGCACAGATAAGATTTCTGCTTTGCAGGTTTTATTTTTATTGGCATGAATCAAATCTACACCGAGAGAGCAACTGCAAAAACAAAGGAAAAGTTGACAATGAGTGTTTTTCACCAGCTTGGCTGAAGTGAATCTATCCACCATGTTTCATCCTAGCCGAGAGCGTAACTTTGAAAATTTTTTTAAACTGTAAATCTCCCTAGCTTTTCCAAAAGGGAATTGCAAGCTTCAGTCTTTCTGAAAGACTAGCAATCTATCGAAAAGAGCGCTTTGTTCATCCAGAAAACCCCAAAACATGACTTTACCTTAGCCCATTCTTTATTTAAGCAAAGTAAATAATGTATCATTTTAGTGCAATTAATTTATTTTAATTTCTGCTGGGTTACCTTGTAAGCAAAGGAAATGTAATGAAATGCCTTTATGTTTGTGCTCACAACGGGGCATGAAAGCTAGCTAGAGGAAACTAAGTGTTAAGTGATTGTATGCAGCTTACTGCAGCAGGGATTGTAGCTTAGTGTAGGAGTATTTAAAAGATGTTAAGGTTTCAGGTATTTCTCTAGTCATTTTTCTCCAAAACAATGGTAAAAACCCAGTAAGAAAGCAGAACAAGGAAAAATTATCATTCTCAGATCCCACATTAATACACTGTATTTTAAACAAGTAGAAGCAAGCCTATGAAATGAGCATAGTGGGGATGCTTTGTGTCTGCTTATTTGCTCTTCTCCTGTTTTAATCATCTCTCAAGAGACATAGGCAATAAATACTGTCTGTGATGAGAACATTTTATCACGCCATTGAAAGAAAGTTATCTCCCCTGGGACAATCCTTGCCTTGTGGGTATTTATGAATATGGTGATAATGTCACTTCCAGCAAAATTACAATTAATTATGTATCATTGTTTGTTATTCTAAAAAGACCAGCGAAACTAAAATTTACATGATTATATATTTGCAAAGGCAGTTTTCTCTGCCTCCTCTTACACTAACATTCAGTGAATGTTATTATGTCACAAACCATAAACACAATAAAATTTACAGGTCAGAAAAAATACACTTTACAATCTATCTTTTGCTACTAATATAAAATGTGGCCCTGAAATTTTCCATTCAGAAAAACATCCTTTTTTAGAAAAGCTAGTCCAGCAAGAGCCTTAGTTTTGCAGAACACCATGAGGCTAATGCTCATGCTAACAGGGTTGCCTGAGCAGGAAACAGTGTTCAGTTTCAGTGTAGCAGGCCAGGTGCATTTCATATTGACTTGCCCTTTCTTTTAATAGATTTACTACAAAACCTAGCAGAATTGGAAAGCAGTATTTGTTGGAAATTTTTCTCCTTTTTTTGTCCTTTCAATGTTTTAAAGACTTGATTTAAAACTTGTGAAAGTCAATGGGACTATACAGCGGATAAGTTATCAAGCAAGGTTTGTAAATGTTAAATACCTTGAACTCTTACAGTGCTTGGTCATCATCAGTATCTCTAAAAAGTGTTAAGATTGATACAGGCATGATGTCTGATCAGAGCCACTGTAATTATATATGCAAAGCACCTACTAACACGCCCTGGTTTATATACAAACAGTCCAGCACACATAAAGTGCACCCCTGGTAGTTTGCATACACAGGAATAGCTGCTCTAACCATGAGACGTAACAGCCCAAGTTGGGGAAAGGCCAAGTCGGGAGCCCTGCTCACAGGCTGGGAGCATTCCCAGCGTTCCTCACAAGCCTCTGCACTCCCCAGCACGCTTTCATCTTCCTTCACCTCAGGCTCCAGATGTGGGAGGCAGCAAGGTGATGGGAGTTCAAAGCAGCAGCCCATGAAACAGGCTCATCCAGCCTCTTCCAATGGGGAGGCTCCACCTGGCAGTGAGGCCCCTTCCCTGCACGCAGCAGCGCGGTGCTGGGCCAGGTGCAGCTGGCAGCTGACTGCGAGCCCCGCCGACAAGCTGCGGCTGGTACCGGAGACGGTGCAAAGGCTGCGAGATCAAAGGATGCGAGGTGTGGCGGCCGCTCCTGGCTCCGAGCCTTGTCTGCTGCAGCTGCCTCTTGCCACAAGGCAAAACGGGCTGTGCAGATCAGAGCTGTGCTTGCTTTGGGGAAAATAGGAGTCTTCAGTGCTCCTGCACTTGGGATCCCATACACACCAGGGTAAAGGACTGGGAATAGAATGTAAGGGCAAGAGTTGTAGACTTGGGAGGTGGACAGTGTCGTAGAAAGACCTGAGAAGCTGCAGCCCTGCATTTCTCCACTGCAAGGTGGCATGAAACTCACTGGATTTGGATATCCAGCCAATCTAGGTATTGGAGATGGGAAATGCTCAAAAGAGTTTTAGAAATCTGAGCCAAATACCTGATCGCTACTTGAACAACGCTTTATCATCCTGAATGGAACACAAATTACTGCTGCTGTTTCCTTGCTGGAACATATTGCCAACATTTATCTAGCCTCTGTTTTCGGTAAACATAAGCTACTCTTGTGTTAAAAGTAAGGTAAATCTCAGAAAGTTTTATCTTTTTCAGGTAAGAAAGTTCAATATTTGCTGTCAACAGAAAAAATGGATTTTGCAATTTTTTGAAACTCCAGTTTCTCCAAAACACAAGCTTGCAAAGAAAAATAATGAATATACTGGAACTTTCAAAATGTGGAATTAAAGCTTTTTCTAACAAAGACGGCTTGACTGGAAATTTTTTTCTCTATACTTACCTTTTCAATCTGTCCAATTGTAGAAACCCTGTCTACACCTCTTCATAACAACAGTGAACATTTGAAAGAGAAATGAGATTTTGGTCAAAGAAATTAAAAAGATAACACTGAACCATGGAAAAAATATTTAAGCATTTCAGAAATTTCCATTAAAAATAACATCAAATGTACACAAGACAAAGTGTGTCTTCTCTGATGTAAAAACTCTGAGAAGTTTTTAAAAAAGGAAGCTAAAAACCTTCCCATGCAGCTTTCAGAAGAACAAAAAACACCCCAAACAAATAAATAAATACAACTTTTGCAGTGTTAAAGCAGATCAAAGGTTTATGTATCAGGATGAAAAAGTGACGACATTTAAAATTGGGCCTTTTCTCAGGTAATACTTTTTTTTCCTTTTTTTTTTTCTCTCTCTCTTTCTCTCTCATTCATTCTCTCTTTTTTTTTTTTTTAATAAATGCTATTGCTTTGAAATTCTCCTGGCATTTTGCAAGCAATAAAAAAGGCAAACAGTGTTCTTTTCTGTAAATTGCTCCTGTCTAGCTCTCTGTGCTCTTGCTTAAATGCAATATGTAACTACTTCTATTCTGCTTTTTTGAGTTTGATAATTGCTACATTTGCAGGCAAATAAAGAAATTTCCATTAAGGCAAAGTACTAGTGCTACACAAAGAATGCTTCATTTTCATTTCATTTCATATTTTATCCTTTTTCCTTTTGGAAAACATTAAACTCTCAGACTGAATAAAAAGCTATATGGACTTTCCTCTGATTTTGATAAGATTAGTGTATCTTTTTTTTAATTAATCACAGCAATGCCTTAATATTGAGTCTACTGATCTTTTCTTTAGACAGTGTCCTGACCTATTTTAAAAATTAATATCTAAGTTATGAACCAATCCAATTGGTAATAATCCTTCCAGCTTTTCACAACAATAATTAGAGTGACCCAAAATTTACCATACTCATAATTTTTCAAGAAAAATGTTTGAAAACGTTCTATATGATTTCAACCAGGCAGTATAAATGCTTGCTTTCTTCAGGCAATGTGGTAATGATAGTTTTCCAAAGGAGTTCTTTTAAGTTCCAGGACAATTTATCTCAGGAGAAACCATTCAGTTCTCTGACATCACAAGTTTCTCAGTTAGATAACTCCAAAGAATTTATCTTACTCTCTCTCCATTGAATGGGCTCTTAACAAGTAAATACTTAGGCTGATCACTTGCCCCTTGCACCAGGTTGCCTTTCACCAACTCTTTGTTTCTGGTTGTAACACACATAGCCAGCTTTTTGGCATCCCTGCCTCCCCTCCTAGAAATGTAAACAATTCTCCATTTTATTCCCCTGAAACAAAACTTCATTAGAAAATGTGCATGCAATTTTACTTTCTTCATTTTCGCCTTCTGTCTTTCTGCAAACACCACTAACAAGTAAAAGAGGAAATAGAAATTTTGTGCAGGGTTGCCAGTTTTTGCAAAGCTCTAGTGAGTATGCTGCTGTCACCTAGCAATTTTATTTTTTCTACTTTTCATATTAGAGTGTCAGTAAGTGGGAAACTGTAGACTGTAAGCCAGCTATCCTTGAAATAAATCTTCAAAAATCACTCATGAAACTGACTTAACTCTGCCTCCATTAAAATAACTCAAAGAAGAAATTTGCTGCAATAAGGTACTGATTTTCAGCTGTCATTTCAGGTGTGCTTGTGGGGCTGAACTCTCTGCTCCTGAAGGGGTTTTCCAGAGCAGAGTGTTCATTTGGGATCAGCTTCAGAGAAGCATCTAAGGAGTGCTGAAGCACATCAGTAAGTGACAAGCAGCTAAACACAGAAGTAAATGTGATGACATTAGGTATCTATTTAAACTGAAATGTGTTATACTTAACTGTAAGGAGGTTACAGCTAGAACTGTAAGGATCTTAGAGGATTCAGTCATCCACTTTCTGGCTTGCTTCTGGATTTGACTTTGACTTTTTAATGTCAGTGCTGCTGATAGAGTTGACCTCTAAAATGACAGAGTATTTATAACTTTCTTAGAAAAATAAATAATTCCAAGAAATTTTCCTTGTCACACATCCCCTTTCACCACCCCCTCTTACAGCCTAACTCTGTAATAGCAAAGGTTTCTTTGTTAATTCTGCAGCACTTACTAATATTTGTGTGAGCTCAAGACAGCCCAAAATGTACAAACACAGGAAAATATGACAGTTCCTGCCTGAACGAGTGCATGGTTTGAACACAAGATTTTATGAGGGCAGACTATCAAGAATAAAGGGAAATAATTTAAGAATATTGTTTACATGATTAGCAGAAGGTGCACAGCTGCCAAATTTATTAAATATGTTGTGATTTTAAGAAGCAATTTGAGAAAAGGGAAGGAGATAAAGGTTTGCACATGTTTATATACTGCATCTCCATGGGGATCAGCATAACAAAGCAAAAAATCTCTTTGAAAATCTGTGAAATGTTTGAGAGTGGTTGAAATCTCAAGTCAGTCAGAAACTGGTCAGCCTTTACAAGTTGAATGAGAGGAAATAGTTAAGATAGCTATGAGAATCACTGAGACTGAAATTGAGTAGTCTTATGCTCAAAGTGATAAAAGAGCAGGAGCCAGTGGAGAGATGTTCACACACTAATAAAATGGTCAAAGCAATAAATTACAAAAATAATTGCAGCAGCTTCCTGCAAAACCAACAGAGTCCTCCCATTCATGGGGGAGTATCAGCACAGGCCAGAGAGAGAATGTTATATCACAGCCATTTGAATTAATCTAGCCTTAAGGATTGATTAATACATCAGACCTAAGAGAGTGAAAATACTTTGGTGAGTGTATGATATCTAATTAAACAGTATGTGTGAGAGCAGCACTTCTGTCATCCTAGTGTTGAAAGCTAATTTCTGTGCATGCTGTTTCTTTGAGGTATCATTTAGTAAGACATGACCTTCTTGGCACACTATGGATCTGTTTTATGAATGTGTTAAGGTGAGGAGGTCTTAACCACATTGTTGTACAATACTGTCCAGAAAGGGTACTTTACACCTCTCAACTTCAGCTGTTTTATCCTTACCAGAAGTGTATGATCAGGACTTAACTTCAATGGTGGGTTAATATAGAACAAAATGTTGCCTAAATGTGTTTCTTACCCCCAGACTTTTTAGCAGGGTTCCCTGTTGGTTGATAAGTGAAGGTTAACTTCCAAAACAGGGAATAAAAAATGTCCGATTCTTCTATAAACAAAAATAGTTACTCTTCACAAAATATTTGCTGTTTTCACTTCAAGTTTTATGAATCTGGAAAATATCCTTGACACACAGAGGGCAATGCATATGGACCTTTATATTTGGAAATAGCTAACCAATCTCTTCTGTCATGTAGAATCTGCTGGCAGCATGTTCTTGGAGTTTAGCATCTCATTTATATGAAAGAGGAGTTCACATTGCTCAGGAGTATTATTTTGAACTGCTTGGGTGCTCAGAGTCTAATTCTTTTAGGCATGTTTGCAGTATAGGAACACAGACCCAATAAAATGAGTGCAGACTTTTCTAAGCTACACATATCTAGCTTCCTTAATCTCAGCTTCTGCAAACTTTTAAAAACGTTTAAAAACTTTAAGGAGAGAAGGTGACTTTGAAGTGGAAAATGAAGTCCTGAAATGTGTTTCTATGGTTTATATCAATTTGGTCCTATGAAATAAATGTCCTAAAATTATGTGCTCAATATGTCCTTTGGCTGATGGTGAAGTTGGATCCGAAAACACTTTCGGCCTCCACAACCTCTCTCTCTGAGACTCCTTGTATATCTATAGACCTGTGACATTCAGTCCCATTCTGAATATGCGTATATGTTTGGGGTTTTTTTAATTTACATTTCAAGACATAGTCAGATATTGAAATACTTGTATCAATAAATATTTTTCTTTTAAATTTTAATTATTCCAGTTAATCACTGGGGCTGCATTCTTGGTGGCTTAGTGGACTAGCTTTCTGTGTCTTCCACAAAGAGAAGATGTATTGCAAATTATTTGTGACTGATGCAGTTTTTCTTATTTTCAGAGAAAAATAAATACTACATTAATAGAGTAATGTTCTGTATTTATATAATATTTTATTAGACTATTTTATTGAGGCTTCCACATGCAATTAGTATTTTCAGTGTCTGATAATGTCCTGTACATGGTATTTAGCTTCAAGATAAATTTTATCCTTTCTCAAGGACTAATTTGTGCAACTTATGATACAATAGACTGAATTTTTTAAAGCATTACTGCAGACACACTGAAAGAAATTTTAGTCTCATGAGAAAAATGTGATTCTGCTTCAAGGTTTTTGCTTATTTGTTTTTTCCTTTTATCACCTTATTAATTTTACTTGTTTTGCCTTCAAACTTTCTGGTATTGAATATTATCCATTCTGAAGGGACCTGATTATTCCTCAGGGACTGAAGATATCGTTGGAAAAATCAGGACAGGATATGGGCTGGATGCTGCTTTCAGAAACCGTGAAGGATACCTGTTTCAATGTTCTTTTTGAGGTATAGTAAGATATTTGAGCCTCTGAATCCCTGTTTATGTGATCATACAGTAGGTAACAGTCAAATCCAGGCATACTAAGAGGCAAAGCTGCAAAATAACTAAAATTAAATCTTAAATCAGAGTTTTAAAATAAGTCTGAACAACGAAAGAAGAATCATATAAAGTAAAAAGAATTGGATATATTTACCAAAATTATAAAGAAGTTTGTGTGAGTGATGATCATGGTCCTACTCATACAGGCTGATTAGGATCTGATTTGAGTTATTCTTTTCAATTTTTAAGTGGCATTCCAACTCTAAATGTTCTCTGTCTGTAAATGAAATCTGAGATTTGTCAGGAATTGTCGATATTTATCGTAGAGGTGTATTCTAAAAGAGTGTATTTCTTTTGTTTCTGCTAAGCCTTCTAATTTGCAGTTTTTAACCCTGTATATCTTCTTGATTAAGACATATTTTTGTTTATTCAATGTGTGCAGAGAAAAAACCTAAGTGAGGAACAAGAATATGTTTTCCTCATCATTTAGTTCTGAGCAAGGACAAAGCATTTTTTTATTCCCACGTGAATAGTAGAGGCTGAGGTTTTGTCTAGCTCAAGAAGTAGTGTGAAGCTACCAGAGTGAATTTACATTATGAAACAGTTTTTGCCTGATATCTATATAGTCCATGTTTTGAGGTGAATTTATTTCAGATTAGTCTTGGTTTGGTTCTGTGGTCTAAAAGACCAGGTAAAGAGTGTAATTTGTGCTCCTGAACTCCATCTTTTACTTTTATGTCATCTGTTAGAAATCCAGTCTGTCTCTTTCAAGACCGTTTCAAGAGTGAACCACAGAGTCAAAGAAGAGAAGGAGATGTGACTGTCTGATTTTGGCTGGAGTTAATTTTCTTCACAGTTACTAGAATGATGCTATGTTTTAGATTTGTGCTGAACACAAGGTTGATAATATAGAGATGTGTTTGTTATTAATGAGCAGGACTTAGAGCCAAGGCCTTTTTTGCTTTTTATACTGGACACTGGAGAGGAGACTGCGGGGTGCATGGGAGATTGGGAGGAGACACAGCCAGCACAGGTGACCTCAACTGACCAAAGGGATATTCCATGTGGCATCGTGCTCAGTAAGTAAAGTAGGGGGAAGAAGGAGGAAGGAGGGCACGTTTGGAGTGATGGTTTTTGTCTTCCCAAGACACTATTACACATGATGGGGCCCTGCTCTCCTGGAGATGGCTGAACACCTGCCTGCCCATGGGAAGCAGTGAATTCATTCCTTGCTCTGCTTTTCTTGTGTATGTGACTTTTGCCTTCCCTATTAAACTGTCTTTATCTCAACCCATGAGTTTTCAATCTTTAACCATTCCTATTCTCTCCCTAGTCCTGCTGGTGAGGGACTGACTAAGAAGCTGCATGGGGCTTGGCTGCTGGCTGGGGTGAAACCATGACATTGGGACATTCACTTCAAGTGCATTACTGATGCTGAAAAGCAAACAGATGTAGTTTAGCTTCCAGAGATAAATGAGGGAAAATGCTGCCTGCCCTGTTCTGAAGCAAAGAAAAGGTGTGAGTGTTCACCAAAATGTCAGGAGTCTAAATCCAAGTCTAATGTTCTGTGCTTCTGTTCTCTCTAAACCAATGGGATATGAAAGAGGTGTGATCGTTTTTTTCTGTCTCCATGCAGTTTTCTCTTCTGTCAAGATATTGCCCCAATTTATTTTCTTTCTTGTGTGATGTTAATCAATTTTTCAAGTCTCAAAGCTTTAGAATATGAACAGAGACCTCGTGTTTTTTGTCATGGATTTTCCTAGCAAATGACACATCTGGTAAATATGTTTAAGTGCAGCATATAGTTCAGTGTGCAAGGCTATACAATGATAAAAAGTGAATTGGAAAAATTAACCAAATAATTTCTGTTATATGGGCTTTTCAAGCTTTTCAAACATGTTGACTGTGCTCTATACAGGAGTGCTGCAAAAGGCCCAGTAGATCTTTCACTGTAATTAACACAAAGTATGGAAGCATATCAGACAGGAGTCAAGGGAATTCTCTGAAAAGCTAAGGCATCGTTCAGGAGACCAACATAAAATGAAGATACTAAGGATGCCACAGTAGGTGTGGTACATGACCCTTGTAGCTTCTGTAGATATGTGTGGTAGTAAAATATAGCATACACATAGCATTACACATAGTAATGTGCAAAATATGTAAAACACAAGCAATTACAGACGCTGGAATATATAATATATCTTTAGACCAGGACTGCTATAGCAAGCTCCTTCATGACCAAAAGATAGACAGATAGCTGGTTCTATATTTAGCATATCTGGTTAGAAAGCTAAGGCTGATTGACCTGCATTTCAGTCAGCTTGCTACAGAGAGATTATTTCAAAAGATTATGAGATACTTCTAGGGACTTTTGGTACTGATATTGCATATTGAAATAGTGATATTTGTAAACTCCCTTGGGAGCATACTCTCTAAAACAGCTTGAGCAGATTTAGAGTAAACTAGAAACAAAAGAGAAGAGCACCCTTATGTGGAAAAATAATAAAATTTCTATTTTTATACTAAATACTAAATATTTTTTACTAAACAAACAAGAACATAAAGATGATCCACTAGGGGGAAAAAAAAAAGCTTGACATATAGCTAAAGGAAAACCAGGTGAACTTGGTACAATTACTTGCAGACAATTTTTTAGAAATCTAAAAGTGCACCCTGCAATTAATAGAGATTTGGAAGCATCAAAGCCCATGGAAAAAATGAAAACAAACTTGGATAAGGACTTATTTTGCATGATCAGTTAAAGATTGAATATTATACTATATAGACTGTATAAATGCCAAAGATGATTTTAGCACAATTAAATACTCCTGTACACAAAATCCAGGCAGACTTGTCTCTCACCAGCTTGAAGCTTAAGAGAGTTTAAATCTCAGGCAAAAAATGACAGCTGAATAATACCAGAACTCTTCAACAGAGCTCCTATTTGCCTTAGTGAAAGAAACAAACAAACAAAACCTAACAAAACTCAAACCCAAACAAAACAACAACAACCACAACCACAACAACAACAAAAAGAAGAAAATCCAAATGACAAATGACTTAGAAGAACTTAAGAGAATTATTAATAAAGACCTTAGTGGTATCAAACACCAAATACTCCCATGCAACAGCTTGAAGAACAAAAAGGCATAAAATATGTTGTTGAGTGGGTTCAAGTATTTTAGTTAATATGACCAAGATGCAGTATGTACAATAAAGTTCTATTTCTAGATCTGAGATCTTGTACTAGAATGTTCCACATATTACCATCATCCATCTCAGTAGAGACTGCTTAGAAGAACAAGATGTTTTTTAATCACTTTTGGGCTGTCATTTCTTAATTTTGATAGTTCCTGAAAGAAATTGGGATACTGGGACAAAGAAAATTTATTCCACTTCCCTTAGTCTAATAATTTGGAAGAGAAAAAGATACTGTATTTTATTAATCCCACTGGGTTAGAAAACAAGTTGCAAAAGCAACAGATTTTATTAGACCTATGTTAGAATTTCATTCATTTCCCTAAAAGTGTGGATCAGCAAGTCACAATGGCCTCTATTCAAAAGTGAAGCCTATAATTTCTTTTTTAGCATGAAAGGTTGCTCAAAATGTCAGAATAGAGAAAGAATACTATTTAAAGTCCTAGTTATTAATCTCTTCATTCCAGCATAAGTCTTTATTGTTCTCCTGAGACTAAGATTTTAGGTGCTTTGATGTGAGCAGTTTTATAATGCATATTCTTCTGATCTCCCTTTCTTGTGCTGACCAAGCTTCTCTGACTTGTCCTTCCTTTCTCCAATGTCCTGCAATCTCTTCATCTTCCAATATTCTTACTACTTAGTCTAACTCCTTATCTTTACCTATCCTTCCTTCAAGAGTAAAATGAATACCTCTATTCAAGCTTAACATTTTTCCCTCAGTATCTGACTCACTAATGCACTTCCCCTGTTACTTTCCCTTCTCCATTCTCTGCATGGCAATTGCTGCAGCTTTTATTTTTCTGAACACTTTTTTTCTTTTCTTTTTGTACATCTCCTATTGCTTGTTCTGTCTGTCACTCTCAACAATGTAAGAATAGCTGTACTAGATGATGATAAAGATCCACTTAAATTAGTGCTGAACAGAGGACACTTTAAATATACAGTGTTTGTTCCCATGATAGTCTCCCAAACTCAATATATCTCAGCTTGAGATGATGTGTGATTCTCTGTAAACCAGATTCTCTCATGGATGATTCTCTGTAAACCAGAAGCTGTGTCTTTTTGCAGAACGACTGCAGCATAAACAAAAAATTGTCCAAAATCAAATAGGTTTTGGCCTTTTTTGGGGTGGCAGGGGGGGAAGGAGAGTAGGGGAACATGCTTTCAGAATACTCTATTTTTCAGCCAGTTTTGACACTCAGTAATGTTAAATGTGTCATGTTAAATTCAAATTGCTCTAACCCATGTATTAAGGCTAAGGTATTATCTTCTCATAACCCAGCTGACATGACATTTCTATTTAAAATAAGTGCAAAATCCCTAGAATGGAATCAAGAAGAGAGAAGGTAGAAAATCTGATGCATTTGCTTAGATATAATCATTTAAATCTGCCAAATGGTTTGAAATGCAAGTCCATGAATGTGAAAAGTTGTTTTATTATCTTTGCTGTTCAATGGAAATGGTATATTTCAAAGTTCTATCTCAGAGTTTTTCGGGTCAGATTAACTTCTAACTTTTTCAACCTTCTTCCAAATAGTGAGGTAAAATTAAAACACACACACTACAAGCAGAAAAAAAACGAGTAATAAAACAATTTACAGTCCAGAAGCATGCTCTCTTATGATCCCATTCAGGAAGTTATGAAGACTTCCTAAATTTCTGGCTGAAACATTTTATATTTGGCTGAATTTTATAGTGTTCTTTTGGCAAAAGTCCTCAGACTTGTATCATAACCATTATTAATAAACTTTGTATACTTAGCAAAGCCAACCAAACGGCCTTTAATACACCTAGTGAATTGCCAAATGGTGCTCGTGATATGATTTCATTTGTGATTGTCCTGATTTTGCCTGGGATAGAGTTGATTTTTCTCTTAGTAGCTGGTATAGTTCTGTGTTTTAGATTTAGTATGAGGCTATTTTTCATAACATGTTGATGTTTCACTTGTTGCTGAGTAGTGCTTGCCCTACATAAAGGACTTTCCAGTCTCCCATGCTCTGCCAGCCAGGAAGCGCACAAGAATCTGGGGGGAGCATGACCAGGACAGGTGACCCAAACTGGTCAAAGGGATATTCCATACCTTAGAACATCATGCCCAGTATATAAACGGGAGCAGGGTAGTTTCTCAAAAAGTGGTAAGCAATTGTGTTGTGCATTACTTTTAACTTGAGCTTTGTGTGTCTCTTTTTTATCATCTTTTTTGTTACAATTATTATTATTAGTAGTAGTAGTAGTATTTTACTTTATTTCAATTATTAAACTGATTTTATCTGAACCCATGGATTTGACCTTTTTCTGATTCTCCTTCCCATCCCACATTTAGGGGAGGTGAAGGGGCTGGGGATGGAGCGGCCATGTGGTACTTTGTTTCTAGCTGTGGTTAAACTATGACAGAGGTCTTCAACAGCTGGGAGTGCAGTTAGTGTAATTTCTTAAAACTTAAATAAAAAGTAAAATCAGAAACAATTAATCTCAGCTCAAAACAGATCCAGAGCCCTGATTTATCAGTCAAATTTCAAATTCAGATAGCCTTCAGGCATTGGCATTTGGCTTTTTGCAAGCTTAGATTGAAGGCATTCACAGATCTCAAAAAAGCATCAAAGGGGCATAAGAAGATTAATGAGACAAGTCTTGGTGCCAGCTTCTTTCATGCAGCCTGTATGATAAATATGGAGATTCTTAGTTCTCTGTTATTACCTGATCTGTTACCTGGGAGCATTTTATATTTATATATGGATAGGAATACATACACAGAAATGACAGTAGCTAGCATAAGTTAACATCCACAGTCCTGTACCTGGGAGTAATTTGCTAGTCTACCTATTCCTTAATCATATCAGAAAAAAGCCCTTGAGTTCCTGAAGACACAGAACCAAGGCTATCTTTCAATATTCCTCCCAATCTTTTATTTTAGGATTACATACCAAACTGCTGAAGACACAGAATTTTAAAAAACGGAAAAAGTAATTAGTGCTTTTCATCAAGACCACTCAGATCCAACACTCTACTCTTTTCCTCATCATGATTGCAAGCCTACTTGAGAAAGTAGGCTGGCTGCCACAGACAACACAGGATGTAACAAGCAGCACTGTGATTGAAAATACAAGATTACCATCATGACCATGTAATTCCTTAGGTATTGGCATCTGCCAGCATAGTTAGATGAGCTCATCTCAAGCCGATAGCTGTACACGGTCATGAATATTTTAGAAATATGATTGATTGTAAGGTAATATATACATAGCTATGCCTGTGAATACTTTGCCAAACACACGTGCAGAGTCACAGAAATAACAGTACAGTGTCATGCTGTTGGGAGTGAGGCTGGTTTTGTTTGACAGAATGGTGATGGATACATAGAAGAACTTCTCCTTCATAATCTGGAATAAAATTCAAAGCATCGCAGAGCTATCTCTGCTGATTTGGAGGTTTTTTACTCAAAGCTTAGTTTTCATCCAATTATGGGCTCACTGACAGTGAGAAGAGCAGGGCCTTGCTCAGACCCTTATTCCAGTAGGAGTTTTTTTGGCATTTCTGGAAAGGCATGTATTCTCAGCATGTTTTCATGGTCAACAGAAGTGGGAAATAAAAAGCAAAATTGATTCCCTTTGTTATTAGGTGGTGGTTAGTAGTTTATTTGCAGAAGTTTTCAGCTCCTAAAAGTAAGAGCATTTCATATTCCAGTGTAGACAGTTGATGACTTACAACGAAGTTTTGTGTCTCTGAAGGCAAAGTGAGCTGCATAGGGGTGTTCTAAACATAAAGAACTGACAGCAGAAACATTACTCAGTGCCCTCATTAAAGAACTGGGCATCTACCCAATTAAGCTGGGATAAACAAAGCCATTTCAAAGTCCTCTCAGCTCAAAAAGCATAAAAGGAGCACAAATTGTATAGCTATGATATTAGGATGATACAATAGAATAATCTGAATCAAACATAGATGTTTTCCAGTTTAAGTTTGTTTCCCTTCTTTTCATGTAACCTTAAGTGTTTTCAAGTCTTATTCAGTCTTATTAATGACAGTATTTTTAAAATATTTTCTCTAAAAAAGTTAATAGAGTATATTAATAGTGAACCTTACTTGAATCTTAGGTATTGCTTGTGTATCTTTGAGTAACCATTAGTCTTTAATATAGAAGTAATTTTCAAGAGAAAGAGCTGAGGAGGAAATTGCGTACTATTTCTACTCTATTCCAAAACAGTTATGTAAATCTTTATCTAGGCTGAAAGGGCAGTATGAACAAATAACAAAAAATAAATGGTATGTCCCTCTCCATCTCTTTGTGCACAGTAGCCTTTTCTCAGGTTGTTAGTGCCAGCAGTCAGCTTGAGGATGCGGAGCTGGAAACGTGTCAGGGAGCAGATTCAAGTTCAGAGGCTCTGCCAGCTCCGCCAGGCCCAATGCCACCCTCAAGCTGGTGACAAGCAATTCTAAATCCAGACATTGGCTCCAGTTTACCCCTAGCATGTAATGCTAGCACCACAAAAGGGAGCCAACATGTATCTCCCTGTTTCCTAAAGCAAAGAGAAAGGTGAAGAAGCAGAAGTATTAGCTTTGGGACAAATGTTCTAAATGGGAGGATTTTTTCGGGCTTAAAGGATCATAGAAGTGTGCCTTTTTTGTGTGCCTGCTTTCTTTTTAAAATGGGACTTCTAACGTATTTGTTTACGTATCCTTATCTCTTTTCTCTACTACAGCAGTTTCCTGGTGTGTTAAGGAAAAGAATCAGTTCTGCTTCTAACCAAATCTTTGCACTTAATCTGGGGATATTTTTGCTGCCTGAAGGCAGCTGTATTGGTTACCTGCAGTTCAAAAATCCTTCCAGCGTATGTGCTGATCTCAAACACCGAATTAAACTGCCCTTTAAAGAACATTCACTATTTCAACGGTATGAATGTGCAGATGACTATATATACTTTTCAATAAAATTCTTCCTCTATTGGCAGCAAAAACCCTTTCTTACACTTAAACTTGATTTGTTTTATTGCTTGTTAGCTTAGTTTATAGAAGATTCTACAGCATTTTTATTGCCTCATGGGTTTATTGCATTTTTTAATTGTGATATAATGTGCCAAGTCCTTTGGCAAGGAGGAACTATATTATAGTTTTATAACGGATTTTTTTTTAAGGAGCAAAGTCTAGCAGGAAAGAAAGTATATGCCCCAGGGTAAAAACTGGTGACCTATTTGGTTCAGCAACATAAGACTGAGGAATCTGAGCTCAACATTTCCATCTGAACATCTTTTTTTTTCTTCCAAATTGGGACAGTCTACAATTAAAGTTTTATTTTTATAAACAACAATCCCTTAAGTTGCACATGGAAGGGAGTCTTTGTTGTGAATCAGAAAACACTCTCATACAAAGAGCTGTAGGAATAGACACATAGTCTTTGCTGTATCTTTTGTAATTGCTGCAGATAGCTCAGATACGCTTCTCTGATTTTCCATGCTGCACTTTTAAAGTTAGGAGACACCATACAAAAAGGTTGTGACTAAGATCTAGATAAAATCTTGAATTTCTAGAGTAAGCATAGCCTCTCTCTATGAATCATAGAATCAAAGAATCATAAAATCATAGAACATGCTGAGTTGGAAGGGAGCCATCAGGACCATCGAGTTCAACTCCTGGCCCTGCACCGGACAGTCCCAAGAGTCATGCCATGTGACCAAGAGTGTTGACCAAATGCTTCTTTTGAACTCTGTCAGGTTTGGTGCTGTGACCACTTCCCTGGGGAGCGTGTTCCAGTGCTCAACCACCCTCCAGATATCCAACATAAACCTCCCCCAACTCAACTTCATGCCACTTCCTCAAGTCCTGTCACTGGTCACCAGAGTGAAAACATCTGTACCTGCCCGTCTGCTCGCTCTCATGAGGATGTTGAACTCTGCAATGTGGTCTCCCCTCAGTCTCCTCTTCACCAGGCTGAACAGACCAACTGACCTTAGTCACTTCTCCTATAGCTTCCCCTTAAAGGCCTTCACCATCCTTATGGCCCTCCTTTGGACACTAATAGTTTTATATCCTTCTTATATTGTGGCCCCCAAAACTGCCCCCAGCACTGGAGGTGAGGCAGCCCCAGTGCAGGACAGAGTTGGTCAATCCTCTCCCTTGCCTGGCTGGCGATGCTGTGCCTGATGCACTCCAGGACACAGTTGGCCCTCCAGGCTTCCTACTACTGATTCAAGTTCAACTTGCTGTTGACCAGGACCCCAGATCCCTTTCTGCAGCTTTGCTGTTCAGCCTCTCATTCCCCAGTCTATACACACAACCAGGGCTGCCCTGTCCCAGAATCTGGCACTTACCTACGTTAAACTTTGTATGGTTAGTGACTGCCCGTCTCTCTAATTTGTCGAGGTGTCTCTGAAGGACCTCTCTGCCCTTGAGAAAGCTGAGAGCTCCTCCCGATTTAGTGTTGTCACCAAACGTAGTATTCTTTTGAGTCCCGTGTCCAAATCATTAATGAAGATGCTGAAGGGAACTGGGCAAAGGGTGAAGCCTTGCAGGACCTGATTAGTGGCTGGACACCAGCCTGATGTCCTGTGTCTGACCTGCGGGCCAGTTGCTCACCTATCACGTAGCACAGTTACCCAGCTGTACGCTGGATATTTTGTTCCAGAAGGACACTGTGTGCGATCATATCAAAAGATTTGCTGAAGTCCAAAAAGATTACATCAACTGCCTTCCCTCAATCAACTGGTGGGTTACTTGTCATAAAAGGAAATCAGGTTTGATAAGCCAAACTTTCCCTTCACGAAGTCATGCTGGCTGTGACTGATGACTGTGCTGTCCTTCAGGTGTTTTTCAATATTTCCCAGAATAATTTTTTCTGTTATTTAACTGGGGACTAAAGTAAGCCTGACAGGACTGTAGTTTCCATGTTTCTCCTTGCCCTTCTTGAAAACTGGGAAAACCTTCACCAGCTTTCAGTCAGCTGGGACTTCTATGGGTTCCCAAGGCCGTTCAAAAATCATTGGGAGAGGTTTTGCAATGATATCAGCCAGCTCCTTGAGGATTCTTGGATGAATCCCATCAGGCCCCATAGTTTTGCTGGGAATCAGCTGGAGCAGCAAATCTCCCACAGTTTCAGGGTTGACTAGGAGTTGAACATTCTCACAGCCCTGATCCTCAGCTCAGGGCAGTGAAACTCCCTTGATCAGTCATCTGTGCTGAAGACAGAGGCAAAGAAGGCATTAAACACCTCCACCTTGTCCCTGTCCCTGTTTGTGAGGGGACCATCCTCATCCTGCAACAGGCCAATGTTATTTTTACACCGTCCTTTGACATTAATATATTTGAAAAAACTCTTTATTATCTCCCACATTTCTGGCCAACCTCAACTCCAGTTGAAATTTGGCTGCATGAATTTTCTCCTTACAGTGGCAAGCAACATTTCTGTATTCTTCCCATGTCACCTGAACTTGCTTCCAGTGGGCACAGACCTTCCTTTTTCATCTTACTTCCAAGAGAAGATCCCTATTCAGCCAAGCTTCTGTCTCATCTGCTGTACTTGTGATATTTAGGAATTACCTGGCAATGAATGAAGTAAAGGAATAGACTCAAATCCAGAGAAAGGGTTAAATTAATTATAAACTCATTATTTTTATCTGTAATGGTGATTAAATTCAACAAAACTATTCTTGGATGTCTATCAGTGTATAGACATCTGCAGTTGTGTAACAGTTCATTCCTCCTTAAACCATTCCCATGTCACATGCTCATTTTGCCGTGTTAATAAAAGTAATAAAGTATAGTATACACTGCCCAGTGCATTTACCTTTATACACTTTTCTTTCTTAGCCACCTAAAAGATTTGGTGCTTAGCCTCAATAAATGGTGAATCTAATAATAAGTCTACTCCTCCCCTGCAGTACCAGGAGTCCTCAGCTACAAGGACACAGGGTCAGAAAAAGTAGGTCAAAAGTCATTGCCATATCTATGGTATTCTACAGTTTAATTTCTGTTGCTAGTTTTGGGTTTGTTTCTTTTTTTCTTTTTAACCTAGTGGAAATCGTTTTTTGTCCAAAGCTGTACATGTGATAAATTATTATGTCCTGAATAAAAGAATGCTGTTATTATTTTGATTGTGTTCTTCTTATTTCTTTTTTCCAGCTTTTCTTCTCTTCTGTGTTTTGATTCTGTTTCACACTACAACTAATTGTGTTCTGAAGACAGAAAGGTATTTAGAGGAATAAACTGTCTTTTTCTTAAAAATTTTACCAGCTCATTGTTGGAGTACTACTGCTGTAATTATTAAACAATATGGTATATTAAACAATGTAAATGAAAATATGATTTCCAGATGAACTTTTTCTGTTTTGCACTAGAAGTTGAAATTAAATCTGACACTGCAAGTTTTACTTTAAATGCTTATAGAAGTTCATCTACAGTCAATCTCTATGTCAGCTTATCCCACCCCACTGAGCTTCCCAGAGAGACCCAGAGCTTTGAGTAATATCATCTCCGTCAATGAACATCGTGACATGTCAGAGATCCTTAAAGAAGAATCTTGAAACTTCATACTTTTTATTGATGCTTGAATGGATCATGCAGGAAAAGACATCCAAATGATATTCTGCTCTTAAGAATATAAACTGTGTGTTGTGTTATGCCATCACCAGTGTACCATGACATTTTGCTTTAAAGAAAAAATCCTCATTTATCAAGAAGAAAAGAAATAAATATACAGTATATAAAGTGCAATTAAGACAATTAATAATAGTTATGATGGCCAAGTCATAAAGGAAGTATTTTATAACTGAACTCCTTTAGGAGGCTACCTGCCCTCTATGCACAGGATGCTCCCAGCATGCACTACCAGTCATTACTGCACTCTAACTAAAACAAGAAAATGTGATTGTTGCTGCCTGTTTTGAGCTTCCCATCCCCCCTCCCAAAGACATGTGCTCCAAGTTCCTTTGTTCCAAGCGCGGGCAAAGCCAAATGTAACTCAGACTCTTCAGCAGTGTCTGATTGGCCGCTCACCCCGGGTCCACCCCCAGTCATCCCCTTTCCCCTTCTCCGAATAAAAGATGGTCGAGGGGAGGCAAACGCTCTCTCTCAGCTCAGCTACTTTCCTGTAAACATCTCTGGTCGTCTGTCTCATTTGAAGGCTTCTAACTGCAGGGAATTGAGCGAGCAGGGAGCTATATTTCTTCCTCTTTGCTTCTGCTGATGGTATTTGCTCTGCAGCTGATTCAGGTACCGATTTTAGAGCTACTAAAGTGCTAGATTGCCCGTGCTACCTCTCAAGGCTGCTCGAGGCTTTCTAAGGCATTGAAATACAAGCGCTAGCCGGTATAAAACTGAAAAGATACCTTCCACATGTGATAAAATGCTCAACATGCAGTTTGTATAAAGTTTTACAAATATGTTCTTATCATCGTAGAGATGGGTGTCCCAGAGAATGTATTTGTTGTTCTTATTTTTCATGGTCACCCTATGCCACATTGTGGCTAAGTAACTTGTGCCTTTTCCCAATCAGCGATCAATGGATAACTCATAATTTCCTCCAGATAAATTCTAGTTCAGCCTTCATCATCCAAGACAAATTTGGCGCAGCTATTTTTAGAAGGAAAAAAAGTCACTTGATAACCGCTATTTTGGAAGTGCAACAGCTGTCAGCAGACAGAAACCTCTATTTTTCATCCAGAGGATAAAAGTAGGTCAAGCAGCCTTTTTTCATGCAGACAACATTCAGTCGTTCAGACTGGGGTGAGACTTTGGCTGACACTTGCCACTCTCAAGGCTTTAAGCAAAAGCCAGTTGAGTTTTGTTGACATTGTTTTCCTCACAGTCTTGTAATGCCTTCTCATTAATGAATGCACTTGTTCTTCCTTCAGCAAAATGCATAATCTAGAAAAGCTCTCTGCTGACATATCTATCTCTATGATAATGTTCCAAGGGATTTGCATATTCGAGGTATATAACAGTTTGGCATTTCATTCCAGGCTGCCTCACAGCTGAACAAAGTTCTCAAGTTTTGTCACTGAGGTCAGGGTCAATGTACTACCAGACTGCTTGCTGATCATTTAAAGGGCTCCATTGCATCTGACTCCCTGAACAGCTGCTTTTGGCCAGGCATAGCTTTAGAAGACCCCAATCCTGCATTCAGCTGTTAGTAGGGTTGCATTCCAAAGGATCCAGCCGTGATGGCTTTTTCCTCTCTGACAATGCTTTTTGTCCAGCTGCTGAGAAAAAAAATAAAGGCAGAATCTGAGAGTCATAGAATGGTTTGGGGTAGAAGGGAACTTTGCCATCTACTCCAACCCCCTTTCACTGAGTAGGACATCTTCAACTAGACCAGGTTGCTCAGAGCCCTGTCCAACCTAAACCTGAATGTTTCCAGGGATGGTGTATCTACCACCTCTCTGAGCAATGGTTTCAGTGTTTCACCACCCTTATTATAAAAGCTTGCTTCCCTATATCTAATCTTAATCAACCCTCTCTCAGTCTGAAACCATTACCCCTTGTCCTACCACAAAAATCCCTGCTAAAGTGTCTGTTCCCACCTTTCTTATATGCCCTCCATAAGTACTGAAGGACAGCAATAATACTGTGTGTTTCCTAGTGTTGACAAAACCAGAAATTGTTTATCTATTTCTAGCTCTTTTGGTTTATTTGGAAGTTGTTAAATTTTACCCCAAATAAATATGTTCTTAGGGGAATCTGGTTTCATTTAAAAAGCTCAGTTGTGGTGGAAAAGTTATGAAGTTCTGCTCAATTGTCAAGATGTCAATCTCACGTCACAAATGTGAGATCACAGTTTTGCAGTATCCAAAATAAACAACTAGTTCAGGCTAATGAGTTCCAAAACAAGCTAATAATGGTCTGTAATGCTATAATTTTTTTTTTTTTTAAGTGAGATATTATAGGGAATGGATGGATTACATTCCTTGCCAATGCTGTACACTGTAATCTGTAGCTACTCAAAGAACTCCTGTATGACACTCTGTCATAAACAAACCAGAAACAATTTTTTTCATTTGAAATTTTTCTTTGATAAAGAAGAAAGGGCAGTACAAGAGATCCCTCCCTTATATTTATTTTTATGTGGAAAAAAATCCAAAGGAAAAAAATTGATTTTTTTTCTCTTATTTGATACACAAAGAACTTTAAAAAAAAAATCTTACATCCATTTGCTGTTGGGACATTTCCAGTCTTCTGTGATGTTGGAAATGGGGAAGTGCAAAATGGAAGCTTCTGTTCTAGCAACTCTATGACTTGACACAGAAATAAAAGCCTTTTACAGGGAATCCATTTGTATTCACTCTGGATTTCAAAATTATTTCCATCCACTGACAGCTCTGGAATCTGTGTACTTGTAAATGCAAGATGTGCAGATGTCAGGAGAGGCTGCCAAGAGTCTGGAAAAGCAGCAGAAGCTGGTGTTGTCTGGTTTGATCAGGAAGGGGTTGACAGTCAGACAGTGAAAAGATCCATTTTGTGTGACAAGAAATATTTCCATATATAGAGCATCAAGATGTGTGATCCTTATTTTTTCTGAAACTTGAATGCAAGTGTGCCCATGAGGATTTGTCTGCATATTTAGAATGGAAAAAGACACCACGGCCTGGAAGATCAGCAAAGAGGATGTCAAGGGAGCTGAAATAATAAACAGATTGATGCTGGAATTTTTTCTTTGTTTCTTCATTCATATTCCACTTGGTATAAAAACAGCGATTTTTTAACCATGGAAAGTAGGGAACTGTTTGGAAAGTATTTCATCTAGTGGGAAGACATCAGTTCACTTCAGCTCGAGGGATACACTGCAGCCATTAGTTTTGTACTTGTTTCAGTTCAAATGCATAAGTACAAGGAGTACTTGCCAATAAATATTTTAGTGTACTTTGTTAAACAGTTAGTCTGAAAATATATTACTTAAGATACTTAATACCTAGTTTTTTCTATAGACTAGTGGTGGAGACTTCACTGATTTGGAAATTTTAGAAGAATTGTTAATTTCATGAGTTGTTTACTTTTCAAATTTTGTGATCTGTAGCTTTAGGTATTATTTCAGTTGTTCCTACATGCAAATGGAGCTACCTAGAAACCTTGTGAGCTTAAAACTGGGCCTCTTGGTTTTTTTACCCTCAATGACATTTAAATTACAGAGCTGAGAAAGTAGTTAGAACAATATGGTCTACTGGCCTGTTATCTACCATGAGTTATCCTTGCGCAGTGATTCTCATTAGTCAGTAAGGGACAGCAACATAGCCGCTGGCATGCAAAATATCTGAGGAGACCTATGCGTGGTAAAATTTGTGGAGTTGGTGTAACACAGTTCCTTCCATGAGCTCAGGTATGGAACCTTTCTCAAGAAGAATGGCAAGAGGAAACTTGAGGGAGGAAGAGGAAGGCAGGTGAAGGCTGGAAGTAGGCGCCTCCTGGTACCAGGAAGAAGGCTCCTGCTACACCTGAAAATTTGCAGCTACTGAATAGGTTCACTGCCCTCAAGTTGAGGAGAAGCTGACTGTGCTTTCATGCAGTGCATCTGAACCCTGGACCACAAAAGAGCAGCAGGAGAAAGCAACAGCTGATAGTAGTGAATGACTCCCTGCTGCAAGGACCATAGGCCCCTGACCTGTTGTACAGAAGGGTTTGCTGCTTTCCAGGGGCTCAGGTTTGGGTTGTTGTGTAGCAACTGAGGAAGCTTAACTAACCCAAAATTCTTCTTTCAGTAAAAGTCTTATGGTAGTTTTTGTGAAGCTGAAGTAATAATACAGCTTGTTTTTCATGCACTTTGACACAAGCTTCCTTACCTTGTGTCCAAGGCTCTTGCAGTTGGTGCTATTGAGGCATAATTACTTTTGAACTAGGCTTGACTGTAGTTCAGAACAACCTTAGTCATAAATATTGGCATCCGGAGTGGTCAATCCCTGAGGTAAACTAGAGCAACGTAAACTTTTCTCACATCTCACAGATAACTTACGATATTATTGATTACAGGCTCAGACTGTACTACTAATATCTTTCTTTTTTCTCAGGTATTCATATTTTTTAAATCTTTGCTTTTCCTCAATATCCCTGAACTGCAATTTAAATCACCAGAAAAGGAGTAAAAATATTGAGGCATACATTCCTTGTGCAAAAACTAGAATGAAAAATTTGGGGTGGGCTGAGAAAGAATGTATGTGTATATAATTTTAGGACTTCCATGGTTTTATATCATCAGTGTATTCTTATAAAATAGCCAACATACAGCTATCATATACCATTACACTGATAGGAACACTGCTTTCTTATAACACTGTTATAAAGACTAACTATGTAATACGTAAGATTTTAAAACAAAGGAATACATATTATGATCTTTTAAATGATTGTTTTCTCTGATGTTTTTAGGATGTGTGTACTTACCAAGTAAAGGAAATAAATATTCATATTTAATCTTTTTTTTTGTGTAAAAGTGATGTTAAATAATACCTGTAACATTAGCAATACAGCTTTACAGAAGAATAAACATTTTAGTTTGAAAACACTCTTGCACCCTGTTTAATACCTAAATGGGGATTAATAAAAATTTCCAGGTTTTTGCCAGCAGCGATTAGATGGAATGACCCACTTGAAACAGATCTTCATTTAGTTCTTGTCTGTATCATCTAAAAAAATAAACAATTTATAGTGTGAATCTAGGTTCCTTTCAGTCATAAGAGCAGAAAATGAATAGTTCATTCTTTCTAAGAGCTGATTCATTCCTTTTTTGATAGCAGAAGAGTGAGAAGTGGCAGACAGAGGCATGGAAAAGACTATTCACCAACCTGAAACCTTCTTTCTCTTACTCTATAAGGGTGAGACTTACAAAACTCATATTCAAAACAGCAGTTGGTCTAATGGCAGAGTAGTACTGCTTCAGTGATTATAAAGCAAGTCAAGAATGCTGAATTTGAACTTTCTAATGGATTAGATGTAGGTAAGATTCTCAAAAAAACCCCCCAAAAAAGTCAAACTTTTAAACAACATAAAGGTAGAAGAGTAAAAAAAGCACAGAATGGAAAATATATCTTTTGAAATTCTTTATTCATTTTATACATTCAACAACCACTTTCTGCAGTGTCTGAACTATACAGAATTTTCCTCTGCTGAAACTATAGCTTGTTGTCCATTTCCCTGGTACAGGAAAGACATTTCAGTATATTCAAGACTGTTTGTTATTTTCAAGGGAACAAATCTCCCTAAGGCTTTTCTATATATACATATAAATATATACAGACTTATATTTGAATATGCACATACAAGTCAATAATTATGTGTACAATTATATATATACACATACATATATATGTAATTTTAAAGGTACATAGAAGGTCATAACGTGATTTAATTGTACTTTTTTCTGCTTATAAACTTTAGATTGAGGGATTTTTCTCTTGGAAGCTGAAAAATAGAGAGAGATAAAAGGAGTAGCTGTATTGCTGGCAAGCCACTCACATTTATCATCATCATCCTGGGCTGACATTGTAGAGGAAAGTCTCAATACATATTTAATTAAACTTCTTGTTCTTCCTCAAATGAGGGCTTAGGATATAGGGAAACATAAGATGAAATGTGTGCTACAGCTGAATTTAGCATAATGCGTCCATGACTCTCAGTTTTGGAAGGACGCCAGATCTAAATAACTGGCAGCTAAAAAAATGGGGGCCAGGGAGGATTAGCCTGTTTACTAAAAGGTACTTTTATTTTAGTGAGATCTGGATTTATCTTTTATTGCTTTACTTTAGTAGAATTAGAATCAGAAATGAAGCTTTAATTTATAACATAAAGCAAATTAATGAAACTAAATTAGAACAATCATAAAATTATAATAGCAACCAAAAAGTAAGAGAGAATTATCACTCTGTGAATGGAAGAGCTTCTTTATGAACATCAGAAGTAGCACCATGCCCCAAACTGAAATAAAGCATATAATAAAAAATGGGAAATTATGGCTGTTTCAGCATAAATACAAATACCTTGTGAGCTATTCCAGATTATTACAAAAAACCAATATAATGGAACTGTATCTACGGACTATCTAAATACAACAAATATAATGTTATGCTCAATGTAGAGAATTGTCTCCAATATTTTTTACCTTCAATACCTTGGATTCAAGGCTTACAAAAACCTGCAGGGTTAAATAAATTTTTTGCATATTTTTGACACATATTTTCAACTCATATTTTCGACACGTATTTTCAACATATAATTTCAAAATTATTTTCCAAGAAATTAGAGTTCTGAATAAACTCTGCACTACACCCTGAATAAAGAGTTAAGCCTATTCTCAACTTACTAGCACCCGCTCCAGCATAAACTGTGGAACCTTCACCTTTCCTTTCCTTGTTGAAGATATATTTCCATTTTCAAATATCCCAAAATGCATGCCACACCACAATTAGTGAACACTTTGATATTTCCTGCCCATCTCCCAGATGGTAAGAGCAGCCAGTGTTTTCTGTAAAGCATTTAGATGCTTGTGTATGGGAGTGGGTGCCTATTGTTGGGTGTATGTCTGAACAATTTTTCCTCATCCTTGAGACCAGCAGAGAGGGCAGAGTACTATCAGCTCATCACAATATCCTTTAGCATCCTTCTTCTTTTCAAGGAAGGATGAAGTGTCAGCTTTCAGATACTGAGGGATATTTCTTAGATGTGTGACTACCACACCAGGGAACAGGGAACAGGGAGAGCTACTAGAAGTGATTAAGTTGTTTTATTTTAATAAAAATTTTAGTTGTATTGTTAATGAGGCTTTTCTGCATTAAATAGTCCGGACTATTAAAGTGTAGAAACATTAATGGCACTAACAACAAATTCTTATCTCTCTGTAAGAGATGCATTCACTTTTGCTCTTTAGAAGATTTTGAAGCCTAGGAATCTTTTTGCCTGCTTTTCCTAAGCACACAGTAGTCTTCCTTTACAGTATAACCCAGAAAAAGAAATTTTCCACGGTAAATGCTATATGGTTTGTGATTATGTGATTATATACACCTTAGATAATTTTGGTTGAGTATTTCCGAGCTGAGTGAAGCATGTCTTCATTCCAAGTTAATTTGTATCTCATATTGCATTCTTTCATGCTTTTGAATCCACTGGTACTAAGAAGAATAATGAGTTTGGGCCTCAGATTCGATCTTCCCCAGGAAGTTTTTGAATGAAACCAATGCAACTGCTGTGATTCAAAGAAAGCTCAAAGCTTATTCATGGTCTGAGCATGACTACTGGATTGTAGTTACCATGATTTTAGCTGTCATTTAGTCCTTTTCCAGTTGATTTGCGAATTGTGATGGAGTTTAGTCAATTGCTATGTGCCCAGGTGCTCAGATGGAGTGCATGTGTGTATACTTGTCTGTAGGTAGCTATGGCACTTGCACTCAGGAGACAGTTCAAGTATTTATGTTTAGATACAAGATTTAATAGCTGAGAAGCAGAGGTGCTATTTAATTTATGCCCTGTCAGGCTCAGTTTTAGAGAACAGCCTTCCTAACTCACTGAATGACCAACACAAAATACAAAATCTGACTTTTAAAACTCAAAACACATAAATGAACACTAAACAGAATCACATAAAACTTTGATTTTCACCTGCAAGAAGAAGATAGCATTACAATTTTGAGATATTTTTTGAGAAAATAAAAGTGTATTTGTTGTATGTGCATGTGCACATGCATGTGTGCATCCACATATTAGCTGGTTTCTTAAAATAGCTGCTTTGATACATGACACCCCTCAGGGTGTAGTATATGGTAAGTAGCTTAATTGCAGTGTGGCAAAGAGTGATCCTCATACAGCCTTACAGAGGTTCACTGAAGAGCATGTAACCTGGAAAAACCAAATTAAGTTTAAAGTTGTTGTAACTTTTTTGGAAATTAATTTTTGTGAGAAAATTATATTTTGCTTGGAAAATATTTCTTATGTGCCTGCAGACAGAGACAGAAAGAGAGACTGCAGAACCTACAGTTGGTGGATGGCAAATGTCTTTGCTCTGCATTAGACTCTATTCACAGATACCTGAACTTAGCTCAAAACCTGGAAACAATGGGGACAGCACAGAAGGCTATGGAATTAAATGTATTCTTCTTACCAACAAGAACTTATTACATTATAAATTTTCCACAGTACAGAACAAAAAACATCCACCATTTTGATAAGTGTTCTTCTGACTCTTGGTCAGGAAAAAATCTCAATGAAACAGTACATTTGTCTACCAGTTTAAAGGCAGAGTTGGGATTCTAGCATGTATTTATAGTCTCTGTGGTGGCATTGGAATAATACAGAAAAGAAGAACAAGGGCAAGAGGAAAATGATAAAGGAGTGGAAGTGCATCAAAACAGTGGTCAGCCAATATTCTAGTTGCTACTTCACTATTGTGTGTCACCATGAAAAGCATGCTGTCAGCTCCTCAGCTGTTATCTAATAACCTTTCTGCTCTACCACTGTGAAAGGTATTTGGTAACATTGTCATGGGAATTGCCAGAGTGCAGCACCATCAATTCCCACCACATCAGAGGAAATCTACTTGCTGATAATTTGTGAAATTGGAAATTCTAAGGTGGGTAAAAAAACTTGTTGATAGGAGAGAAAGCAATGACACATCAAAAAGGAACACTACTAGGGTTTTCCTAGTCCTGAAAATGCTTTTTGTAACATGTATTTTTAGTTAATAGATCCTCTAGTTCAAGTAATAAAACTAATGTATCTTACGACCATCATAAAGGGCTCTTATATTTTGGGGGTTTTTTGAACAATGTTTTTTTTAAGGAACCTGCAGTTTCATGTGCCTGCCACTTCTGATAGTTGCTCGTTATATCATTGCCTTCCAGAACAGTAAGTTTAGTCAATGAAATTCCATTTATCATCATCTCACACACATTAATTTCTTATATGGCTGTGGAGTTCTTCATAAATTAATCTGATTTTAGACAGTTTGGAGCTGCCCACATCCGGAGAAGTACAATGTGTCCACGGGCAGAAAGCTGCAGCAAATATAAGCAACCAGGAATAAATTTAAAACGGAAGCAGACATCACTCAATCCCACCTGTAGTTACCAGTTTTTCACTGATGTCATTATCTCAACCTCTTGAGCTATAATAATAGCATACTTTGCAGAATTGTGAGAACATGAAATTTTATTTTTAAACTTCTAGTGCTCTGAGCTGGCAGTTGGATTTTAATTTTCCACAAGACTCAGTTACTTCTGAATTATGTTATTTTTTCTCCATAATATGCTCATTTCCTGATATGTATTGGCACCAGTTTAAGATCTGATGCTGCACACTCTGGGAAAATTAGATATATAATGAAAAATGTTTAGCTTTCTTGTTTTAGTCACAACATTTTATGCTTGTGTGACATATTTTTTTATTTTTTGCTAGTTCATATTTTTTATACAACCTTAGACAAATTGAGCTAATTAGTCTAAAATCAAACCAGAAGATTTACTGCTGAAATAGAAATTCTTAAGATTCCTAAATGATTTCTTTTAAGCAGACAATTATGATGATATAATATCAGGTATCAACAGGAAGCATGGTCATATAATAAATATTTTTTATTCAAGGTTATTTTTAATTTCATTAAGTTCAACTACACTTAAACACTTGCTAAGTAAAAGCTTTATAAATCATTGCTTATCTGTGCACTTACTGAGTATATAAATTTAAAAGAAAAGTTTTGTAAACCAGGAAGAGAGAAGAAATCATATACTTTATGGTATACTTAGTACAGGTATTTGTAAATATCAGAATAATATTGCTGTAATAAAGATTTTTAAAAAAGGGACCTAGGATGAGAAATGAGACATATTAAAGGAATCTGAAAGGTATACCATTACATTGATTTATATAAAAATGTATTATCTTAGTTCATATAAAGATTTTTTACCTTGGCTTTTGTATTTTTACCTTATATATGTGAATCTCTCTGCACAGGCAATAGAAACAGGTAAACCTTAGATAAGACTCATCCCATCTTAAAAGGGATGTTTCAGGTATTTCAGATTAACTACTTATAGCATGACCTTGCATATAAGTGGAGCATAGTTCTCAGCCAAGTTTCTGTGGGATGGCAATATTTAGGTAGTGTACTGCTAGCATAATTCTCAATTCAGTACGATTGAGAAAAGGAGAAAGCACGTCCTAGAGGAACAGAGATCTGAACATCCAATCTGTGTTTGGGTGTCTGTAAAAACTAAGTTCCATTCCTTTTATATTCTTGTTATAATACAGTGGGACTGTATAAGTCTAACATAATTATTTAAACACTGTTTTGGGGAGAGAAATAAGAGAAATATTTCAAAAGAGCAGGAAATATGTCAGATGACACTCTGTATTCAGAAATCAAGCCAGGCAAAGATCTTTTTCCAGAAGGCTGTAACAAACCTTTGTTCATCTGTGCTAGAGTTTTACTCATTTCTAGGCTGTAAAAAAGAAATATTTATGACATTATATACCTATTGGACTAAAAATGTACTACCTCTATAAATACGGCAACTTAAAAATAAGGAATGATCTGACCCAAAGAACACAAAATGAGATTTTTAAGGGTAAATTTTATGAGGTTAGGAATAAATATTAAAAAAACCCAAACAAAGAGACAAAAAACCCAAAACCAAACCAAAACACATTATCAGGACAGTGTGTACAAAAAACCCCCTCAGAACTGCCATGCTTTTCTCTGCTTTTGTACGTAAGTTGGGGGAAGGCCAACTTCTTTCTTCTTTTTGTCCTTTTTAATTCTGGAAAACAACTCCTTTGGAGTTAAAGTGACAAGCAAACAAAGTAATTTGTCTGGACTAGTATTTAGCAATAATGTTGGTATCCTTCAAGGATGAAATATAGTAGTGTCCAGAGTATAGGTAAGGATGTATAGTTTTCTATTCCAAACTAAGGAATTAAGTTGGTCAAAGATTTGATAGTTGTTGTAGAGCCTCATTTTTCTTTAAACAAAATTCCTCAGTAGGTTTTAAGGATTTTAGATCAGTCATTAAGACCCAAAAAACATTATCATCGGCCAGACGGTTCCAGGACTGCTGATCAATGTTGCCTTTTCTCATTCCTTCAATAATCAGGCTTCCCATTTGCTTCCATCTGGAGGTTTATGTCAATCTTTGTGATTTCATGCACCATAGGCTGAGTTGATACATCTTAATGAAACTGGCAGGAACACCATAAATTTTGATCTTTTCCCTATCAAGATGGTTATGCATTTATTTTGTGAATTAGTTGAGTATTTAAAACAGTATTTTTAGTTTTCTAGAATTTTAATTTTAAATCTTTGTGCTTACCATTTTCTGAAACTATGTTAAATATACATTCAATCTTTTCCTCTAAATTAAACTGTTATCCTACTAAGAATATCATAAAAATATTTTTTCAATTTTTTACACAATTATGTCACTATATTTTCATTTTTTTACAGTTGGAGAACATAGTAATTATCCATAATTTGCACAGCAATCCCAGAGTTGGCAATAGGTTTCTTTTCAGAAAACTGGTTCAGAGTTGTCCCATTTTTCTGAAACCCTCCTCCCTAGGGCTCTGATGTCTGTAATTTATGCCCTAGTTTGGTGCCACATTGCTCTGTGTCCTTGACCCAGTCTTACAAACAGTTGTTAAATTGTGAGAAAGTCTGTGAAAAGAAGAGATATAAAACAAGTAAAAGCACAGACAAAAGTACAATTGCTGAGACAGTATTAGCAACGCAACGATTCACAAGAAGAAATACTGATGTGAAAGTTTACAAAAATCCCAAGGATAAGGTCAAAGAATCAGGAGACAGGAGGTCAGAGGCCTTTGCAATTTCTCCTGACTCTGGCTGCTTACCTGGCAGACACTCATCAAGGCTGGTGAACTTATTAATGTTTAGGTGAGGAGTTTGCTAGTCCTTGTGGTTTAATGTATCTCTTGGTCAATAAATACATTTGCACTCTCAGTTGTGTATATTCTGCTTACAGAATGTCCTTCAGAATGGCAAAAACTCTCAGAAAGAGATGATTTGGAAAGGAAACATCACCATTAGAACATAATTGCAATTTGTCTCTTCCATTGTTAGACAGGGGTTATAGATATCACAGAAACAGATATCTGTGTTACATTGAGGTAGCACTTTTACTGAGGTAGAAGTATTATCACAAAACACACAGCTGTAGAAACAGGGTCTCTCTCTTCCAAAAATTTCCCCTGAGTCCAGTTGAGTCATACTAACGTATTATGTTTATACACAAAAAGATTTGATATTTAAGTGTAATTACTGAAGTCTTATTTCCTAATGAATACTAAAGTCATTGCTCAAAAAGTGCATGTCTTCCACTGACATCCTATACTTTAGATCTAAATTTCAAATGATGCTGGAAATAAGGGAGAAAATCTGGAGTCAGAGAGAAAAAAAACATTGCAATAACAGGTTTGTTATTTAAAAATGTCCCTAATTTCAGTTTAGGTCCAGATACAGTTAATAGCCTAGACCCTACAATTTGGATGTTGAGAAAGAAACCCAAATTTCTTTTTTAAAGCTATTTGTAACAATAAAATAAAAATAAAAACACTGTATCATAATAAAGAATCAGATGATGGAAAGCCAAAGTAAAACTTGTTTAAAGTTTTATTGCTTTACCAAGCTATGTAAACAACAACCATGATCTTATTTGCTTTGTACAGCAAATTATAGTTTCCCTACTAGAAGTTCTAGAGTGTGCTTAATTTAAAAAACTGAAAACTGTCTTGAAAAATTAAATGAATAAAAATGGAACTAAAAAGGTTTTTATAATTATATATATTTCCAAGGAAAGTCCATGAAAATCTACATGTCATTTTTTCTGTCTGAGCACGGGCAACGTGTAACTTACAGCTTCTCCAGGTTAGATGTTTAGTTAGAAGCCCTAAGTGATTTCTTAATTTATGGTCACAAATGTATCCTTGTAGAAATGTTACCATCATGTCCATTTCTCTCCTCTTGCACCTGAATACAGTACACAGCCGTCCTTGAAACACCTGAGAACTGACAAAGTCTGCAACTGATAGGACAGAACCTCTTTCTTAACATAGCTATTAACAATAATAATAATAATAATGTAAAGTAATCCAAATATTTTAGATGAAGCTGTAAGTAATTACTCTGAACCTACAGTCAAGTCTTCTAGACTTTCACGATCAGAGGCAATTACACCGAAGTTTGCAAAATAACAGCAGGTATTTATAGGAAAAAAAAATGGTAGAAAAATCACAGCTGTCATTGTATCACCATAAGTATCAAACTGCATTTTCTTGTCTTTTCTGTTTGATTTTCCCAGAAGAAAGAATTTCCCTCTTTTGGAATGAAAATAATCTGTTTACTTTTTTGGATATACATATATTAAAAAAAATTTCCCATCCTCATCAGAAATTCAAATCCCGTGTTTACAAAGTGCCATGTGATTTCTTCCCAGGAACTGCAGCAAGGAGATAACTTTTTAACCAATTATTTTCAAAATTATTTTCAGCAGATGGTTTACATTCCCTCATCCACCTGATGAGCCTAGCAGCTTACATGTAAAGAAGATAGCTCTGTTGTCTTTCAAGACTCTCTGCAGGTAAGAGCATAAAGTAAGAGTATAATCTTTCCCCTAATTACTACTGATGTATGATAAAACATACTGTAGTTTTATAGGGGTTTGACACATTGAAACATAAAAGGCTCTTAAATGGTTCTGTGCTCCCTTTTCTATAAGGTCAGGTAGTTTTCTTAACCACTTTTGTCAGCTGTATTAACCTTCAAAAACTACTTCTGTTTATTGTAGTTTGGATACTTAAACCTCTAAAGGCTAATTTATTCTCTGCTTCTAGGCAATCAGAATTTTGCCTTGTTTTGCTAAGCTACATCAATTTAACCTGAGTGTGAATTTGACCTAGTTAATATTACTGGACCGTTGATGTGACCCTTCAGAATGAAAAGTTTTCTTCTTCCAGTACTGAGCGGCAGATAGAAATTAAACTAAGAATAAAGCCAAACAAAGGACAAATTAGGAAAAAAACATGTTTTAAAGTGTAAGCCCAGGAACTGGAACTAGCATTTAAATTCCTTTAGAAAAGTCCTGATGTTTTATAAGAGTCTGAGGAGTCATTGCGTAATACCTGTATCACCTCAATTACCTTTGCCTGGATGCATGAGATGTCAAGGAATAAAATTAGGCTTTATAGTCAGTGGAATCAAGGAATAAAATTAGGCTTTATAGTCAGTGGAATCATATGACAGAGCTCCCTTCTCCTGGGGTGACACCAACAGAACAACGACTTTATAGGATATAGTGCAAAATGTGTGCCAAAGAAAAGAGCTAGGCACCAAGGGAGTGAAATTTCAAAAGGAAATTCTGTAAATGAAAGCAATCTTGTAGCTGTACGTGTCTGCAGTGAAAGTAGGCATATAAAAAAGTCTGCTCTTTGTGGCATCAGGAGACTGTGTGAAGCATGTGAGCACACGCATGACTCCAAAACCAAAGGAGTAAAATGACTAAAGACTAAAATAGATATAATAGAATTTTTCATTTAAAATACACAATCACCTACAATGATCCTCTAGTCTAACTACCTGACCTCTTCAGGTCTGACCAAAAGCTTAAACATGTCGTTCAAGGGCATTGTCTAAATACCTCTTAAACACTGACAGGCTTGGAGTATCGACTACTCTCTAAGAAGTCTGTTTCAGTGCTTGCCCACCTCCTCAGATAAGAAATATTTCCTTATGTCCAGTCTATACCTCCCCACGTGCAACTTTGAACCATTCCCACACACTTCCTAGCACTGGATACCAGGGAAAAGAGACAAGCATCTCCGTTTTCACATCCCTTCCTCAGGAAGCTGTGGAAAGCAATGAAGTTGTCCCTCAGCCTCCTTTTCTCTGAACTAGACAAGCCCAAAGTGCTCAGCCATTCCACACAGCACAGGCTCTCCAGCCCTTTCACCAACTTTGTTGATCTTCTCTGGATGTATTCAAGAACGATCACATCCTTCTTAAATTGGGGGGCCAAGAAGTTCACACAGTACTCAAGGTGAAGCCGTATTAACATTTAATACAGCAGAATAACACTCTCTTTTAACCCGTTGGTTATACTGTGTTCACTGCACCCCAGGTTTCAGTTTTCCCTTTGGGCTCCAAAGCCTACTGATGACTTATGCTGAGCCTGCTGTCAATCAGCACCCCTAGAGCCCTTTCTGCCAGACAGCCCTCCAGCCACTTCCAATTTATAATATGTGCAGGACGTTAAATCATCCTATATGCAGAATCCAGCATTTGACTTGTTAATTTTCATTCCATTAGTCATTGCCCAAAACTCCAATCTTCCTACATCAATCTGCAAGGCCTCCTATCCCTCAAGAGAGTCAACAGCACTTCTCAGTTTGGTATCATCACCAAACTTGCTAATGTTTCTTTCAGCTCTTATGTTCAGATCATTGATAAAAGTATTGAGCAGAATTGGTCCTAGAGCTGAATGCTGAAGAACACCATCCAGATGTACCCCCACTTACCACAACACTTTGAGCTCTGCCCTTCAGCCAGTGCACCCAGCATCCCTGCTCTCAGCTTTTCCTGGTAGGAAAAATGCTCTAGGCCCCATAAAATCTTCATGGGCCTCTTTTGGACTCTCTCCAGTATTCCCATATTTCCTATATGGTGGACCCTGCACTCCAGTATGCTGCACAGGGATACCCTTTGCCACAAGGGCAGTTAGCTGGCTCATGCTTGACTGGGAGCCATGGGAGCCAGAGCTGCCAGGTCCTTTTTTACCAAGCCACTTGGGAAACAGGGGATGTGTATACGGGGGCAGTGGGTTGTTTGTCTCCAGGTGCAGGTCTCTACATCTGTCCTTTGCTGAACTTCATGAGGTTCCTGTCAGCCCATTTCTTCATCTTGTTGACGTTCTGGATAGCAGCATGATCCTCCGTTGTATCCCTCCTCCCAATTTTGTGTCATCTGCAAACTTGATGAGACCATGTTCTGCTCTGTCATCCAGCTCATTAATGAAGATGTTGAACAGGATTGAACTCTTGAGTTACCATGATGCCTGGCTACACTGCTAGGCAGTTATTGGCCTTCAAATAGACTTCATGCTTTTAATTCTGTAGTTGAAAAAAGAATGTCTGTCTTCCCACTGTTTTTGAAAAAAAATAATACTGAATTATTTATTTTGTAAAGCACCATGCTATTATGAAAATGTGAAACCTCCCAAATGCCTAGAGATGGGTCAAATTAATCAGATTTAGGTTAGAAAAATAGTATCATATTAACAATAAGCAAAGAAAGCACAGACTGTTGCTGAAAAATGAAAGTAATTCCAGCAGACAAATAAGAAAAGACTTCAAATAAAAGTAATGAAAACTCTTCTCAGAAAAATAATTCACGTGGAAGAATGCACTCCTTTTTTACAACAGTATATAGAAATATAAAAGAAACAATGAATGAAGCAAAAATGTTCATGGATATAGAATTGGACAGTGTATTCTCCTCTTCCCCATAGCCATATAAAATGTAGTTTGAAGAGCTGTCATTCTCAGGGTAATATGTCAAACCAGATTTTGTCACAGGTCAAAAAATGTGTATGACTGAGAAAAAAAGGCTGGCAGTGATCTATGAGGAGAAAAGGGCCATGTTACTATTGAATGAGCTGAAGATCAAGAGATAGGATGCTCTTCAGCAGATGTTTTTTCCTTTTAAATGGAGAGATGTTTAAAACTGTTCAAGCTGTAAGGAAAATGCCTTTAAAAACTTTCAGCCAGAGCACCTAATCAAAACTGGGGAGGGAGGGAGGGGGGGATGGGAGGAGGGGAAGGTGTATGTATTTGTAAACAGCACATGAGATTCACTGGTATCATGGGTAGATGTAACAGGCACTATTTATGGGAACCTAGAACTAACATTTCTTACAATGACAGGATCATTTTAATCTATGTTCTCATAGTCAAATATCTTGTTATGTGACTAATAATTTTCTTTTTTATTCTAGTTCTTAAATTATATAGGGGGTTTGGGTTTTCTACATTTTTTGATCATTCAGCACCTTATATCACTATGAGAAGATCATGGATACCATGCAAAACTAATCATAAAATCGGTTTGAAGGAACTTCTCTAGAAACCTCCCTGTGAGCTAATAACAGTCACTCCAAAGCTATCAAATAAATTGTCCTGTTAATTTTTAAGGCATTTCATTTCTTTCCATTTGAACAAATCCATATTTCCTTCGGTATAATGAATAACTTACTGTGGGCACTAAATATCTTATTGAAACCTAAACAAATAATTTTTTTCACTTGAACTACTCTGCCTTTAGAACTGTTTGCTGTTGGATCACCAATGATTCTTACATTTGATCTCTATAGCCACCTTGAGCAAAGAAATGTGATAAATCCAGTGTCAGGTTAGTTTATATAGCTGAGTAAGTTTGAATAACTCTGGTACCTGAAAACGTGTGAAAGAAACAGATTTTCCAGCAGCTATTTATGATCAGTGATTGACCAGTTACATCTTCAACAGCTTGGACTGTCAGTAGCAGTCAGTAGAACCTTGTTGTCAGCAAAAAGTCCCAGGACAGAAAACCTGTTAAGTAATTATCAGTGTTCAATATGCTTGAGTTAGTGAGTGAGTTAGGGATCCTATGTAATCTTCATCATAGCGGAAATACTTCATAACTTCTTGAAGCAATAGAACATCTCACAGAAGATTATTTATTTAATATATATAATACAATAACATGTATAATGTGTGTTTTGGCAACTACAGATTCTTCAATATTTTTTAATATCTTTACTAAAAAGTTAAGGTGGAAATTTAGTATAAGTGATATGTGAGGTTGACTTGTTACCTCACTTGTTTACTTTTCATGTTAGAATAGATAAGCAAGAGAAAAGTAAACAAATTTTACCACCTACAAGCAGATTTATTTTCTTGTCATGCTAATAAAATCATTATCATCGGAGCTAGTATACCAGCATTACAGACAGGGGTTTTTTCCACCATTATTTCCAGTGCTGTATTAGTTTTTTGAAGGATGGAAGGAGAAGAATGTGAAGGAACAATAGTTCTCCAAAACCAATATCTTTCATGTAAATATATAGGGTTTTAAGGAGTCCTTTGCTAAAGATATGTCTTGGTTTCTTTCTGAAAAAGCAATGGACACACCAGTAGAGCCAGTACTGGGCAGCTTGCAAAGGCTGTTACTTTCCACATCAGCAACATTTCTTTGTGTTTCTTTTCTGACTGAGGCCCTTGTCTGAGCAACTAGGAATTCAGTTACAAAATTTCAGCAGTTTGTGGTACAGGCAGAACTACTCTATATCGATAAGTACACAGTGGTAAAACTTAGTAAAGCTACAGTTACTGAATTGTGCCCTCTGGATCTTGTTAAAAAAATGTCAGATGAACTATCAGTTCTTGACTTGAAGTGTGTCAACTGTCATTATGCATAACAGGTATATGCACAGATGTAAATTTTTGAAATGCAAAAAAATCACTATTTTATTTCATTTGGGCTGCTGGTTCACAAGTGCTTGACAGAAATAGTTTGTGTTGCCATAACCTCAGTGTCGTGGTTTAGGAATGTGTACCCCCCAGTTTAGCGCTCTGGGATTCTCCTAAACAGGTACCACTGTGCGCTGAGATTCTCCTAAACAGGTACTGCTTGTGCACTCCCCCTTCCTCTCTCCCTCTCCCCTTTCTGTCTGGCTGGAGAGAAGAACTGGAGGCACAAAAGGTAAAGACCATGGGTTGAGATAAGAACAGTTTACTGGAAACAGCAATGAGATAGGTAAAGACCATGGGTTGAGATAAGAACAATTTGCTGGAAACAGCAATGCGATAGGAAAACAAACAAGAACAGTAAAAATATTATAAAAAAAGCAAACAAAAGAGATTGTGAGTCACATGCAAAAATACTCACTAGGGAGCTCAACCTGACCATAGCCATGCCACCCCTACTGCTTCATCCAGCTGGGAACCAATGTCACCCCACCGCTCCCTCCAGCTTGGGACTGGCGTTACCCAACTGCTCCCTCCAGCTCAGGACCGGCACCATGCTTACTTGACCAGAAGCAACCCCCTTCTCCTCGCAAAAGAGTCCCTTTCCCCCCACCCCCAGCAATGATGTGAGGTGGTATAGAGCAATCTCTGGGTCCTAGCTGTGCCCCCTCCTGGCTACTGCAAAAATTAACCCTGTCATGGCCAGAACCAGGACACTCACACAATAGAAATTAACTGGATTAGCATTTAACACTGATTTTTTGAACTATCCTGAAATTTCTGAAGATAATACTGGTTCAGCTCTTCTTTTATAACCTGAATGATTCAACTCATAGTAATGTATTTCAATTTATTTAAAGTTCTGTGTTTGGTTTTGTTACCTCACATATCTTCAGCCACCAAAAACACAGTTTGGGTTTTTTTAAGACATAACTGAAACTTGGGCTTTTATGCAATCTCTAGAAATAGCCTATCCAATTGTTAAACTTACAACTTTCAGGAGACTGTACTAGAAACATTGCAATAAATAATGTTGTATCACAGTGAATAAGATAACTGGAATTTGCCATTATAAATATAATATGAAAAAAAAGTAGGCCCTGTGGAATAAGTTCTAATTCAAATCTAGCACAAAATTTTATAACTTTTTTTGCAGCGACCATTTACCCTGAATGGTGACCCATAGTTTGGAAATGATCTTGGGTTTTTCTTCCAGATAAGTGTGCACTAGCAGCTGTAGAACAGACTACATTTTAAGACTATTCAAATGAAATAGCCACACATTAGCTGTATATTAATAACCTCTATATCTGACTTATGACTAGTGGTCTAACTTTTCTGTGAAAGAAATTCTAAGAAAACTGAATGCAAACATTTTCAGTCTTTACAGTCACCCCTGCAAATATTAAAATATTTTTTAAAAACAAATTTACTTCTTCATTCCAAGAAACATTATCCACTTAGATACAACAATTTTGTGTGGAACTGGCATGAATTCTTGATCTAGGCCATGTTAAATACTATTAAAAAAAAAAAAATTGTTATGTATTTCTTTGGAAAGAAATCAAGTTTTTCACTCTGAGCAAAATAATGCTCAACCAAAGCAAGTAACAGAAGGTATCTGGGACTGCATTTACAGAATGGGGTAATTTGGTGCTCTATTTGTTAGTCAGTACGTAATCTGTATCAGTTCTGTTTAGAGCTGAGTGCACTCCTCTTGCCACACAAGTAGTAACAGATAAAACATGTCCTGACTAGAAGAGCTGAGTGTCAAAGATAAGAGGAATTTCTTTATTAAATGTTTTTATTTGTATGATCATTTCCATGAGCATGCCATAATACAGTATTATCAGCATGGCTTGTCATATAAACAGTCAAGGGAAGTGGGGGAATAGCTATTAACATCCATGCACAACTTACACATTTTTCTTTAACCAGTTTTGACTGTGTGGACACATTTTACCAGCCTTGTTTGTGTGTCACTTTTTGTTTGAACATAATTTTCAAATGTATTTCAGTACCTGACAATTGCACTGGTAATTTTTGGTAAACATTAACTCTATGTTGATTATGATCTTAACGTCATGAGTATTTCTAATGCTTGCCATTAAAAATGGCAAGTTTAAGAAGCTGCTGTATGTTAACTCTTGCAGTCTTTTGAGAACTCTGTAGAGCTCAAACATTGGCAGCAAGATGAAGGTAATGTGTATATTATTTCATGCAAATCCCTTAGTGAGAGAAAGAACTTGTTTACAGACACATACACCCACACACAAAAGAGAGATATGTGAAGGTGAAAACCAGTAGCAACGAAATCTTCTTGTAATAGATGAAATAATTGTACAAAATATTATCCATTTATCATCTTTAAAAATGGAAGTGTAAAATCACCCAAAAAATAGAGTAATCAAGCATTAGTTCAATAGTTGATTTCAGATTGTGCTAAAATATTTAAATTTAAATGAAATTTTCTGGCTTCTAAGTCTAAGGGAGAGGATTTATCACTTCAGCTGAAACCAAAGAAAGGATCTTCAACTGGTGGTGAGTTTCAGAAAAAGGAATGTGTGCTTAGTAATAGGAATTTTGAGCTAGAACCGTGTTTCATGTCTCATGAGGAGCATGCACAGACACTGCCTGCGGGCACCATTCCTGCTCAGGGTGGTTCCACCATTCAAATTGCACAGACCAGGTAAATACCAGTGAGTATTCAGGGAAATATGTTTAAAAGATTCTTTTTCCAAAAATAGACATATAAGAATCACAGAAAGAAAGTGAATATGTTATCAGTACTTCTTAGGCTTTTTGCAAACAGTCTATATTTAAAATAATTTCAGTATAAAGTTAAACTGTTTACAATGAACAGAGTACAGCTAAGACTTTGTGGATACATGATTTAAGCCAGTTTGCAGGATTTACTCCAGTTTTAAATCAAAATGACAGTAAGCTCTGGGAACATGCCAAACTCAGGCTGGCAATTTCCAACTCCTCCAATCATCTCCCACAAAAAATTATACAGGAGAAAAAGAATTTAATAAAGTGTCATTATCAAATCACGAGCTTGTCTGATATTTTATGAACAAATAGAATCTAGAAAAATCATTTTTCATATGCACAACAAAGCAATTCGGTTTCCAAGTGAAATGTTAGCAGAGTGCTGTAAATTGTACAATTAGACCCTGGTCCCTAACACCATGTCTTTCACACTGAGTGTGTTCACAGGTATAGCAAACATATTAATTTTGTTTACTTGGTCACATTATTTCTAAGGTTTTCATGGTAACTTTGAAGCTGGCAAACAAGCAGCAAATTGATCCTCATATTTAAGCAATCTTAGTTTCATTTTAAACAAGAATTATTTCAGTATAACTGATCCACAGACTTTGAATACTTAAACATTAAATATTCTGAGAATTGTTCTGTAAATCATGGTTGTTTCAATCCAGAATGCATTGTAATATCTTGGTGCTGTATGAACTGTGTTCCTTTTTCAGTATGTGTAACCAGCATCAGTCACCAACATGTTTAGAAATCTATGTATACACTAACAAAACACCACTCTGGACACATCATAACCAATCTTCAAACACTCATTTCTCAGGTCTAGGAGACAGAAGACCTTTGATACTTGCAACAGCTCTGTTTGTGCTGTTTTGATAAAGGTGACATCTGAACAGTTCTTCTGGTACTACTGCTGATTATTTGAACTTTTTAGCAGTTTCTCCTGGACTCAAGTTTTTACCCTTTATTTCTGTATGACATCGTACCTCAGACACCATGAGAAAACCTAGGTCATTCACCGACTTTGTTTATACAATTTGAAATAATCTTTTAGCAGAATTATTAATGTTGTATGATTTCTATTAAATTACACAATTTGAAACTCTAAGCCAAAATTGTGGAGTATTCAGTATGATATACAAACATTTTACCTATTTAATTAGAAAAGAGTAAGGTGTTTTGAAAAGGAACATTGCTGGAAAGACCAAGGGCATTTTGATGGTTAAACGTCAATAATTTTGTCTTTAACTCATTTTCAAATGAATATGGTTGAAAAATGTACACATTTGACTTGCAATTTAAAATTTCTGATAGAAATGCATAATCCTAAACTGAAAGCAATAAAATAATTTTAATCAACAACATTATATATATATAATTTATAATTTTATATAATCATATATATTTGCTCACTTTATTTACTCACAAACAGAATAAAAGTCCGAAGTACTTCCCATATTATATACAAACTTTGAAAATATCTTCAGTTACAAAATGTGCTATTTGTTACAATATTGACAATTCCAATCTAAGAAAGTTTTATAATTTCCTCCTTTCCAAAGACTGTTTGATGAAAGGAAATCTAAGCACCAAATCTTATTTGCAATAATTGCCACTTATATGGCTTGTCTTTGTAGATCTTTCTAGATTTAACACTATATGACTGAGAAAAAGATCTGTAGATGTGGCTGTTATTTTTATTGTTCTAGGAAATAATTGCTTAATTTCAGGGCACAATACGTAGATAATTGTTTTTAGTTTTTGCTGTTTATGCAGTAAAAATCTGATGAACTAAGTGAAAAGAGATAAAAAATCACAGTTTTTATGGTGTGTTACTTCAAATTTTGGATTTATTATGACTATGCAAAAGACCTGTGTGACTTCATCTACTCCAAAATAGCAATAAGAACTACTAAAATACTGTCACAGTAATTTCTTTCTGCTATCATCCTAAATATATTATATTAAAAATAAAGAAAAGCAATTATATAGGAACAATGTGCAGCAATTATTTTGTCCTCAGTTGAAAAACAGATTTGTAATAAATGATTTAGTGGTTGACTACATAATTTATGTTTTACATTCTTTGTTTCCTAGTAAAAGTGTATGTAGGAAGAGGACAGCTCAGGCAAAAAATATTTTAAAAATATACAACAGCATTTTTTTTGAGGCAAAAACGTTGACATTATCATTTAACAGGTATTCAAAGGAATTACTTTCTTCTTTGAAAAAATACAGCACTCACCCAGTTATGGAAAAAGCAAGGATTTGTGTATATTTTAAAATCTACCAATGATTTTAATATGCATACATATATACTGTCTTTGTATGTACATCTGGGGCATTAAATTTTACTTGGACTAAAATAGAAAAATGTTTGTTGTGGATTGAGCACAAGAGTAGGTTACCGACATTTTAAAACAGTTGAAGACCTAGAGATAGCACTTGAATATTTCACTTGAGGGCCTGCCAAAGTTACCCTTAGATTCCCATGCCAGACCTACATTTAGAACAAAAAAATTATATACATATATATAGATGTGTATACCGTAGACACCTTTTTGTTTGCTTTTAAGTCCAGATTATGCTGTATGTAAAAGAAATCTCTTCCTTGTTATTCTCTAAGGCACCATCCCACAAAGAGAGAGAGATGTTTCTGACAGATTTATTGTGGTTGATCCTTCACTAGGAATGAAAGTGGAGCATCTGAATTAATTCCTCTCTACTGCCGCTGCTTGTTACTTTTATGACAGAAGTTGCTAACATGAATGTTACATGAACTTTGCCCATCTGAAATATGCCCAATAGAGTTTCCTGGTGTTAGCAATTCTAGTGAGATTGAAGGCATGACTACTAACCTGAGAACACTTCACAAGAATACCCCCAATTTCCATAACCCTAGAAGTGTAGGAGGATGATCTTCCTTGCTAGTCTGATGCCTAAAAGGTTTCCTTGGAAATAAGCCATCAGCTTTATTTATGAAAAACAGGCAAAACAGCGACTGAGAAAGTGGAACACTATTTCACCTCCGAGTTTAAGAAAAAACAAATATTACTGAATGGATACCTTCTTGAAGTGCCTTTATTCAGTTTTTCACAGAGTGACTGTAAAAAAAAATCCTAATAGATAATAAACATGTATTTGCAACTTTCTATTTTAGCATCTGCTGATTTTGTTTGTGGTTATTCTTTATTGCCCTAATACACTAATAAAAGTATACCTTTGGAAAGGCTGTCTCAGGATTGGTTTATAATGATAAATATTTTAGGCAGCGCTTGCTTTTCTTCATCATTTCCTGCCAGGCACCTGAGTACTGAAAATAGCAAGTCACCTCTAAAGATGTGCCAAGTGACCATAGTTAATTTGAGAACCCTGTGTCATTTTCAGGTCTGTGAACACCATAAATTTCAGCTCCCATTGATGTTCTAAAAAGGGATCAGCATAGTAATGACAGAAAATTGGGCTCAGAATCCTCATAATTAGACAGCATCAGGATTAATATATGTATAGTACATATTTTTATAAATAAATTATTATGGAAATATCAGAAATCAATGTAATCTTCTGAGGAAGAATGGTATTTTGATGCACTGCAATTTCTCAGACACAGTTAGCACTCTTCTGAGGTAGAAAGGCACTTGAAAAATGGCTTCTTACAGAGTTTTAAGTCATGCACTCTACAGACTTGGGGTATCTACTTTCAGCATTTTAGGATTGAGCTATCAATTATGTGTTTTACTCTAGTAAAATATTGTTTAAAACCCACATTTACTTGATATTTGAATAACAAAAAAGAATCAAGATAAAATATATATTTAGAAAAAGTGCTGAAGTTTTAAAATTTAGATTGTGACACCTCAGGAAACAAGAAACCAAGTGTTTCAATAATTGTTTTGTTCATTTTAGTCTTGGATTATAGTTTTTTCTCTGCTTTTTATTAATTTTCTCCTTAACTTGAGGAGATTAAAACATAGTAGGCAGAAATAATTTAGATCTTATCTAAGAGGGGGATTTTTTTTTTTCCACAGCAATCATTTCTCAGACAAACTGGTACTTCCATGTTCCAAATTAGGCAACTACTTATTTCACTGCTAGTGCATTTGCAGGAAAATATTTTTTTGAGCCAGGGAATATAGTAGGAGTTCATCTTTCCCTGGTTCAGATCTGCTATGCAGATTTAAATAAAACTTGAAAATATATGCTTATTTTAAACAATAAGATATTTATACTGCACAATTACTTAAAACAGGGATTTATCATTATGGAGTTCCTGTATTTGAAGGTCTACTTAAAGGCAAACATACTTTTGAATCCATAAGATTATGTTACCTTTTCAAAGAACAAAAATTATATTACTATATTTCAAGCACTGGCACCATATTTTTGTTACATTTCACTTACTAAATTCTCTAGTGAGTATTTTAGGATTACAGCAAAATTACAGAAGATTTCTAAAAACTAAGGATTTGACTGATGTTGATTTAAACTTGTGGCAACAAACCAAACTTGAGTTTCTCACGTGTCACAAGAACCCTTGGGCCCTCTCAGGGCTGATGCTCTCATGCCACTTCCACAGAGCAGAGTAACCTCTTCAACCTGCAGACACTTGGTTAACTAGGACACAAGGGGTAAAGGAGGACTCCAGATTCCCTGCGCTCTTTCTGAGTTACTAGTAACAAATGAGCCCAAGGGATGAGCTCTCAGGCTGCCTCCTGTAAGTGGGGAAATTGCAACTGTACTTGGGCCTGACTACAGGCACTCCAGTTTCTTTAACTATTAATGTAAAGGCATACTCTTTCTTAGTGTAAGTAAGACTTTTAAAAGCCCAGTTCTAGTTCGTCAAATTGCTCTTTTGTTTTGGCATTTTTGTAGAGGTTTTTTGTTAATCAAACCCTGGACACCAAAGGGAGAGAAACTATTTTGTCATCTGCAAAAAATGGGAGTTACTCATCACAGAAAAGAGCCCCAAGGGTGTAATGGAAGGCATGCGATCCCTTACACCCCTGCATGAGGTCATCTGATAGTTCATTACTGACTAACTGAATGTAACTATGTACAGTTGATGCAAAAAAATGTGGTTTAGAGTCACATTTTTCCAAGCTTTCTCAATAAATGTCTTACCTTTATCAGGCTGCACAGTTTGCTGCTCTTGCAATACACTCCAGAAAGCCTGAACTGATCCTTAAAAGTGGATTAGTCTGTTTTAATGGGCTTTCATTTCACTTAGAGTCCATAATTTCCACTCTCAAGTTAAAAAGCAAAATTAAACAAATAAAAAAACCACAGAAGAAATACTTAATTTGTCCTGAAAAAAAGAAAAGTGGAAGTCGATTTTGTGGGTTTGTTTGTTTGTTTTCTTTTTTTTTAAATGTGCCATATACTATATAAAGGAACACTTCTGTTCTATGAGAAGAAATATTTACAGTATATTCAGGATGAGATATTAGTGACATTCTTTTATTTGTTCAGAGGAATTTGATTTGGGTTTTGAAGACCTCAGTTCATGATGAATTGTATCTTGGCAAAATAAAAGTTTATTCTGTCCATATTTATCTTCTTTGCAACTTGGTGTCTAAAATAAATATATATTTGTTCCATGTTTTAATAAATAACTTATGGTGCACATGGTTGAATGGTAATCCCTAGATATATGGATAAGAAGCCTTCAGATATGTTTTGGATTATTTATTTATCTGTCATGTGTTTAAAGAAACACTGTGTATTGTGCGTCTTTGTGGTGCTTTATTTAGCTTTGCTGTTTAAAATAAGAGGTTAGATACTGGAGCCACTATTCAGGCAACCTTTCTTTAATATCTTGTTCACAGAAGGATTACAAGGCTACTTCTATGAAGAAGTGTAGTTCTTTTTGAAAGTTATCACACTGGACAGTAACTACCAGAATGACTGAGCTCATATCTATTTGTAGTAACAACTTAAAACACTGTACATACTTCTCTATTCAGTCAAGGATTTCTGTGGTTTCTTCTTTATTCATGCTTATCTAACTTATAAAAGAGCTAGTTCTTTGTGGCTTTTAAAGAAATCAAACTATTCTACTGAAAGAAAGAGCTGAATTGACCTCAGCCAAATGAGTGACCGACCCTACAGCACATTCTTGGAAAAAGAAACAGTTTAGAGAAGAAAAAAGAAACCCATATTCTATGTACTGAGTTCAGCAGACTAAGTGCTATCATGAGCTCAACTTCATTTAAAGTGGATGAAGTAGGTTATGGCTATATCCTTTCCTTAAACCTCTATAACAAAGGGAACTGAGAGAAAGGGCCTCTTGTAACAGCAGGGTTTAGTGGCTCCTTCAGAACCACAACATCAATCCTGCTATTCTTCAAAAAGAATGTGTTCCTATTACTTTATGAACTGTATCAACAAACCCATCATTTTCTTAGTAAATAGACTGAGTTCAAATTTTTAATTTCATTCCTTGAGATCATTGCTGCATTCATGAGTAACATTTCTCCCACCTACACTGCAATATGAAACCCACTCAAATGCCACCCCTACAACATGTAGTGTTTTTCAGTCACGGTACAAGCCTTGTGCTGTGCAAACTGTGTCCCTTGGAGTTTTTGACATGTTCTCTGTCTCCCATCTACCAGGGAGTAGCAGCCAGGAAGACAGGGGAGGACCTGTGGCCCTGGACAATGCCACCAGAGAGCTGCCTTTACTTGAGGAACGCAAGCCCAGGGATATTCTCAGACATACAACATGTTTGGAAGCTTGGTGCCTGCAGGGTCAATTTGGCAACCTCACTACTCTCTAGGGATCATGCAGATTGCTGACAGGTTGTAAAAGAAGGCACTGCAGCAGAGAAATGGCATTTACAGACTTGAGGCCAAGTTCAAAGAGAACTTAAATATCATCATGGATTCAGCTGCCTGTGTGTGCCTCGGGAAAGACCCAGAGAGGGAACTGTATCACAGGCAGGCAAATGCTTTTCGTTAACTCTTCACTTCAGAAAATGAAATTTGGGCTGATTTTTTTGAATCCAAGATTGCTTTTCCCTTGTCCTTTTTCAGACCTATCAATCTGAATTATTAGAAGGCTTGATGGTTTTAGCTCACCAGATAAGCTAGCAGAAAAGGTAGTAAGAAATACAGATAAAGAGGTGCTGAGTGTCACTGTAAGGTGTTTTATGTTAACAAACATCACTAAACCTGCCATTTGTCATCTAGGTTACCATAATCAAAGCATATCCCTAGACTCATCTTTGATGGCAGTGTTGGAGTCATTAAGTCATTCCTGAAAAAAAATGTGGAATGGGTTACTGAAACTAACAGTGGGAGGAAAATAGTGAGGACTACAGCTGTGGTATATATTTTCATGAGTCAGTCACTGTGCATGACTTTGGTTGCTAAGCATTTATTGTTTATTTTCCTGCTTTTGAAAGTGAGTGAGTCAACAGGCATGTTGCTGATTAATTACTGTCTCTACTTTGCCTGGTGAGAAAAACAGTACCCCTGAGTAAGACACCCTCCTTCCCTACTGTCATCTCACAGTCTGAAAAAAATTAGCTGTAGAATTTGAAAGAGTGTACATCCTTTCGTTGTCACAATGATATGTGCAAGGTAAATAATGATTAACCATTATTTTCTGAACAAAACCTTCTGTCTCCAGGCCTCGCCCCGGACAGTGTTGATTTTAGGGATTAGGGTTTGTGAATCAATTCTGTGACAGAGAGCTCTAATGAGATATTACTTGGATAAATTGGAGTTAAACTAAACCTCTCTAGCAGACCATAAAACTTTTCTTCAGCTTGAACTACCACATAAAGCTTCAAATGGTCAAAGGAAAGATAGTAAGAGCTTTTTTCAACATGAGCTCCATCCATTTATTGTGACTTTTTTCTGAATGGGGCAATAGCTATGTCCTCTTACAGTCAAATAAATAACCATCATCAACTGAAAGTGAATATTCCTGAAGCATGGTCACATAACTGATAGCCCTCTTTAGTGTGTAGTCCCACTAATCCCTAGTTTTCAACTACACTAATGGTTAGCAAGTGATTTTTTCACTTCCTGCCAGATTTCTGAAGCTTTTTTACATAGATGTGGCTATGAGTAAAGCATATCCAGGAATATAAATCAGACACTTGCAAAATCAATATCACTTATCTGACTCTGATTCTTGTGCTCTTTGCAGACATTTAGAATTTAGCCTTAAAATGCCAGGTTTCAATTAACTAGAAACAGTTTATCTTAATTATGTGAGTTACCATTCTAACAATAAATAAATAACCTCAGCACAGAAGATGAGTTTTGTGAAATGTTAATGGCCATCTAAAACCTTTTTGTAAAACAAAGGGAGAGTGGGAATTTGAGTGTTGGAGCAATAATGTTTGCTATTTCTTTATTTTAAATATTCTTGGTGTTACCAAAAATTGGTAAAAATGAAAAGTCCTTAACACTGATGTAGTATTAAGAAACAGCCATTCTTTATTCATCTGGATGCATGAGGGGATATCTCCTCTTAAGTACATGCATGCTGAGTACAAAAAGCTCCTGTTTATATACTATATTTTACATACCTGTTCATTGATTTTCACAGGATAAACGTACATATGATAATAATTTTCCTGAAATCATTACCATATATTCTCTTTTCTTTATGGATGCTTTCTTCTGTCCGGGGGGGCCCTGGAGGTGGTCAACCCCAAAGTCATACCTGACCACCTGGTGAACTGGTAAAATTGGCACAACTGGGCTGCTTGCTTTCCAGTTCTTCTTCCTACTGGATAAGCATTGTGCAGTTCCATCCACAGGCCAGTGGTTTTTTGAAGAATAAGCATTGTATTAACCCACCAGATGCAGATGATTTTTCATCTGTCAACATTGGCATTGTGGAAAAAAATGAAAAATTAGATCCTACCCCTGTATTATCTTGAGCCCTACAAAAATAAGGATCATTTTAATTTCCATCAATATTCAGTAAATACTTAATAAAAGTATTTTTAAGGTCAAAACTTCCTTTACTTCAGCTATATTCAGCAGAGTATGAATACTAACTGTGAATAATCCATCTAGCAACCCAAAAGCTTCTGGCTTGCTCTCTCTGTCTACTCCAACATTCACAAAGAAAAGACGGCACAACTGATAAGACTAAAACAAATCTTCTACTTTCCAGGCTGTCGATGAGATAGATTTCGTTTTTTCTGATATTTTCTCTCAAGTTCCTCTCCCAACACAATGTTTAAAGAGATTTTTGGAAGATTAGGAAAAGGGAAAAAGTCATGTTTAATGTCAGCCAAAGCCATTGAAACTGTACCTTTACATTTGTATGAACAGAGACATTAATCACCTTCATTTTACTGAGGGCTGTGAATAAAATCCCATGCTTATTCATCATATTTCTCTCTTTTTGAGCTCCTAGAATAGTTCACAAAAATCCCGGTCCTGTGTTGCCTGTTCCAGGGATGAAATGTAGCCAGAAGTATACCCTGCAGGTGAAGGTCATATACAGGCTTACACTTAGTAAATACTCTCCAACATGTGATTCTGTGCTTATTTAAAAACCTGTGGTGCTAGAATTCAGAGAAAAAGAAAAATTTTATAAAATTTTTCACTCAAAAGAAGGCTCTACTCACCTTGTAAAATGTTGTTCATAGAAATCAAAGAAAGATGGAGATGGAAAACCTGACTGCTGAATCAAAACTGTCACTAATCTAACTGGAAGACAGTGTGGCACTTATGTCCCTGTAGGAATGGGAGACATTCAGGTATCAAAACAGAGGACTACAGTGCCATTTTAGAGCTCTCTGGTATTTCTGTCTGTCACGAGTTGGTTCAGGACCTGCAGAAAATTCATGTCATTCTTGAGATGTATACTAGCATGGCATCACATACGTTCTGCATCCTGATGTTTACTTAAGCACCAGGAGCTGTAAATTACATTTGGCTGACAGGTAAAACAACAGAAGAGATCTCACATCTTGAGGTTCATAATGTGATATGGGTACTGAAAGTTCGAATGAATTGAAGCAATAAGTTCCTTCTTATGGATGTCATGCCCTAAATCACATGGGGCACTAATATCCATCTGGCTGTAACTGGGCATTTGTCATTCCCTTTCTGCAGGTATTCCAAATAGATTGAATGAAAAATACTTCATCTTTTCTGAGAAACAATTTTGGGCACTAATGCACATCTGCTTCTGCTTACATCCTTATTCCTAATTTCCCTTTTACTTTCTCTTCCTCATTTTTCATTTTTTTTCCAATATTTACTTTCCTTGCCTTCTGTTAGAAATAACTTGCTTGCATAGCTAGCACTTCATTTTCACAGCACCTCTGAGAGATTAAGAGTGAAAAGATGGCTAAAAAAATGTTTAGGAGCTCTGATTTTGGTACAAATGTGACAGGCCTTTGAGCAGTTGACAGTGTTTAAATTCTGTTTTTCCTCAGTAGCAAGGCAGTATGGTAAGTCAGAAAAAAACCAAAAACAAACCAACAAAACCCAAATACACACAAAAAAGCCAAATCAAAACAACAGAGCTACATCTAGTTCTTTCTGTATGTATGTTATCATGTTTTGTTTTCATGAAAATGAGATTATCCTCAAACAATAGTAAAGAGAATAGATTCAAACACACTTTAAATACCTGCTCATTTTTTCTAATTACTAATTCTAATTCTAATTACTAATACCATTAACAAACCCATCAAATAAGTTGTTTTCATTTGAAAAAAGTTCTCAGTTTAAGGAATAAAAATAAAGGAATTAAATATGTGCTTACTGATTTTTAAGTACCTTTTTACACATCATATGTATGTATCTTTTAAAACACACACAGCATATTAAATGTCAGTTTCTTGCACTGGAATGAAGCACGGTAATCATATGTATTCAAAGCCTGAAAATTCCTTAAAATTTATGGTCAGAGTCATATGTCACTCTTAATCCCACTTACTTTACCTAAATAATATATTTATATTATATTACTTACTTTACCTAAATAATATATTGATATTGATATTGATATTTATAATATATTTATAATATATTTATATTAGCAATACCTTAATTAGTTACCTGTATGGCTTTATCAATTGGTCTACAAAGCTACTACAGCTCGCTGTTTCTGGGATTGTGAATAGAGTGTGCTTACATACCTATGAAACAGTCTTGCATGGCCTTTACTCTGCAGTGTACAGCAAACCAATCCTTGTTCTCACGATAAATCACTTCAACAACTGACATTTTTTATAATTAACACAATCTGTCATCTCTCTTTGACAAAGCAGCTCCACAGTCATCACAGTGTCATGGGCTCTAATATCCTTAGCAAAAGCCAAAAGAGAGATGTGTTTCATTGTTTTGCAGAACTTACAGATTTATAAATGGAATGGAAAATACAGTTTGAAGTGCTTAGGTAACACTGGGAAACTCAAAATATTAACTTTACAAGAGATAACACTGTAATAAATTCTAATTTTCCAGTCCTGGGTGTAATAACTTCTGTCGATCTAAACTGAAACTAAAAGAAGACATATACTAATAATAAATTCTTTCATCTTAATGTCTGCAAATATTTTGGATACCATCACTAAGTTTAAACTAACAGTTATAAAGATTTTAATCCAGAGATGTTAATTATTCTGCTGTGAAACCAGAAATAGAATCAAACTAAAATAAGACATAAAGTGAAAGCATGTATACTTAGAAAAAGCATCCTAAATGTCACGTCTGTCACTTTTACTTATCAATATGGCATGCATTTTTTTTTCAGTCCCCATGGAAAAGTGAAAAACAAGAAAGTAGATATGGTGCTTCAGATTTCCATCTTACAACATATGATTTATAAAACAGTATGGCAGACAACAAAATTTTGAGAAAGAACAGGATTAATCCATATTTGAAAACAAAATAAAACGAAACCATAAAAACCCTATTCAAAGAAGATTCAGAGAATCTAAGGAGAAAGGAGAATCATCTCAGCTGTATTTGGATAAATCTTGATTTGCTTTTTTCTTTTGGGAAACAAAAAAAAACAAACAAAAGAAATAAAGATCTCAGAAAGCCACTCAGGACAAACCATCTCTGGAAGGGAAAACTAGCAGGGAAGTCCCACAAGTTCCTTTCCAAATTTTCTCCAAGCCAATGGCACAACTAAAAAGTACTATTAGTGCTAAGAATAGTTTCTTTCCTTCTTTGGGAACTGGAATTTCCCTTTTAAAACCTTTATCTCATGCTGAAAGAGAAAAGAAATATTAAACTTGTCATAAAATAAATCTCTGTTCAGATACAGGCCTTTGTACACTCATCTCAAGAGATCTAAAAGGGGCCTTAAGTACAAAAGACAAACAAGATTCATGTGGCTCGAATATGTGGAAAAAATACCAACTTCAGCCAACACAGAATCTGTTTAGAGGAATTCTCTACACTACGATATTATTTTTATTGGGAAAAAAAGTGATACAAGTGTTCCAACTTTTGTGATAGCTATGTGTTTTGGGATATTTCTTTTAAAGTCTGTGCTGCTACAACATTGGATTAGGCATAAATCCCAGCCCTCATTAAAAAGACCAAGTTAATCAAGTTTGTATTTTTTTTGTTATAAAAAAACAAAGTTTGAAAATTGATCCCATGAATGATGGTAAAAAAAAATACCACAAAATCAACAGGCAAATAGTGATAATGAGTTGTTTTGAAATAATTTATGTAATATAAACCTAATGATTTATGAAGATCTAATTCATTATTTCAGTGGCTTGTGGTTCTCAATACTGTTACTACCCCAAGATGGGAAGACTGTCATTATTTGTTTCAGGAGCCAAAATAACAAGACTGTTGATAACAATATAGGGAAGATTTAGGAAAACATATGTACAGAGATTACAGTGTGCATATGTATGGCAACCTCTCCGTTATCCCAGAGGGCTTGTTAAAACTAATAGGAAAAAGTCATCCAATCCAGGCACCTCTGATTTATCAGTCATTTAGTTTCATTTAGGTTGGATTGATTATTCTTAGGCTTCATTGATTATTGAGAGTGAACTAGTTTGAATTATTTTATTAACGCCACTAATAAATAAATAAATAATTTTACTAATGCTAATAAATACTATACTGTAAGGGAGACAATATTTCTTACATGTTTTAGCTCACCACTGATACCAAGAAACAGGACTCCCATTTTAAAGCTGAAAAAATGGTTCTCCTGAGACACACAGAAAAAAAAAGCATTTCTATGAGAAGGATGAGTTCCAGATAGGACATAGTGAGAAAGAAGGGAATGCTATTGCCAGAAGCAGGAAGTACCAAATCACTGGGAGGAGTCCCCTGACCAGTGGCCCCCTGGGAACTCCTCAGCCATGAGGTATGAGAATGCAAGCACTTGTTTTCATGTGCTGAGAAGCTGGCAAAGACCCTAAAGTACCTTACACATTAAGCAGGATTTTGAAGATGCATTTATAATGACCAATGCAAAATGCAGGAATAACAGTGCTTGCTGAGAGCAGAGCAGAAGAAAGCCTAGAGGTCATTTGGTTGATCTGCCTCTGGAGAGCAACCACTCTCCTCTGCTCCCTAACAGACTCCTGTCTTCTTGAGGCTTTTTCATACTTAGTAATACTGACTCTGCAATTCTCCCAGACAATGAAGTTGAGTTTCCTTCACCTTTCTGTTGAAAAGATCTGCAAAGACTGTCCCCATGTAGTGGTTTAAACCTGTTCTTTTCCCCCCATCACAGGCAGGTAGATGAGATGGTTGATCAGCCGTAATCTTTTAAGTATTCAAAGTTTGCTACACCCTTAGTCTCCTAGGACTAATTAAGACCTGTTTAAAAATATTGTTGTTCATGTATGTCATGGTTTCCCAGAATTTTCTGTCCTCTTGCCTCTTTGCATCATCCCAAGTAGACATCAGGCTTCCTCATGTTGAAAAAGAGTAGTTTCTAAGTTTAAAGTTTATATAAATCAATAAGATTGTATTATTCACATTTGAAGGCAATTTTCAATGTGTCCACCCCATGACACAAAATATTTATTCTTCATTATTTAGTCCACTTCTGCAATATTGTTATGCATTGCTACCTAACCCAGCTGTTGCCCAATTTAAATTCACCCACTCCTTCTCTAGTTTGCTAAGTAAAAGGTATTGATAGGATGGCAGGCTAAAAAGAGACAATGGAAATGGGAAAGAGAAATAACTGAAGGAATGTCAAAACTGGGGCTCATTTACAGCTGTAGGCTGTTACAAGAGGTACAAACAAAGATAGTGACTTTCAACTGACCTTTCCCATTCTCTGAATTACTATTAGTCAGAGTATGTTGGACTATAAATTGCAGAAGTCCCTTTTATGTTAACAGATGATGACACAGATTTTTTTCTATCTTATGCATAGGCTGGATTTTTATTAAAATTTTTTAAATCATACAGTAAAACAAGTATTTTAACTATTAAGATGAATGTCACTGTTTCATAGAGCAACAAATGTCCTTTACTATAATGAACTCAGACAGTGAGATGACTGTCATAGGAGGAGAAAGAGAGTAATCTAAAAAGTATTACAGCAGACATTTGTCACTCATGTATTTAGTAGATCGGGATTGCCCTTGTATGGCAATGGAAAGTTTGTCATGGATAAGATGATAAAATGTTCCAGTGTGATAAAATGCTCTGACTTGATAAAAATTTGGCTGTGCTCACAGCTTCGCTTCCTCCAAACATAATGATCAGCAATCGCTAGTCCCTCTTCTGCCTTGTAACAAACAAGCCAACACCTCAACAAGCTAAATATTTGGTATTGGCTTCGTGAGAATGTGTTAAAGCAAGTAGAACTGCCTCTGAGCAAGGAGATAATGGAGTTAAAGTTTTTCCAAGAGGAAGTAGGTAACCTAAAGGAACGCAGCACATAGTTATTGCTAGGACTCGCTGACAGAAATAACTGACCCTCAGAATCTAGTTCAGTATCTGCACACAGAGCAGTAGTTGTATACAGAGCTGAAGCAGTCAGACTCCTCTGTGCTCTCTGGTAAGCTTGAATACCAGATTGTGTTCACTGAAGATAATGTTTCATAATCACCAGACATGCACAGCTTTGCAAGTTTTCAATATACAGAGCAGGTGAGAGACTTCAGTTGTGTGTTTTGTGTCATTAAAACCAACTAACTCCAAGAGAAAGTCCCTCCATGAATAGAGACTGCAGAACCGGTTCATGGTTCAGCAGGGAAGCAAAAGTCAGTGAAATCTGCAGAATTTCACCTCTCTGCAATGCACAAAATCATTTGTACTCGCTTTGCCTACTACACCACTTTTCTACTATTAACCGGCTAGCTGCTTAAAAGCACCTGAAAAATCAGAGAAATATGTCAGCCATGGTTTTGTAACAACCCATAAGAGCTGTCTTTTATGAAGACAAGCAAACAAAAAAAGGCACCTGGCCGTCAGTTCCCAGACAGGAGAAGTCAGGAATCCCAATCCGATCCCACACTGGAATTTTCTAATGCTATACTTGGCAGTACTAAAGGATTTTAATGTAGTGAAGGTAATCTGCACACCTGCCAAACCCTTCAATGCATCAGCAACTGACACAGTTCATGCCTCTGGAGTTTCATTTTAAAATGTCATCAATTAAAAACAGGGAGGAGGGACTTAATTACTCACAAGTTTTGCTTGCTTCTGAGGCACAGAATAAGACTTTTATGAACTGTAGAAGGAGGCAAAAGACTGCTTTTTAATGACCTTTCAGAAGAAAATGTTTGTAAAGCAAACAAACTAATTTTTGAGAGGTATGTGAGCCTCAGGGAGTTTGAAACAAGAGGAGATCTAATTCATTGAAAAAGTGTTTAGAGGTCAGCATTTTCAGAAGATACTGCAGTGCACTCAGTATTTCTCAGTATGCCTGGTGTGACAGTCCAGCTTGCTGCTGTTTTGTGTCTCTTAGAGGAAGGAAATAATTACGTTAGGCGTCTCATACTAATTTCAAGTAGAAATCCTGTGTTAAATAATCTGAACTTTTTCTTTACCATTCTGCTCTGTCCAGTGCTATGAAAAGTTGCTAATGACCAATTACTTCTATGTGGGCTATCTGTAGAAATGAAATTTATTTTAATGTTACCATTTCTATGAAAGAGTGCACAAAGTATTCTCCTGTAGTATACCATTAAATGATACTGAGTGGTTCCACAATTTAAATAACTTTAGCTAGATTGCCTCTGCTTAAATAGATCATGTTTCTGTGCCATTTTACTCCATTGACTGAAAAATACCACACTAATTTCTGAGTTTCTTGAGAACTAATTAAGTATAAATCTGTTTAACTGCTAGAGAAGTTAAAGTAATAATCTGTTGAAAGTAATTGCAGTGGAAAAAATTTTAATTTAAAGTTCCAGAAAGCAATACCTACACTTTTAACATCGTCAAATATGTGTCCCATTAATGCACGTAATCTCAATTTCCATTAGCTGACATAAGTATGAAAATAGAAAGAAAGCATGTAAAGCCAAAATAGAGGAAGAATTCACTAGAAATGGGATATGTACTGCAGAGAATTTAAGTGACAATACTCTAATGTAGGACTCAGCTGCCACAGGAGCTATAGCAAGATAAAACAATAGTCCACTAGGCTGCTCTGCTGACAGAACTTTCTAACACTACTCTTTACACTGTTGCATCCTTTTTGTTAGTGTTATGCTGTGAAATTGCATACTGTATTATGTCTGCTTTTCACCAAACCAATGGAAAATAGAATATATGCATAAATCTCCCTCAATTTAAAATCAAATTACCTACTGTTATCCATGGACCACACAGTTACCTGAGAGGATGTTAAAACTGTGTGTAATGTTTCTTTAAACACGTGACAAACTTAAATGACAAAATTGTCTGGGGAAGATTTTAGGAAAAAGCTGTAGAATGAAGAAAAGTACATTATAAGTTTAGGAGTAATAGATGTGAATTTTTCTAGATGTGCAGAATACCAAATTGCTCTAGGTCTGCAAAGATAATCAAAGAAAAAAATCTTAAAAGTTTGAAATGTTAACATGTGGGATAAAATTTCAACCCCTACTACCAGACTCTAGTATCTTTTAGATACAGTGGCATGGTAGACAGAACAAAATATACTGAGAGTTTTGCAAGCATAACTTTGATTATTAATCTCAGGAAACTACAGGCTATTAGAAAAAAAAATTAACTCAGATGCTTGTGAATTGTTAGAAGCAGATACTAAATGACCACACACATCATAGAGGTAAAAAGTCATTGTAAGCCACCTGCTTGCAAGAAGCTAAAATCGTGTAGTCAAGGAGGGAGAGAGGAAAACAGGATAGAAAATAGTTCAACTGCAGCTTTCTGCATCTAATCTTTCTTTCCTTGAAAAAATAAAGCCACTGGGAGACCCAGTAAGGAAAAAATTGTGTCAGCTGAAACAAATTTTAAAGAATGAGTGAAGGAAACTTTCTAGATGTTACAAAGTGCTATCATTAAAACTGATTTCTTTTAAGTAGAAAATGAGAGAAATAGTTACACATAAGTCTATGATATTTTTTTGGTGCACAGGGAGAGACCTTTAAGGAAATGTTTCAGGCCTGAAAAAATGATTGCAGTCAGGCTTTGGACCTCTTAGAAGTGGATTTAATGAAACTGCTGACACTACCTGAGCTGAATAAATTGCCTCTGTCCTGGTGTAATGAATAACCTCAGTATCAGGGAGCTTTCCTTTCATACGGAAAGAGGAAAAAAGTCTGATTTCCTATTTTTAAACTTCCTTTCATCTATTCATCTTTATTTCTTTTTCTTTATGCAAGGTATCTGCATACCTTAATGTTCTATTTTTCAGAGGTTGTGCAAAAGTCCTGTGACATTATACCTGAATAGTAGTACAGTGTATTAGACCTGTCTGGTTATTATCTATGCCACCAACAGCTTAAAGTGTTGCTCTCTTTCCAGACTTCCAGCACATAGCTGTTATCTCAGGCTCATGTGCCCTGCCTATCTCACATTCACAAAATGTGTGGGGTTCCAGCAGCATGAGAACAGTCTAAACAAGAGCAAATTGGTCTATTTTCTTCTTAATTACTTGAACACCATTCTGTAAGGATCTAAAGAGAGCATATCACCTAATGGCTGTATTGAGTAGACTGTGTGTAATACAATTAAGGTTTGCAGAACAATCATCAACATTTCTGTCATTTCAGATGAGAGGTTTAGTTTATTCTGGTTTTATAATATGGTCATAAACACCCTTACAGAAGGAAACTGTGATATTGTAATTTCTTTACAGGGCCTCTGAGTTTAACTAGGGATTGTCTTTTTAAATAAATGATTACAAAATGCCTTACAAGACTAATTTAAATGATTAGAATAACAAGGTTAATTTAAAGAAAAATAAGAATCAGCTTATAGTAAAGCCTGCTAGGAAAAGTTTCAATATACCCTCCATTTTTGGAACCAGTGTGGAAACCAGTTGCTAACTATTATGTTAGCGATCAGCAACATTCCAGGCATCCATACCTGTGAATAGTTTCCACTGTCATTGATGAAACTTCAGTTGTGTCTGTGGGAAAATTACTTTTTAAGGGCCAAAATATGACCCTGTAATGCCACTTGCAGTGTTTGTAATATCTTCCCATCAGTTTTTACGTGTGCTGGATTTGGCTTGGGTGGAGTTATTTTACTTCACAGTTGCTGTTATGGGGTGGGAGTTTTTAGTTGTATTTTCAGGAAAATTTTTCCATGATGTCAGAGGTTTATGTCCAAAAAGGAGACAGAGGAGTCCCGTAACTTTATTTGAATAAAGGCAGAGGCTGTAGGGCATCTGAAAACAATGCTGATAATACAGGGATGTTCTCATTATTGCTGAGCAGCAGTTGCACAGTCAAGGACTTCTCTGCTCCTCACCCCACCCCACCCACCAGGAGACTGAGGGTGCACAAGGAATTGGAAGGGAACACAGCTGGAGCAGCTGACCTCCACTGATCAAAGGGATATTCCATGCCACATGGCATCATACTCAGCATAAAAAGCTGGGAATAAAGAAGGAAGGGGAGGGAGGAACATCCAGAGTTTGTCTTCCCAATACACCATTATGTGTGATAGGATCCTGTTCTTCTGGAGCTGGCTGAACACCTGCCTGCCCATGGGAAGGGATGAATGAATTCCCTTTTTTTTGCTTTGCTTGCACACCTTTTGCTTTACCTCTTAAACTGTCTTTGTCTCAACCCACAAGTTTTCCCACTTTTATTCTTCCAATTGTCTCCCCCATTCCACCGAAGGTGAGTGAGTCCATGGTGGGGTTTAACCACAACAATGGGTCTAGCACTAGATGTGGTGTTTAGCAGGCCCTCCTGACACAATAGCTGAAATAATACAATTTACTTCCAAAAAATTCTCAATTCAAAGGCTTGCTGTGATGTCTTCTTATCTTACCTACCCAGAGGAAAATAACATAAATCAATGTATGTATAGTACATAAAGGCAGAATATTAGCTTAATTGGAGATCAATCACATGAGTCACAAAGATAGTTTACAATCTGTCCCAAGAGACATTAGGGATGTGGTTTTATGCTGTATTTGAGAGTATCAGAGACTCACAATTATTCTTTATGAAATTATGGCTAAAACTGGATCTACTCAATGCATAAATTCCTACGAGATCTCAGCTGTCTAGGATTAAGTTCACATGGGGAGAATTATCTATTGCTTTCCCCATTGATGGTTGATTTGGAGGAATTCAAAGTGAGAGCAAGTAAGCCAACACCTTTTTCCTTTTGGATATAGGACGTAAATATGGTTGGAGGGGGTTTTTAGGTCCACCTAAAGCAAACTTACCTCAGTATAGTCTTTGTATCATTGATCTTGTCAAAGGCCTAAACTGAAAAAGCCAAAGGGGACTTTTCATAACTGGTATTTTAACCTAAAATATATACTTTTGGGTCTATTATGACTGGAACATGAGGGGCATTGGCACCCTTTATGGTCTTTCACATTCAGCTGATATGGAGTGTTTTGCTTCTATGTTTTTCCCATTGGGGGTTTTTATTCTGTCTCTGTAATGCAGAACCCTTCCTGAAGTGTGACTCTTCACAAAAAAAAAAAAGAAAAAAAAGAAAATAAAAGAAAAAAAACCACATAGACATAATTTAGTTTAATTTTATTTAACAAATTGCCAACTTTGTATTTTAGTTCAGTAAGTCTTGCTCATCTCATTCTAATGCGCTGCACTTGTATGATTGACTAATATGGCTGAACTGAGACAGCAGCAGCAACATGTGCAATGCCAGATCTCCTTGGCTTCATTATGGACGGTCTATGAAGCAAGTGTCATTAACTTGTGAGGAAAGGAAGCAAAACTGACAAATCCTCATTGACAAACTTCCCTTCATTTGTTCATTAGTCTTTATTAAATAGCAAATTTAATATCAACATCTTTGCGGAAGACAAGCCACTGAAGTCTTTCACCATGTAAATTAATGCTGTTTAAAATTAAATTTGCCTTTGGGTTTCATTTAAAAATTAACATTGTAATGTTTTTATGCTATGTTGTGAAGCCTAAATTAAAGCTAGATAATGGAAATAATGAGATGGCTGTATGCATGCGTGCGGATGCACTGTAGTTCACACAGTGAAGTGTTAATTAAATGTAATCAGTGCTGAGAAATCACAAAATTTATTTCAGCTCTTCTTCTGTCTGCTGCACAATACAAAAAAAGCATGGAACAGTGATGTAACAGCAGAAGCCAGGGGCTTTCCATGGAGATACACTTAAATACACTGGAACAAAATATTAAGTTTCTTGAAGCAAATGTGTAATTCATTTCCATAGCTGAATGCATTAAGGCAAGACAAGCAGTAAATCCAGTGAAATCTCAGACAGGTACCTTTAAGCAACTACTTCAGAAATGCAAAGCACAACATGGATTTTCCTAGTAAGAGAGTATGCCTGCTGAAGGAGTTTTACTTTCTTGATATCAAGTTCTTGCCATTCAATTCTCTAAGCTCTGCAGTATTATCTTGTTTCTGTGAGAGTACACCAAAAAAATGAAGTCTAGTAATGAGGTCTAAAAGTCAAGATTTATATCAATTTGAAATGATCTGTTAGAGTTCTAATTTGACAATTCTAAATTCAGCATTTTACAGACATGTATTAACTAACTCACTTCATGTTTTATTTCAAAAATAGGTACTGGTATGAAATAAACAGGAAAAACCCTCACCATTATTTCAAAAGTGACAAAATGCATTATCATCCATTTAAATTCTGTTCTTGAGGATATTTCCTTGAAAGTATCACTTTTTTTTTCTCTTTCTTATACCCATGATTGCTAAAAAAAACATTCCCTGCTCTAGGTTACTGTCTCTGTGCTGGGAAACATGGGTTGAAAGTGGCTGAGCAGTGAACAACTTAGTTACAGGAATCCAGGAAAAAATGTAAACAAGAACTAAAGAAGTGTTCTTGATTACAGAATGATTAAAAGTGCAAAAACAGTATTAATGTAAAAAAAATGTCGGAGTAATTTTTTATCAGCATGATATCTTCTTCACAATTGCAGATGAGTTTTTCAGCTAGCCTTTTCATATGGAAGCAATTCTCTTCCCCTGGAATTAGATCTATGTGTACAAGAAAATCTGCCCTTCTGGAATATCTGTACATGCAATATGATTTGAAGTCAACATCTCTGGTATTTCTTTAACAGACTTTCTGGAGCTTCTGAAGAAATGAGTAGCTCACACTTTCTAACAACAGAGACAGAAGTGTGTGGCTGCTGTGATGCTCAATAGTCTTTGTCTAATTTACTAGAATAAACGGAAAGGAACTGGATGCTGCATTGAAAATGTACATAAAATACCTGTCTTTCTACTGAAACCTCTCTGTGACCACAAGTATGTGCAGGAAAAAGTGTTTTTCTTCCAAAAGGCTTTGAAACTTGAGTAGAAGAGGAGCCACCTACAAGTTCCAGAACTTCAATATTGATATTTCATTCTTAGGTTGGCCAGCGTTACTCGAGTCTATTTTAGGATCCAACTCTAGAGAGTATTAGTGTTTCCAAAAGTAAAAACCCTAGCCTGATCACAATGCTGTGCTGAGAAAAAAGCATACAAACAGCATCTTTCTCCCATATTTTGATTTTCATGTGAAGACAACTCCTCTTCACAGAACTAAGAAAGTTAATGAGAAAAAGGTCTTCTCTAATCTGGTTGATGATAGTATGGGAGGTCTGAAATGGTCTTACTAATGAGCACATCACTGAAGATGGTGATTCAGCAAAATTGTACATGAATGCAGAAGAGAAATACCAGCCTATGTAAAATGATGAAGATGTGTACCTTATCCCCCATTTTTACTGAGTTGGAAGATGAGAGGATGTCTGGGGGTTACTCTTTTGATTGTGTTCTTGAAATTATTTACATAAAATAATGATAAGATTTGAATGATCGCAAAATGACTTATACAGAGAACAAGGTCCAGAGAGAGCTCTGTACATCTACCAGAAACCTGCTTTGATCAAAAGTTGCAAATGAAAATACTTGAACATTATCTTCATTTGTAAGCCCACTAACACAAGTGAACATAAACCCAAGGAAGTTATTATTCTGCATACAATCAAGAAACCAAATCAGCAAATGCATAGTTCATAGCTTTGTCTATGTGATATTACTATTTACAAAATTGTACGCTAGACAGTGGTTCCTCAGAGTGTTTCATGTTTTGAGAAGAAATCTGGAAAGCAGTGAGTGAATTAACAAAATGAACCATAAAACTCTATGTAACTGTGTCCTTCAGTAGCAGGAAGGAATAAAAACTTGTGAACACAATGTGTTTCTCTTATTCTTAATGTGACAAGAGAAAATGTAGTTTTCTCAGTCACATATAAATCTGGCTTCCCTCTCTGTCTTTTCCAGAATGAAGATCTTTCTGATTTATGTTAAACCAGAAAAGAGTGCTCTGTCTCATGGAAAAGTTGGGCAGGGAATGTTTAAAATCTCCTCATTTAATTCCTTATGCTACCTTATCTCTCAAAGGTGTGTCCATTCACATTCTGACAGAGCCCAATGTCCAGAGACCTAAAGCACTCCCATCAAGGTGAATGTATCCCATAATGGATAGAGTCCTATGTGAAACAGTAGATCCACAGTCTCTCATGAGAATTGCATTTCACTTCTTTAAGTTTGTTCTTTTTAATTCCTTTTTATTTTTTGATCCCAAACTAATGTTTTATGCCTCTTCAGATCAAATATCTTTTGTCACTTAATGGACCTGGTCCTGATGCACAATGAGAGCAATCCACTTTTGGAAAAAACATTGACTAGAGCTTATGCAATGCAGCTTCTCTTGGTTTTGAACAAACTTGCCAGAGTCAGTAGGAGGTGAGTTATTACAAAGCGTTAGCAAAGTGCTGCCTGGTAAGTGACAAGCATTAGCCTCCCTGAGCTCTATTTTGCCATAGGTAGTTTCAGGGTTACTCAGGTACAGCTACAAGAACTGTAGTCATCAAACCCTTGCCTCCAATAAAGCTCTTTTATGCTGCTTTGACTCCACTGGATTGCCATACTATAGTTATAACTGTAATTTACACCTGCTTCACACATTTTTGTGCTGCTGGTGTTCTGAGAAGCCTTGCTACGAGTAAGGATCAGTGAGAATTAGATTCCACTTCTGAAATTATTTCTTTCCTGCCTAGCCTCCCTCTGGTAAACCCTCATCTTTCTCTTTGGCTGACCTTCTTTAAAGAAGGCATGTGACCAGTGTGCTGCTCAGCACCTAGGAGACATTTTATGTGATGGATTTTTTTCTGAAAAGCTTGCAATCAACATATAAGCAATTAGAGGCCACTTTATTTCCTGGCAGTATTAAGGGCTCCTGCTGTTTGGTTTAGTACTGGCAGATGCAAATAAGGCTTTGAAAGGATCACAGTAAGTCATTCAGACTGATGTAGTCCTTTCATTCCCCTCAATGCAGTCAAATCCACATGAAAATCTGTCTCACATGATATCGGTAGTCAGCCAAAGCTCTGTCCTTGGATTTCTTCATTTATGGTAGCAATCACATACTACTTAACAGAAAGAAAAAGAAAAGAAAATGCAAAGCAGTATCCTTGGAGCCCAAATGACAGGAGAGTTGTGTTAACATGATGCAGGAGTTTTAATTATTCTGGGCTTGCACCTTTAGAGCTAGCCATTTTTCAGCATAATTAACCTGTCCTATTGTGCAGCCCATGTAAGGCCAAGGCAATTAACATTTGTATATTAAATAAACAATTAAGAAATGTTTTGATTTCTGTTTACACTTTTTGTTATTCAAACTGCACTTTAGTTTCTGCCTACAAGGAATTTGTTTTTTGAGCACTTCCCATTTCATTACCAAGGGTCTCTTGTCTCTCTTACACCCAGGAGTGCATCATAGATAAAAATGAAACTATAAAAAGGTGCCATTTCACCGATGCAACAAGAAAACAACAAAAATCACAGGCAACCATAATCATTTGAAAACTCATGTCACAAAGTACTGTTTAATTGTATCAAATTTTTAAAGAAATAATGATAATGTTTTCTAGTTTTATTCTAGAATTTATTGTAACTGAGAACAAACTCTGGCCCAGATTTGCAAGTTAAGTTTACCCCATGCCTTTATTAGCTAATATTTGTTAGGTCTCTGAAGCAGTGTCATTCCAGACTATTGACATACCTTCTCCTTATTAATTTTTCAGATAGCACTAGGAGTTTTATATCCTTCTATTCACTAGTGAATTTTGTTATGTATAGGGACAAGTTTTCTGGGCAAGGACTAGAATTCTTTACCAGTGATGGTCTTGGGTAATTTTTTATGGGTCTGATAATGACCATCACTTTGATTAGTACCATAATTCCATAATGGATAACTATAAAATAATTCTAATTTATAGGTCCCATAGGTTATCATTATTACACAAGAATGTCATAGTAGAATATGCCTCATGGAATCATTCAGGCGGTTAATGGAACTGGTTAATCACATCTATTAATGTCATTTGCTTGTTAATGACTAGTTAATAATCAGTGAGTGACATCTATTCAGGAAGTTTATGGTACTAGTTTCATAATGAGGCCCCAGTAGGTAAGTTCCTATGCAAGTAGAACCACTGAGGTCAATAATGTCCTTCACAGGCAGGAGGGTTACTGCATTATAATATTGCACATCATGGTAGCATTACACTACAAACCCATAGATGAAATAAAATGAAGGAAAGATTTTAAGATTCATAGATATTAAAAATATACAACTGTCCAAGGATAAAACTGACTTAGAACTACGTTTAGGTATATGATTCCATTATATATGTAACAACCAAAGAGAAAGTAAGTATGAAATGTGTGCCTTGTAATTAATGCAGTATATCCAAGCAGATGTATTACATTTCAGCTTCTAGTATTCTTTGGCTATGAAATTGAAATCACAAGTGCCTGTAATATCAAGTCATCTTTACCCAATCATATATTAAAAAGCCTTCATGAATCTTGCAAATTCTATAGCTCTCTATTAAAAGCAGTCTGTATCTTAAAATTCACTACTCTCTCAAATAATACATGCAGTTTCCACTATTTTGTTGTTATATTTATGCAGCATGAAAAATTCAAGGATCATGCTAGCAAAAAAATCAGGACACAAAAATTTCTAGAAGAGATGTTCATTCAGGTAAAAAATGGCTTAGGTGCAAATAATCAGTGTGAAGGAAAAAGCAAAAGTTGTCAGCAGATGACACATGCTTCCTAGTTTAACATAATCTTAAAAAAAAAGGCCTTACAGTTTCTTATTGACAAACTGTACACATAAACTGTCAATAAAATAAAATAGGTGAATGTCTTAGCATATCTGCCCCGCAGAGAAAATCTTATTTCTTTTTGCAGAAGTTCTATGATATGAGAATAGTCTGAGCAGTAAAATGGCAAAAGTCCCAGTCGACAGATGATATTTTCTGTGAGAAGCTGCCAATGTAAATCATACTCGTTACAGATTGCTGTGTGTTTGTGTTTATTCTCCATGAGCCATACATATCCTGGAAAAGGCTTGTATTTTCAATTCAAATTGTCAATGTGTGAATTTCAGCTCATGCAAATATGAAAATCTATATCATAACCATTATTCAAATCCCTATTAACGTAGTAGTTTTCATTGCTTCCTAAGTGCTTTCCCACACTTCTTTGTAAGTAAGAAAATAATAAGAATGGTGTCCATCTGCTCTTATATGATTATTACTTCAAGACCATTTTAGTTCACTCACTGTTTCTGACAAAAGGAATAGAGTACATTCACAAACATCTGAAAATTCCCTGTAGGCTACATATTCTGGAGTCTGAAGTCCATTTTGTAAAAATGAGTGTTTGTGGGAAGCAGATGGAAACAGGGCAGTACCTCTAGTCTCTGCAGCAATTCAGCAGGTGCCACACAATAGTATGTTTGTGAGAATGACAAAGTCATGTTCACCAGGTTGAGGAAGTAGTCTACAATAAATGCCAATGATATTTGATCCAGTAGATAACAGGCTATTGGACCTTAGATAACAAAATGATTAATTCACAAAATGAAGACTGCAACTACATAGCAGGACTGAGAACTTCAAAGATTGGTATGGAAAATTTTCCTCTGTTTAGTAAATTTAGCTCAAAAAATGATCTAGTTTATCCCTAACTCTGAAACAGAAATAAACAAGATTTTAAGAAAAAGTGACCCCATTCTGTCATATAAAACAGTAAGTACCATGCTGTGAGCACACAGGGCTCTGTTTGTTCAGCGACATTATTTTCTTTTGTTTCTGACTGATCCCGTGAGTAAGAAATGATGAAATGGTATTCCATCTGGTTAAGCTGTTACTCTCTATCTTCTTTCCCTTTATTGTCAGATATTTCAGGCCTAAGCTACTTTATCAGTATCCAAAACAAAGAATAAAGAATGGTTGCATTAACCTTAGCAACCGATAAATTAGTTTGTCTTAGAGAATTCTGAATCCATGCTAGGCCTTCTCTAATTTTCTACCTGTCTTCTTGTGCTTTGAAACACTGACAGGCTTGGGGCCATGACCACTTCCTCTGGGGATCTTGCTCCAGCACTAGGTCACACTCTCAGTGATGAACCTTTTCCTAATATGCAGTTACCCTGTTCAAAATGTAGGTCACCAGCTGACTTGGAGATTTGACTTTCAACTGACTTTTATACATGCTACTTTACCTTTCACTTGATCAACACAATGTTTGTTACCATAAGTGGACCTTGGTTCAAAATTTATTTTACCTCAGTAAAAAAGCTCTAATTGCTTTGAATTACTTTTGGCCCAAACTGAAGCCCAGGAAGACACTTGGGCATATGTTTTGTTTATGGGATTATTCCCATCAAAGTCAAATGGAAAATAAAGATGATGTCATGTTTTTGTACTGAACTGGAGTCTAGATATATCAATAGGCATTTTCCTAACTGATAATTTCTTATTGAGGGAACTGGAAATTAACTTTATTTCACATAATATCTGCTACATTATTGTGAAAACAGATTTCTCCTAGTTTTTAAAAAAGCTCTCAAAAATAAATCCAAGGATTTTGATATTAGTTGGCTCATGTTGTAAGACTACCTCAGGGCTGTGAAACTCCTCTGTTTAACAGGTGCATAATTGAGAGCAGAGCTGGCCTTTTATCTTAAATTATCTCTGAGTTAGAGCCAAATAAGAGAGCTTTTTAAAATCTACATGCTCAGGATTTACTGTACCATCATGTGTTTAGGTTGACTCTGGAATTCCAACATGTTGGGAACAATCATCAGCTGAGTTATGGGTTTTTCTGAGAGTTTTTTCCTCTCTTTAACACTGGGCCTGGCATATAGCTGCAATCAAAACAGGAGATATTGATATTTATTAAATTTCTGTTATATATATTTGGATTGTCCAAATTCCTAGGGCTTATCCTACTTTCTTTGAAATCAATAGATAGTCTGTTTGTCTACTGGAATTTGATTTGCAGATGATACCAGATTTATTTTGAGTGACAGTATGAGAAGCAGTTTTATAGTTAACCCTTAATTAATTTCTCAAGAATTTCTTATCACTCAGCCCCTTTGAACACAAACTGCATACTAGACTATTTGCATTTTATCCCAGCCCTGTTCAGACAACCTTATGCAATTCAGGGTTTTTGCTCCCAGCTAAGGGTGGTTTGTTCTAAAAAGACATGAGGGTCCCCATCAAATACATAGCACTACCTTCTGTAGGGGAAGTGTGATCACGAAAAAGAATGTTAAGGATGTTAAAATATGCAGTATTTTAAATTTGTCCATAAAATATATTAATTAAAATTAAACTATTAATACTTTTCCAGATAAAATTCATGTGTACAGATTGCTACTTACTAAAGGAAATGGGGAATTGGAATGAATCAGATAATGGATGCATCAGATAATAAGGCATCTAAAAGATGTGGGAAGGTTGCTGTCAGGAATTTCCAGGTGGCTTTTTACAGAAGGAGCTTGGAATCAGGAGAATTCATGAATATCTTCCATGTAAGATCTAATTCTACTTTAGAATGAGTGTAAATACAGTGCATTCCAATCCAGGTGCAGAGAAAATGGAAAGAAATTCCAAGAATCTGGAGTTATCAGGTGTGAAGTCTATGGGAAAGTAACAATTTTTGGATCCAGCTGATGTTAGAAATAGTTTGTTGGTGTAGAGCAGTGCATGACTTAGGAAAGGGACCAGCTCTATACTTACATTACCCATAAGTCACTCTGTTATTTCTGCCCCCAAACCATGGGCATGATCCTTGCACAACCTGACTGAAGCTTTGACAGATGGTGAAGAGCTGTCAGTGTTTCTGTTCACTTTCAAACTGTTTTGTACTTCAGTTTGACTTTTGAATATTTGATTTCGTAAACTAAGAAAGCACAGTCTAATTTATCCTTTTTTTAAAGCTTTTTAAAACTTTTATCAACAAAGTCTATTTGACAGTATGAAGAAAATGCAATAAATATGGTATAATATTTTATCTCAGGTTTTAATAATTCCTAATTTATATAGCTGAGATTTTCAAAAGAACTGCAACGAGATATGACTCAATTAGTTTGAAATACTAACTTACACTGTCCTGGAAATTCTACTCATAATATCTCCCAGTAGAGAAATTGATTTGATTCCAAATTCCCTCTCTTCATTTAAGTCAGGGGCTAGTGCTTTTTTCAAGAAATTGTCTTAGTTACAGAGGGGAAATCAGACTCTGAAATAATTTGGTCTAGAATCAATTTTCCAGGTGTCCTTCTAGAGCATATTTCATCCTAGACAGGCTAATACAGGTAAAATCGAATTGTGGATGAAAATCTGGATATGGAAACACCACAGACTTTGAAATTACACAAGAAGTGTAACTGAGACTCAGCTGAGAATGATGAGAAGTTTGGTACCAGTCTTAACACAGCCCATCAACTAAAAGCAGTGCTTTATTTTTTTGCATTTTGATCAGTGATGCCATTCAATGAAAAAGGCTAAAGACAAGATTTGAAAAGGGTTTTGCCCTCACAATATAGATTTTCAGAATGTGATGCATTTCACTGGCAGCTACAGAAGAATCCTGAAAATTGACAATGTATTTACATTTCTCTCTTGAGTCATGCACACAGGTGGTCTCAGATGGTGCTGCACTGCTCAGCTAATTGTCTTGGAGGTCTCACAGTCTAATCCTCCACATCTGCTTGAAGCAGGCTGAGTAATCTAGCTCTCACACGTGCTGGGCTCTCCAGCAGCCTATGGAGTGAAAAGAGTCTCTTCTCACTGCTGAATTGAATATAGCTCCCCTCCATCCCTCAGTACTTTGTGTAGAGGCATATTTTGGCTCCAGTCAAGTGTAGGACACTCGATTGTTTCATTATTAAACCAGAAGGATTTGATAGACAGTGTCTCTGAAACTTCATCTGACCCAGAACTGCCATGTCAAGTTTGGCCACTACTAAAAAGCACTACGGCTTGAAATAATTGCCAGACTGGTCTCAATACAATCTCAAAACAACTTCAATGCAAAAGCTGATATCTTAATTACAAACCTGCCTTTTCTACCTCTTTGACATGAGATGAAGTGTCTCCAAACCTCTGTCTGAAGGACTGACTGCACTTCTAGAGGTTCTTAAATTGCCATGGAAAGATTAGTTGGCTTTATTAAATGGTATATTCTCAGCAGATGCATTTATGCAGGCTTCAGGGTAGAACTCAATTGTAACTAGCAAGATATCAGATACCCCAGAGGAAAAATCAATGTCATACCTAGCTTGCTCTTCTCCTCAGTACTCCAGAGCTGAAGATGTCCCAGGTGATTTGGATTTACTTAACTTAAATCTATGAATTATGAGATTACTATAGGTTACACACTTGAGAAATACGTCACACCACTGTTGCATCACTGGAAGGTGGAAGTGCAATGACATCCATGGTATCTCCCCCTATTCCCAGGTTATCACTTCCTTCTGAATGTGGGCTGGATGAAATGGTGAGTTTGCCCAGATTTTCTTATGTGGAATGGGATCTGTAAATCCTCATTAGCATTTAGATCACATGGCATATGAAGAATTGTTAACTTCATGGTAAAATTTCAATATTCTCCCTATAAGAAATGGCTGACATAATAGGACTAAAAACTAAACTGAGTCTGTACAGAGCACTGAAAAGTTGCTTATATATTTTGCCATCAGTCAGCATATAGTGTTATTAGGATGACTTCTCCCCTTTATCTCTCTTTGTAGCTCAGTGGTGTAGAATCAATATTTTTAGCAGATATCACACCTTGGAACTTGATTGTCATGGTTTCTCAAGGCTTTTGAACTGGGAACTTCGTTACTAAAACAATGTGGTTACTTTTTTACGGAGTTAGTGGAATATTAGCCCTATTCATTGCTGAAAACATTTATAGAAGGCAGTATTCCCAAAAATAATGACAGCACTGTATGGATATAGTTGACATCAAACAAATTATATAGGTTTATTTTATATATAAAACCAGAGTAAAAGTCAGTTCTAAATAAATTGTTTGATTTGAAGAATAGTTCAGTGACTTGTTCAGTCACAGCATGGTTATGTTTTGGTGATACATTCAGTTGTTGTACTATGGCACTTTCTTTTTTATATGCCACTGTTCTGCCTGAATTCTCTTATAAGGAAACTTTAACTTAATGAGCAGACATAAAATTTCCACCAGTGAAATGGCAGCAAGGAAGAAAGAATTTTCTTTCCCTTGTAACTGATAATTGTTTGACTTATATTAAAAAAGCTTTTTCTTTCTGACCCTGAACAGTAAAAGTAAATAGTTAAAGACATCTTTTTCCCTTCTCTAATTTGCACATAACAATATCCCCATTTATGAATTGTTAGTAGACAGATAAAGACAATGAATTATGAAGACCTTGTAAGCTGGGCGGGGGCTCATAAGAAGGAAAAAATAGTTGACTCTAGTTGGTTGGACATTAGTAAGACAAGGTAATACATATGGTCTAGGTATCTTGGGGGATAGAGTATGAATTTTATGAATAAGGAATTTTAATGCCTTATAATTCGCACAAGGACATTAATCTCTGCATGTAGAATTTGCTTCAGAAAGATAAAAATTCATCCTTTAAAGTCTAAAAAAATAAAATGACACCCTAAAGTTTTACGGCATAACACTAGCTAGAAAATGCAGAGGCAGGCATTCTAATAATTCATCAATTAAAATATCCTACCTGCAAATAGGATGAAATATAAGATTTTCCTCTTATTTAAAATCTTCAGGCATGGTATTTGCATTTTATTTTATACCAGGAATACACTTTCCAGAAACAATCAGTCTAATTGGAGAAGAAGAGCAAATTATCTAAATTCTAAAAAATTAAAACCACTGTCATCTGAGTAAGGAAATTAGGGCATAATGGAGGCAGACTGACAAAACAAGAAAATATTTTTTGAAAAAAGTGAAGCAAACTCCAGAAAAGTTTTGAAATGCATATAAAGAGCTCTGACTGCACTTCTTAAATATGATATAATTTAACAAATTCACAGCTAGATTTTATGAATCCCTGCACACAATTTGTGATACATACAGAGTGCTGGACTCTGGATAGATAATATACAACAAATACCACAAGCAATAGTATCTGATAAAGATGTCAAGATCAAAATGCCTCTGGTGATAGTAAAGAGCAGCTCAGCGGGATGACAACCAGGTATATGAATAATTGAGTTTAAATCTTACTGAGGACACTACCATGGTGTTTTTTTCCTGTCCCTAATATTAAAAAGAAAGAAAATCCTTGCAAGAGAGTAGGAATTTAAACTTTTTTTATTAGAAGCTTTTAGAGTAACTGGAGCCTGCGCAGTGAGGAACCACTGTAGATACAACATGGAACCAGTTCTTGAACTCAGGATATGGAGCTGAGAAGAGATATGGCTAATTGAAATTACTCATGATGCAAATTTGAAAATATTCTGTGTGTCTTTACACAAATAAGGCCTAGGTTATGCATTAAAAAGTCAGGAAAAGTCAGCAGACAGTAGCCAAAATGAAATCACATTTGAGAATGACGTAAAATAAGGAGCAAGAGGAGGACTAAATGAGTACGCAACTCTCTATAAATGAGAGGGAAAAGAAAAAGCTGCATGAACTGAATAACTTGATTTCTGTGACAATATCAATTTAGCTAACATTCCATAAGATTGGTAGATTAAAAATAATATGTGGGACATTGTGATTCCATTTGATTTTACACAATAATGTCAAGAGCCAGGAAAGACGTGATGTTGGATCACTTGTTTACATTGTATCATCTGTACAGACTGTTAGTCCATTGCCTGTTTCTTGCAGGAGAGCATGTCCAGTGTAATCGCTTTTGCTTCATGAAAACATTAATCATTAAACTGGGAAGAGTAGGTCCTCAGCAGGTAGAAAGGAATTTAGTGACGAGAAAATTGTGGCAAAAAGTCACTATGCACTAGCTAACACTCTGGCCCATGAACAAATCAAACAGAAAAAATTTAGAACAAAGGAACGTACCAGAAGCCATGATAAGCAGCTGCTATTTTGCAGCCAGAACTAATATGCTGATACATAAACTATAAATAATTATGAGGCACACAAAAAAAGTTCTCATGCAAGTATTTTAAAACAATGCATTCTTAAATGGAGAGCAATTAAAATATACACCTGAAGGAATCTGGTATTTCTGTCTTGTAGAAAATTCTGTTATTTATTGTTTCACTCTGGTCTGGCATTAAAATAGAACAATTTCTACTAATGAATTATTTGGGGGAAAATATCTTTTAAGTAACCATAGGTTACATTTTTATGTAAATTAAAATTTCATCACTGATTTGCATATTTTACTTTTATTATTAATATCTGTTATAAATTTTGAAACAGCCTTTCAACAGAAATATAACAATATTATTTTATGATGTTTGGAACTCCTGATTTTATATTGGTCTGATTTTGTTAACAAAAATAAGTCAAAATTGACAGTTTACTGCAAAGAGGTAATTATGCGAACATACAACTTTCTATCTTGGAAGAAAAATGATCTCTAATAAACTGCCATCACTTTTCTCCCTGTGATTTATTGTGAATAGATGGAAGATTTTCATGGTGATTTTATACTTGTTATCCTCAACAATTTTTTTATTAGGTAGAAATCTGCTGTATTTTGGTAAAATAATCTTGACTTAATAGTAGAAGTGAAGATACTGCAAAACAGATCTGAGTTTGGTGTTTCCCCTGTCTTTGCTTAAAGAGTGGAAAATAATTACTTGGAAAACTTATCTTTTTCTTCCTCACTTATAAACACACACATGGTGTAGACAAAGAAACTTTTTTGTTTTACAGCTGGAAGAGGCAAACAACAGAACCAATACTTACATGATTAAATAAGAGAAATATCCAAAATTCAATCACTTTGTATTTGAACTAAGTGTTCAGAATTAATCTCTCAATACAACAATGTAAGAGTAGATTATTTCTTACCATTTTATTGTTCTTGATGCAAAGCCATTATGAATACACTATGAAAACATTAAACTGAAAGCCATCTCCAGCACCTCTGTCCTAGAGAGAAGGGTATTTAATTGACGTTCATACAGAACACAGTGCAATTGCATACATTAGTTGCCAATCAGATTAAGAGTTGTATGGATGGATTTCCAAGGCCATGCCTACACTAGCAAGTGGGGTGACATAGCAGGAGCTAGACTAGAGACTGAAAGAGCTGGTGTGGAGAACCACTCATGCAGTTGCCTATGATTTTCTGGATTTTGCGCTGGCTGTCTTCCTGGCCACCAGGACTAAAGGCCCACTTGTAATTCAAACTCATTGTGCTCACGCTGGGGAGAAGTTTTGGTTCAGCTCTATCTGCTCCTTTACACTGGAATGCTCCACGACACACAGCAAATTGCCATATGTGGGGTGAATAACATCAAAAGCACAAGCCCAATCCAGACTAAAATACTAATGCTGTTCCTTATGAACATGCCAAGATTGTAATGAGATTCTGTTTTACTGAGTGACCATGAAATCTTCCTACTGCTATCCTCCCTCAAATCATGCTTTAGCTCAAGATTAGCTTTGAATTCATTGTTAATAGGCTCTGTTTTTACTGAGGTAATTTCAAGTAGTCACAGAAACAAAAAATCCTTTTATAATTTGCTGACTGCCAAGCAGAAAAGATGGTCACTGCTCTGAACTGTTAAAATTTATCACTAGTGTGGTTTGCAGCTTTTCTTGTTGAGTCTGATTTATGCTTTCCTTATACGATGGATGTAAATGGTTTTTTAATTTAGCTTGGTTTGGTTTGGTTTGGTTTGGTTTGGTTTGGTGTGGTTTGGTTCGGTTTGGTTTGAGAATGGGACTTTCTTATGCATCCATCACTTCTTAAAAACACATTGGTTTGAAGCAGCTCTTTTAAAATGGCGATTTCTTCAATTTCTTAAAGGAACATTGTTTTGTCTCATGAAACAAAATTAAATTAGTTTGAAACATAAAAAAGCTAAAAAATATAAATTTCTTTCTTTTTGGTCTGTTTCTCAAGAATGGTAACAAGCCAAAACCTGAAGAAGACCGTCACAATCTCGATGTTTATTTTTACCAGCTTTTGAACCCTGATTTCACAGAATTTAGGACATTTATTTGGGTATTCCAGTTGAGATGCTTAATTTATAAAACAAACAAAGAAGGGATACAGTGTGAGGCACAAGCTGAAGTAAATACCTTAGCTGATTTTTTTCAAACAGTTTCATACTTTTCATACTTTGTGAAAAAAACCTGTTATGGCAAGAGTTGTTCTGTGAGTTATAAGTACACTGCTATTTAGGCTTCACTTAATCCCAGTCATTCTTAGCAGTCAAGGTCACATTTGTTTTCAGACACTTTAAGATCAACTTTAAATCTTATTAAAATGCACTTCTCCTTTTCTCTTCTCTTTTCTTTTCTTTTCTTTTCTTTTCTTTTCTTTTCTTTTCTTTTCTTTTTCTTTTTTCTTTTTTCTCTTTTCTTTTCTTTTCTTTTCTTTTCTTTTCTTTTCTTTTCCTTTTCCTTTTCTTTTTCCTTTTTTCTTTTTTATTTTTTTCTTTTTCTTTATTTTTCTTTTTCTTTTTCCTTTTCTTTTTCTTTTTCTTTTTCTTTTTCTTTTTCTTTTTCTTTTTCTTTTTCTTTTTCTTTTTCTTTTTCTCTTCCATCATCTCTTCTCAGTGTGTTTCTAGTCCAGAGTTTCAGTTTCTTAATAGATCTGCATTTCATTTTGTGTAGGGTAGAACTATAGTTACAGGGTCTCTTACAGCTATGTTAAATGACAGTCACTGGTTAAATCCCTGAGGTTTGGCAGCTTAACTCGTGTCATTGCAATTGTGCATGTGTGTGTACATGTTTGCATGAGCTAATTATAAGGCAATGCTAATTATAAGGCTGAGCTTTAGAAACAGTGTTTACATTTGTCTGTTACATTATTTAAATTATTATCTGCTCTCAGAATTACCAGTGGCAAGGAAAGAGACGCAGAAGATTGTCTCTCCTTACCTCCCTCCCACTACTACATACTATGTTCCCTAATATAAACTAATTTCCAAGTGAGTGATTTTTTCACTGTGACTATATGAAATTTATGACTCTTCTCATATAGCTTATTTCTATTTTAATTGTGTTTAACTATTATTTTTGGTGCTTTCACTCTATATCCTGCTTTTTTTGACTCCTTTTTCTTTCCCCAAAGTAGGTAAGATCCTCTCTACTCCCACACATGAACCCTCTGTTTGGGACTCTGCATTTGGCTACCAGGATTTTATTATAGCATGGTGATAAACCAGGTGTCATGATCTTGTTTCATGTTCCTGGGGCTGAGCCACCTGTTTGGATTGGTCTCACAAGGACCTCCACAGTATAATCACCTTGTTTGTATTGTTTGTGACTTTGCCAACAATTCATGCCTAAGGCTTTTAGAGTGCCTGTAGCAAAATGACTCCCGAATATCTAAGTATGGAAAGGTAGATGTGTAAGCAGTTAAAATATAGCTTAGTGATAGAGACCGATTAACTTTTGATGAGTGCTATGTAAGGAAATTATTCCTCTCTCATGCTAAATTAAACTTTACACTTTCTGGTCATTTTTCCTTCAATAATTTCAAAAAATTCCTTTTTAATAACCCATGTTTCTACAATTAGAATAAAGTTCCAAGTAGAAGAAACCAAGGCAAATATTCATTACTTAGAAAATGTTGAAAGGAACTAGTCTTAAAATTTCAGAACCTTAAAAAACATTCCTTACCAAAATTTACTTACCCCTAAGTCAGCCATTCCTTGCTAAAGTCTCTGTTTTGGTTCATTTGCCCAGCTCAGACATGGAATTGTTTTTCTTTATTTTTAATATTACATTTCCCACCAAATTTCATAATAGTTCTGCAGTTTTATGGCTTCTCATAGCTTTTTTTTTTTCTTTTTGCTTTTCAAGCAGTTCAATATACTGAAAAGTGAAGATGTTATATGAACTGTAGTGTTTCTAAAGTATGTGGTATTTACTATCCAAAGCCTTTAGAAATATTTGTGCAAAGACTAAAGTCAATGATCCAAAAGCTCATTGAAATCAATGGGAGACTTTCCATTAAATTCAATGGGCTTTCATCCAAGCTGCTTGTAATTATAGGCTGACATTTTGAAAGCTGCCTAAGGGATCTGGAAGCCTAATACTCATTAAAGTTAACTGGGCATCTAGCTTTACTAGGGTGCTTTGGAAGTCACTAGTACAGTGTATATAAATGAGTGACCTGTTTATGACAGTCAGTTACAACTCCATGAATCTATAAACATGTGTCTTATCTTCCATATCAAAATAATGTATTTCAGATTTTATTGCTTGATAAGGGCCATTTTCCTACAGAAAAGTATTCTTTAATTTAAAAGAGAGATGAATATAAAAAAAAAAAAATCATAGAATTGAGAAAAACTGATTTATACAATGGCATTTTTATCCACTTAACAATTTTTACTTTATTTTTTTAAGAAATCTTATTAAATATCTGGAATTTTTTTGTAATGTGAACTAGATCCCTATACTGAACAAACAATTGAGTCCACAGGTTGCCTGATAAGTTTTCATTTCTCTTTCTGCAGCAAGGAGTCTGTGATATCCTTGTTTATATCTGCATCTTTATCTACATCTATCTATATAATGTTTAAGCATCCCAAAAACAATCAGACAGTAGTACTTAATTTGATAAAGTTGCTTGAACTGTGACTGACAAATCATAGAAATGATCTAACATTTTCTATGGATGCTGTGCTATACTAAAACTATATATATATATATATATATATATATATATATATATATCAGGTGAGTTACTTCAGCTACAGTTGCTTACACACACTATTTAACATCTGATCAAATTTGTGATCTATGTTGGTTTATTCTAAATGTCACTTGTTAGAGTAGCATGTGGTTTCATTGTAACACTTTCAAGCTAGCCCTGATTTTAATCTGACCAGTAGTTTCATTCATAAGTTTATAGCAAAAAAAAGAGACGACTGCTAACTATAAGTATTTTAAAGGGATTAGAAATATTAAAAGTCTTTGGAAGCTAGATATACAAAATTTTAAAATTTGGAAACAAAAGGACAATATTGCCACTCGTAGGGGTTCTGAATTATGAGATGGATCAAAATAAATGTAACACCTGTTTAGATAAAATATTTATGTGCACTTGATATGTACATGAATAGTTAGCTTGATTTCATTAAATGAATCATAATATTATTTCCCAAAATGACTTATTATGGATTATGACTTTATAATGACAGTATTGTTGCTATGAAATCTTCACACGGTCAACAGAAGTGTATAAAGAATAGTATTGCTAGCAACAAGAAAACATACAAAGGGGTCAGATGCAAACAGATCCATTATTTAAACTCGTCTCAAATAATATTAAATAGAAACCATTTAAAAATTGTATTTGGGGTAAAATTAAATGGTGTGCATAAATAGCTGAAACTAGTCAACTGGCTCCTGGAACTGTGAAGTTTCTTCAGGTGCGATTACGTTCCAGTTTCAAGGAAACAGCAGCCTTCTGCTTCACTCCTAGTGGGAGACTTTGCATACTGCCAAATGGATGATGATAAAATCAGATTCCAGGAATATGACTAGCTATTGATTTTCTTATTAGCATGATATTATGTTTCTTATAGGTAATGCATTGTTTTCTGCTTTTGAGTTAGCTACTGGCCTGCCTCCTTGGTTTAAGAATTGGTGTCAATTCAAATATAGATTTTAAAAAAAAGGGAAAGGGAAGCTATTTCTTACAGTACAAAAAGCACAAAACAAGGCAGAAAATGTCTTACAGTAAAAGCAGTACAAAAAGCAGAAGCACATAATTGAACTGAATTGGAATGAAATGTAATTGCTAATGTGTCTACTGAACTATTTTATGACATTTTCTATAATCAGAATTGCACTTCTGCTACTCTGTAATTAGTTGCTATAGGTGCAATTTTTTTCAGTGTTAATGGGGGTGACTGGTGTAAAATGTACATATTAATGGAGATACAACACCAAAATCCCTGTACATTTCAGCACAGATAATTGTTTAGATCTCTGAATCTCTTTCTGGAATTCCTCTGGAAATTCAACAAGCTACTTCTAAGCCTCCTGTACCTGAGACCATTTCTTCTTTAGGACTTGTGAAGCTCCTCAGACTCATGCCTTTAGAGGACTTCATCAGCATTTTTTTCATTTTTAAGCTGAGATCACAGCTGGAAACACTAATATCAGTCTAAGGACTGATCACGCATTTCGCAGCAGCTGCTCTATGCTACACTGTTGTCAGTGATCTGTCAGCTTCCTATTTATCCACTCCTCAGTTCCTATCCTAATAATCATCTTCTCTAGTTTACCTAATAATTTCCTATTAAGCATCAAATGTTTTCCCAGCTTCCAAGTAGATTATATCTAGATGAGAACTATTTCCCTTGTCTAGAAAAGCAATTATCTCCCCAATGAAGGCTATCAGATTAGTCTGGCACAATTTGTCTTTGTCAAACTGAGGCTGCAATTTATAACATTTTCCCTGTACCTCTGTGCCTTCATTCTTTCCTATTGCAAAACATAGCCCAGACAAAGCCACAGTTGTAAGGATAACCCTATTTTAGTGTCTTAAATATGCATAACATTTCATATTTTTTCTCTATTTGGAACTTGACGGATTTTGCTCCTCTGCTAGAGCAGCTGCAACACTGTGGCAGTATACTTGTGATTCTGGGACAGCAGCAATCTCTCTCAGTTTTTATCCATGAAGTGGTAAGTGTGTTTTTCTCTGTATCAAATAGTCATTTGTGTGCCATATCACCCCTGTAACTTCACTGAAAATTGAACTTCAGCTTTCTTAATCCTTGTTCCTTCTTCCCTAGACTCGGTTTTCACTTCATCTGAATTCTCCTTTATTTATAGAGGTATCGTTATGTTAAATTTGAAAAAAAACCCACAAAAATTACCTCACTTTGACTTTAGATAATTCTTCCTTATCCTAAAAGTACTAAGCTTTAAATTATAATTTTCTAATCAGCTCCATTCTCAGTTTATTTAGACTTTCCATTCTTCTTTGATTATTCCCAGTCATTTTTTATTTATTTATACATTCATTCATCTTTATTTTACTTTGTTCCTTATGGTTTCTAAAACTTTGTCATTTGGGGGTTTTTGTTGATTGACATTTTTAAGTATTCAGGTTCCTTCTATAGTGAACTGTGAATGAAAAACACAGTTTCCCATTCTGCTTAGCTTGACTTAAGAGAAGATTATTTTATTGAAGTCTTCACTCTGAATCAGAAACTTTAAAGAATAGTTTGTGGTTTTCCTTCTATTTAATTTAAAGTGAATTATCTCATGATTTTTCTTCCCAAGGTTATTTTCTACAGCTATGTTTTTATGCAACGTGCTTGTTAGTTACCAAAGTCTGCAATAACAAAATATGTTTCTTTCTGGTATATAAATTTGTTGGTTACTGTGTCCAAGAGAATACAAACCTTAATTTCACTTTAGCATTTGTTCTGCAGTATATATCTGGGAAGTTCAAATAATTCTAGCAACAGAGTTTCTGGTTGTTTTTCCAGATGTCTTTGTATATGCAAACATGAGTTTATGATTCTGTAGTGGACCCCATTCATTTTTTTACCCTTTCCCCTCCAATAGATGTAATATTTCCCACCTTTTTAAAAGATCAGAATGACAATTCATATGCATTTCCTGCTCACATCTTTAAGGCTATCACATTCTTTAAGGCTATCACATTTAAAGCTACCACATTAATGCAAGGTTATGGCATTGCTCTCACAGCCTCACTCTTCTATGTGACAAAACTGCCTGTTCTAGAGAGCTCATGTGAGTCTTCTGTTTTCTTTTTTTCTGCATTTCCATTACCCTTTTTCTATCCAGGCTGATAGTCTGTAGCACTATCTTAAGTTCCTCATGTCTGCATTTCTTATCCTGGAATTTATACATTTCACTTTTTGTAGAGATAGCCATTAATTTATTTGTAAAAGATTTAAATTTAACTATTTTAAAACTGCTTTCATTTCTGGGGAGCACAATTAATTAACTCAATTAATTGCAAATGTTTAGTCAGGTTTTTTTTTTATTTATCCCATTTAAAACTCTATCGTAATAAATGATGGATGATATACTGATTTGTTCCAAAATTCTCAATGATTTTTATTCTCATGATTCTGATATCACTTGTGTTGGCAATAACCAAAGAAAATTTATACCAACATAAAAACCAACCAGTCAAACAGTAGAATATTTTCCAAATTGCATATTTGTTTAAACTTTCCTTCTAGCACCAGCTTCTTTTTTCTCTCTTATTTTGTCTCGGTTTCTCCTATTGTTTTTTTTAAGTCCTGCAGAATATAACTTAAGATTACATACTTGAGCATTTTCCCTGTTCTGGAATAATCACCTTTTATCTGTTCCAGGTGAATGGTATTATTGTCATTTATATGGCCCCAAAGTCTGCAGCATCTGGGATTTTCAAATATATGTCACCCTTGCAGTGTATCTCTTAAGGAGTGTAGAGTGCTAAGCTGATTCCTTTTCAGCATCAAGCTAAATCTCCTTCCCTCTGTAGTGCTGAATTTTAGATGTGAAAGAAACATGACTGGGTAGGATATGGCAACCTAGCCAGAGAAGAAAGAGGAGAAGGAATATCAGGAGTTGATGCACACCACCGTAGTGTACTGATAAAATAGGCCACAAAGTTCTAGGTGAAGATATGGACAAGATGTGAAATACTGCTGCTTCAAATTGAGTCCATTCTCTGCAGAGAACAGAAACTTCTTTAAACTGGGGTAGACTTGTCCTAAGCTTTGTGAAAGACTGTGTACAACCTGAAGAAACCTTTAGCTCCCCCCTTTCTGCTATTCAAATTTTCCTTCTCCAAAGAAAATAACCCCATACATTAAGATTCAGCCATGCTTAAAAATGTAAAATAAAACTCCTCAGACATTTCCTCTTCTAGGAAGATAAAGGAAGAAAATTAGATATATCTTAGTCACTTTGCTTGATGTTTACTGGGTAATCAGAGTATAGAAAATCTACAGGCTATAAAATTAGCTGCTGAGTTTTTCACAGTTACAAATTAAGTTACTCCAATAACCTGTCTGGCCACAGAAAAGGACTGATGGTCTGGGAGTTTTCTTTGAGGTTGAAGTTTCAGCTACGCTTTTTCAAGAAAAGTGAGGCCTATTTTTTTACAAAACCTCTCATTTTACAGTTCCTGCTATATTCAAATATCTTTGTCTATTACCTTCAGCTGCCACTGGATGAGTTGAAAAGTATTTCTGTAAAGCAGATCACAGTCTAAAGTCAGGCGATGGGAAACTGGTGAACACATAGCTTGTGGCCACCTATAAAAAGTTAGCAGAGGGTTACTCTGCATATATGGTGGCCTTGACTGAACTAATTAAAACAATCTTTCCATTCCCTCCCTCACCACTCCCATCTTTTCTTCAACCAGTCTTGCTCCAGTTTCTGCTGTAAATGGAGGGATCCAGGCCACAGCAAGCATCTGCACTGTACAGTCTTGTTTTGGTGCCCCATGAGGTATGCTTTCTGAATGAAAAACAGCATGTTATTGCATAATAATTTTTTTTATTAATGTATGCTCATAGGGATTGCACAATTTAGACTGCTCAAGCAACTTTTACTTGATTATTACCAAATTTGGGTTTCTACTGTAGCTAATTGCAATATGCCACCAGAAAAGTGTCACACTCATTTATTAAGAATACTGATACATATGAATGGAAATACTGAATCATTTTACAGGCTAGCAATAACTTCAGCCAATAGAGTAATGGAGCAGTTCAGGAATGCTGGGGTCCTTTCTAAGTTCCAATGAGACAGCGTATTTTTGTTGTCACAGATTTTCCTGCCAATTCTTCAAAGACTTTACTTGCTGACCTTATCATCTTGTAAAGATTTAGGTTCTCACCTGAGCCTCATTTTCTACAACACATCAAGTACAATCTTTATTCCTTAAATTCCTGACACATTCCCCCAATAAAAATCCTACCTTTTATTCTCTTTTTATGTGATAGAGTCCCAGTCTCCCAGTGCCTCATCCCTTTGATATTGTTTCTCACTGCAGCTATTCCCTGCAGCTCCTCTTTAGCCACTTCATGGCTGAACTACGTGTTAATACTATTGAACTTAGCAGACCCTGTTCACTTATCTTCCTGTGCCTCTGGCTTTAAAATATCACAGAGCTTCATATATAAGATAAATGCTACATAGCTGTAAGTTGAACCCCTCAACTCCTTGCCTAACTGATGTTCTTTGCTTAAGACAAGAAATCTTTGCTGACTCTTGAATATTTTTTTCCAAGCCTTATAATTTACAGTGGCAATGAAAGCCAAATTTCAGTTTTCATCCCACATTGTTATCCCCAGCTGCCAAATATCAGTCTGCAGCTTTAAATTATATTAACTATTTAAATAAGTTCTTTCCTTACCATCTTCCACCCTCCCCCCCTCCTTTTTGATTTTCTATCACTAGTGAAACAAAATATCTTTTCCCTCATTCTGAGAAATTACTGGATTGTTTTGGCAAAAAAGGCATTCTAACACATATTTTAACAACCTCAGAGCAGACACTAAGGAATATTTAAGCCCAAATGTCTACCAATTGGCAAATTGAAAAGTACTAAAATCAGCATTTTACAATGGAAAGTGTCAGGGAACATTAATGAGCACAGCTACCAGCCCATTTTTGGCCTTCATTGGTTTTTTTAGCACTAGCTAAATAGCACAAAGTCCCTGGTAGAAGCAGCCAGCTCAGAGGCTTTAGCTCTCACAGGTGACATGCTGCTGGCCCAGCTGTTTTTGCTGTGTTTTGCGACCTAACTTCTGGGAATCCAACACAGGTTCATGCAGAATATTATCACTTCAAGCTGTTCTACCCTGGGGTAGCATCAAACCAAGCTCCAGCAAACAAGTCTACAACCAGAGTCTTTCAGAAAGTGTTTGCTTACACCTTTTTTATTAACCCTTTGCCTTGTTCATAAAAAAGCAATTTATTCTTATCTTAGATTTATACATAATATTATTCAGTAACTTATTCAAATGTCCTCTTTGCATGCAAAACTTCAGTCTCTCTCTGCACAAAATTACCTTTGAAGAAGGGGGGGGAGGGTTAGTTTGTCCTTAAGAAAATTTAATAAATTAGCAGATTGCCACTAATTAATAAATTATACCACAGAACTTTCACATCAGTTTTCTGTGTTTAAAAAAACTTAGCATAATCTTTTGGAAAAGGTTTGGTAGATAACTTAGGAAGTTGTCTCCAACCCTAAGTAGTATTTTCAACTGGACTGATCAAATAGGTGAGCTGTGTGAAAAATTGCCAATGGGACTAAGTCAACTGGAGCTGTAAAGCTAGGGAGTCATACTACAAGAATAATTTAACTAAGCAGCAGAGTCATAAACAAAACAAAGTCTCTGCACAGTAAGGGAATAGAAAAAAAAGGAACTAATGACAAATACATAGTTAAGTTTATCCTCCCATTACTGAATGTAGGGTTTAAAATATATAAAATTCATTGCCAAAGGGTTTAAAAGTAAGACTAGGGAGTACAAAGGAATTATTGGTCCTATAGTCTGTGGATCCTAAAATACTTCTTACAGCAAATGGCACAGTATGAATATGGAAGGCATAGGAATTCTCCCCTTGGAAAAAAACCTATTTTGATTCCCTGTAGTAGGCAATTAAATATCACATAATATACATAGACATATATATTATTTGCATTTGATCTGTTCGGAACACCTTCTGTTTGATTTTTGGAGGAATACAACAAAAACAACAGCCCTCAAGTACTTTTGGGGTAGGAATCTAGATGGAAAAAAGTATGAATGCTTTATACCAATATATGATGTTTTATTTCATCCAAAATTGTTACAGCTGAAAGAAATAAAGATAATGTGTTTTATACTGGTTTTTAGAGCTGATATAACATATGCAGCTGAAACTTTACTAACCAGTCATTTTATAAAACTTATTATCAGTTGATTAAAATAGTATGTTAGAGACCATAACTTTAAATTTGTACACACACAGTGCAAAATAGTGTAGAATAAAAGGGAGTTATGAGAAGTTATATTACCCACTGAATATTGCACTCATTTCACCACATATTACAAAATAATTGGAACAGATATAGATGTGGTGTCCTTCCTCACTGGGACAAATTGGTGGTAGTCAGAGACAGGGGAAATGCAACAGTGTCCAAACACTTCTTTCAGAGCTAGTTGATTTTTAACGATAGGGAGGAGGCTCACTGTAAGTATGGGAAATGCGACTCACTGGCTGCTTTGCCTTGCAAGGAACAACAAAAGCTTTCCCACACTCTTGTGTTTACCCTAATCATGTAAATTCATGTCTTAACTTGTATCACTTCTCATGTCAAGTTCCTATCAATGTCAGTGGGAATCTTGAATAAGTAGGGAATAGCTTACATCTTTAACTACATCAAGTTTTCTGATTAAGTGTTCCAAACCTCTCTTTCCACTACTCCCAGATATGAACAACAAAATTTCCTTAGTTCTCTTAGTTTTCTTGTCATGAGGAATTGTTACCCTTTATATCACCTATGTGGTCTGTGTTCCTTTCCCTGATCCCATCCAGCAGCTGTATGTTTTAACTAATGCAGAACAGACAGCATAGTTCAGGGCTGTCAGTTGTCATGCTTTTCCTGCTGCAGTATGCCACTTTTACCATTTAATTTGGTAAACATAATGAACTTTTCATCTCTTCTTCCTCTAGATGTGAAATGTGTTCAAATAGACAACATTTTCTTCCCATCGTCACTTCAGCAGAAAAGTAAAATATAGTAAACAAACTATCCTGTCCTCATTTCCTGAAATAAATTACTGCTGCAAGAAAGTGTTTCGTGTTATCTTTAATTAGACTAGAATAGGATGAAAACATGTTGTCTTTTTTTTCCTTCGACGGTGACTCAAAGAGCTTTCCAGAAAGTAGTGGTGGTGACAGTGGTGATAGAAATTGTGCTTAGCAGCAGCTCACAGGGAACCCTAGTTAATTTGTGAAAGAAAATCCTGAACTAAAATTAGGTCCCCTTGATTAAAATCAAGCGCTCAGAAGTGAAACAACTGTAGCGTTATTCACATCCCTTTTGACAGTTGCAGTCATGGGACTCAAAACCCCTCAGGAAATATTTGGTCTGAAGGCTGAAGATGACTCTTCTTCATAGATTTTATAATATAGCTGGTACAATAATATAATAATAATTTTGATGAACGGGAATTTAAAGGTATTCTGTCTACTATTTTATGGAATAACAATGAACCTGAGCAGGTGGCAGACTGAAGCAGGTAGGCTAACTTTCCAGAAGCACCTCCTCTACCAACTCTACACACCTTCAGACCTTTGAATGTCTCTTGCAACATTGCATCCCTCATACCTCCACCTAGAAAAAAGTCTTTCTGCATGAAGAATCCTTGCTCCCTAGCAGAGTTATCTTTGCTGGGTAGCAGCAAGGGGCAGGGTACTTCTGCCAAATATTGTCTCAAATACCTACCTTGCTGTGTGGCAATTGCTAATTCACCCTGGGCAAAACCTTCCTCTCAGATGGTGGAAGGGCAAGATTTTGTAAAAGGAAGTAAGGAGAGGAAAGAGGAAGTTTCTTCGCAGCTGAGCAAGATGTGCATTCTATTACAAGTAAATGGAATCATTTTATGTGAAGTGGGGTTGCTTGATTTTGGATGGATAGTTCACAGACCCCTTAGATGTTCTTGCAAATGTGTGCATTTACAGTTCAGAAGAGTTGAAAATGAAATGAGCTGCTAATTTTGGCACAGTGACAGAATATATGTATAAGCAGAGCAATCTCATCATCAACAACTCCTTAAAAAGCAACTTTCTTTTATGATGTTGAAGAACCTTATATGGCGTTTTCCCTGTTCTTTTTACCTGGGATGTAAAATGAAGAGCCTGCTCTGATATCATACTTTTTTCCATTCATGGCACATTTTGTATTTGACCCATCCTAAAAAACATGAGAAGTGGGGCATTAATGGCAAGTAGCTCATGAAGGCCAGTTTTACAGCCTGGGGAACTTGAAGCAGAGTGCACATCGAACAAAGCAAAAAGTTGCATGGAAAGAGTTTAATGATGTTTGCACTGAGAAGATTCGGTTATATCTTTGTCTCTCTTCTAGATGCACATATTTTATATTGGTTGTACCGCAAATGTATATGCATGACTGAACTCAAACATTATGTAGCCTTAGCTACTATTTCAATATTTTGAGTGCATTCTGCTGGTAAACTCCCTTTTCAGGCTCATCAAAATTATGCTTATTTGATTTGTTCTGCACCCCAGCAGATGTATTTTTAAGTAATTTATAAATGTTTCTAACTAAGCATTAGTAATTTATAAGTCCATGGTAAGTGGGTCTTCCTTCCCTTAGTACATCCTTGCTTTTTCTGCTCTCTGAGAAGATGGTTGATTAGATCCCGTGGGTGAACGCTTTTGGAGAGTTTGTTGTAAATCCATGTGGTGCCAGATACTGAAAATAATTCGCAGCTTTGCTTGTTAATAGTGTACTTATAAAAAAAAAAGCCTCTAAGAGTTTCAGAAGGCCGAGCAGGAATCTCCTGTCTCTGTATTGCATTCCACTTTCAGTGTCCTTATAAATATGTGAATGATACAACATTACCTATTAGTCTGTTGAAGAGGAGAGTCTTAATTTCCAGATTAGCCACTCTCAGTGTTTTACTGTCTTTGATATTGCACTGTAGAAGGCTGAAGCATGAAAGATCTTTTAACTATATCAAGCAATCTGCAGGTGTGCAAGAAAAGAATATCCTTCCTGGAGCTCTCCTTTACGGCTGGAGATGCACTACCATGATAAGAGCTGAGTGTGGGTAAGGAGGACCCTTCCTGCTGCACAACTGAAATGGAAATGCTTGCCACAAGAGAAAAATCAGGCAGGACCTCAGGTGAAAAGAAAGACCCAAAGTGACTCATATTAGTCCTCAACCAGAGTCAGTCAAAATTTTTACTTGTCTCCTTTTTAATGGTTTGTTTCAACTATGGCCAGTGTTAGCATTTTGAATAGATGTTTTCAGTGTCTGTGCAGCCAGACACAAGAAACAAAACAGAATCTAGATTCTACCATGCCTAAATTTCTGAGCGTATCACAAAGCTTGAAGTCATGCAGAATACCATAGGAATAACTGGGAATGTTTTATTTTTTTTTAATTTGGCAGCTTGTTCTAGGCTAGGAAAAGGTGAATTGTATTAAAAGACCAATAATTACTTAAAATCTGAAGGGAAGAGTAAATGTCATGTAGAACATTAATAAAGTTCGGGGACAAATGAGGCAAAAAAGAATTTAAAAAATCATGTTTAATTGATTGTTCATTTGTTATGCATGAAGCGTATTTAGTGACAGTAATGAAATTTTTACTCAGATGGACAGCACTAGCAGAAGAATTAATGAAATTACACACAGCTTCAGCAAAGTGCTAATAGTCACAGCTTGATATTTTAGTTGTCTAGTGACCTAATTGATTTTTAAAATAAGAAATAAGAAAACATGCCCTGTATTATGTGTTATGCTCTAGTGAAGTGTGTACATAAAGTATTACCTTAGCTGCCTGGTATGTGCAGTTCAGCCAAATTCTTCATTAATTACCCTTGTAGTGAACAGGAAATCAACATCATTATTGTAACAGCTAGAGAGATTGTAGGATTTTTTCCACTAGCTCTTACAGTGATGAATACTGTCTGCAGTGTTAGACTGAATTCATGATTCCAATGTAAGAACAGCACACTAAAGAGTTAAAACTGCAACCATTGCAGAATTAAAAATGAATGAATTACAGCTAGTGCATTGCCAAATTATTATGTATGTATATTAAAGCCTTTATAGAAGCACTTTTATAATCACTATCGCAATATTTTTAAATTTTAGCATAATTCTGAATGAGGTTTTGGAGAATTTCTTAGAAACATCTCTGGATATATTGAAGCAAAAGGTTAATGTTTACTAGAGTATATGAATTAAAATGCTGAAATAAAGATCCATAAAGTGAGTTTACCACTGAGACTCTAATCATCTCTCTTATCAAGGTTGTGCAAAGCTTAATAATGAAATCAGAATCTGATTATGTTTGCTGGGACTTGTGATCCTTCAGCCTTTGCCAGGCTTTCCTTCAGTATGATCATGGATGAAAATTATATGAGCCTTTTAATGTTACTCCTCTGCCTCCCTCTTTTTGTTTTCCTTCAAAGTCTTTCTTTGTCCCCCAACCCGTTCATCACAAAAGGAAGGGAAAAATCAGCAGATCAGTCTAACAGTTGTAGGTGTTTTCACATGGGGGGTTTGGAGAGGCCTTTAAGACCATTTCACCAGGCATTTTTTAGCTCTCATTAAGGGCCTTGCAGCTGACATTCCTTCCATGCCTTGCAGGGCTCAAGCTGTGCTTAGGATGAAACAAGTCTCAGCGTTGCCCTCAGCATCTGAGTGGCAGTCCAACCCAGCTCACAGATATCTACATTCTGTCCTTGGATCCCACCATTTTGCTTACTTGGGCAGGTTTTCATCTGAACTATTGACTCATTCCTGTGCAAAATAAGGGTCTATTAGGTGAATTCAAGCCCAGGGAAGACAGACATGAAAGCCAGAAAAAGCTCAGTTGTTTCACTTTAAGTTGTGTTTGGGCACAGTAATTATGTGAGCATAACTAAACCTTTTAACTAAATTTTTATAGTTCTGAATTCAGAAAAGTGAATTATTGTTAAAGTTCTCCTTCAGTGCAGTGCATAACACTGTAACAACTTGTAGGACAGTTTAATCCACATTTAAATGACTTATTGGTTTTAAAAATGGATGACAGATGTGGAAATGAGAGATCCGTTTATCATGATGAATTCTTGTGTTGGAACCAAGTTAGCTTTCATCAGCTACTTTGTACCATTTTATTACACCATTGATCTGAAATCTGATTTTTGACATCAAATGAGGCTCAAAATATGTTTTCAATATTGCCTATCTATAAATTCCATCACACTGGCCTTATTTTGATTGTGGTAAGACCATCTTGGAGTTGCAATTTATACAAAATCATGATGTTTTCTCATTTTATTTCTATTTCCTCCAGCAATCTGGAGCAATTATAGATGGTCACTTCAGGGTGTTTTCTGTGTTCTGTACTGTAAGCAATGTTTTCCAATGACTCAGAGATTGAAGTTTGTTTTACAGTATTTTATTTGGAACACTAGATTCTATTTTTATTACTTTTTTTTTTGTCTCTGAAAAAACTAAAACAGCAAAGAATTTGGTCTGTTACATGTTCCTATTGGATAGGCAAAATCATACATTAGGTTCAAGACCATGTACTTTACTTTTCATGGTGATCTAAGACAAAAGAGAGATTCATTTCCAGACCACATAGCATTTGTACTCAGAATATTTAAAAAAACATATTAGGCAAATAGGAAAGTCCAAGAGAGTCTACCTAAAGAACTTCTGACAAAGTTAGCTGAATAAGGCTGACACTAGCTAGCTTTCAGACTGTCAGCTCCTATTCACTCTGTCTTGGCTCAGCCACTTGAACACAACTGTGTGCAGACATCTTGCCTACCAGCTAGTCCAGTGTTTTGAATTTGGAACTCTGAACTTGATAAAGCATTTCATGGTAGACAAATTGATAGACCATAGCATGAATTCTCTGACTGTGATTCAGCTTTTGTCCCTCAGTTTCCTCTGACATAAAATGGGGATACTGATGTTTATAAAGCTTAGTTAGTTGTATTAAGATGAGTCTGTGTATTCACTACCCTTAGTGGTATCAGAGTCATTAATAATAGAAATAATAATATAATAGTGAGACCTCATTAAGCTCAGCATGGCTTTGGTTTATTTTATTGAGGGGCAAATTGTCTTATATTCAGAAGCAGCTAAAACATTTAAAATAAAGATTTGTGGTCTGATCCACTTCCAGTAAGGTCTAATACAACCTGATACAAAATCAGCTTTGTTGGGCAAAGATACATCTCATATACTTCCAGCTCACTTTCACAGGATCTTCCCTGGTAAGCTCAACTTCTCCGATATTGACAAAGAAGAGGGCCCACCTTCCTGTCTAATGAATTCCAGTTTCACTCATGGAGCATCCCTACTCATGGTGAGTTAACTGTGTCCATTTTGCTGCCAAATGCAGTGTGTCATTTGGTATTTTCTAACTACAGTGAGCCTCAAGCTTGCCCCCAGTAACCAAATTTGAATTCCGTTATCCCAGAAGTTAAGAAAAAAATTATGTGTTCATGGATTGGCAAGAATTAATTTTATGAAAGTAAGTGATCTGAGATGGAGAATGGAGCTAAGATGGGAGAGTCCCTCTAGGCCGACTCAGAAAACTCAGATAGTTTGGGGATACTAGGAGAGGGACTGGGAGAAGTCAATGAGATCTTGAAGCTTGATGAGGGGGGAAAGAAATGCTGGGGCTTTGAAAACTCAGAGAGAGACAGAGGGAGGTCTATTTTAAGGGAATGAACGTACACCTTACATCCCCCTTGCTAAACTGGTCTGATCTCTAAGTGCAGGTGCCCTTTCCTGAAGGCCTTCCTAACACTATGCAGCTGGATATCATGTGGGGAATCAGACTGTTATTGGGAAAGATGAGAGGAATAGCAGTAATTTCTACTGCAAAAATAAAACAAGGCCCTAAAGAGATCCTTTGGCCACACATCCCTTCTACCTCTCCACTACCTATGTCTGTCTGTTTTCAAATTACCTAGCCTATACAACTTGCATCACAAAATTAAGGGAGTGGGATTACAGTATAGCTCCCCCATGGGATGATCTAAGCAAACATCTATTTTTGCTAAGTCTAAGGGCAGCGCCATTGCCAGATACTGAAGTGCAGCCCTGTTCATGACTAGAAACATTGAAATATTGCACAAGATATTACAAATGCAATCAAGGGCTCAAGCAATTACACTCTTCAAAGTGTTTCTCCTAACTCAGTGAACAAGTTGAGATTTTTAAGGAAAAAGTCAGTCTGATGGCTCCCTGTTTCATAATTTAAATCAGTTAGTTTTCTCTGAGTAATTCAAAACAAAGTCTAAATACTGCAAGAAAAAATTGTTAAGAGCAACAGCAAAAATAATAGAAAGTCTTTTTAAAATATAGTTTAAATGTAATCTACTTCCTTCTAGTGGTACTAAAATGTAGATAAAGATAGTTCTTTTAAAGTTGTAATGCTGCACAAATACACTTATCTTCAATTTTGACCTTCTGTGCCTCAGGTGTGCCCTACCTTCAAGAATCCAAAACTAGTTCCAGGAAAAGTAAAATTAGAGAAATAACTTTGGACCAGTCTCATCTCCTATCATTTGATTAAAGTCACAGAACTACTTGCTAAGCAACGTTCGATTCATGTCAGTAATTTCCACGTGCCTCAGTTTCTCCATTGTTGGTGTTTTGCTTTCTTAATCACTGTTAAATTGCCAATTAATTTTTTTTCTTCTGTGACTTGCATGCTCAATCTATTTTTTCTCAATATGAGGGCAGGTAAATATACTCTGGACCAGTATGATGTTCCCTTGTGCTTTGGGACTGTACTTTTAGTTTGCATAAGAAACCGTGTTTGGGTGGAACTGTTGCTCCGCTGTAGACAGTTGGTATGAGCAAGTCACAGTAAAAATCCGTGTAAAGCCAGGAGTTTCTCTCTGGCCTTATTGTAGAAAGATAATATTCCATCTTATACAAGCATTGTAATACCTAGGAAACAGTTTATTTTTCCTTTAATGTAGCAGGTAGATTTGTCTCACCATTGGAAATACTTTAGTACATTTTCCCCCAGCACTTTATTCCTACAAGGGGATAATTAATTTCCCTGATGATTTAGCGGCTAGTTCATCTCTAAGGTAACTGGTGAATAGCTGGGGATTTTTATGTTTCTGGAAAGAACAACAACAGCATACAAAGTTTTCTTTCTTGCTATTCTTCATTGTTTGCATAACATGTACTTCCCCAGGTGGACAACCATGTTTTGTAATTCAAGGTCTCTGGAAAGCAACAAGGGAATTATTCATGGAGGAAATGATTTGGTGAATTTGAACTCATCTTATGAGTTCATAAAAGATTTTCTAAAATCTGTGACATTTGGAAAACAGTGAACATTAAAGAGCTTTGGTTTCCAGACCTTTTTTGAAACTTTTATGCTTAGCTGACATCCCTCCTCCACAGTTGTTAAGAAGATCTGAGTTTTAATTATTTAAACCAAGCAGATTATCAAAATAACAATTCCTGGCATAAAGCCCCTGTGTGAATATCTGTTGATAGAGTCTCAAAAATTCCACTCTATGATTTTCCTTAAGGTTAGATTTGTGATTAAAATTCTTAAGCTAGTACACTTAAATTATTTTATACGCCTGTAACTAAAATACAAATCTACTTCATATTCTACTTCATTTCTTATTTTGTGGAGTCTTGGGTTTTGCTTTTAGCTTTGGGACAGTTTACATTACTCTCAATCCCACATGGTGCTATCTTATTTTAACAGTGACCTTACTGAAATCTATGGTTGATTTGCAAATGAATGATATAGGTGTATATATAGGACTGTAAATCTCTCCTTTTTTGCCTTCCTTTCAGTACTGTAGAATTGGGTGGTGAGTAGCATTCATCCTGTATTGACAGCTGGAAGAGAAAGTCAGGCTGATACAAATTTCTGAATCTGCCTTGTCATTTATGATGGCTGATGAGCCTTAGCTGCTATCCATTGCCCTCAGATGCTATTTTCTGATTCTTTTCCTCATTCAAAGAAGCCTGTACACTATTTTCTCATTGAGAACAAGATGTGTGCAAACCCACAGAAGATTTCCATTATATGCATGCCAGTTTCTTAATGAAAGGGAGCTAGTTGTTCTGTCCCTTAAGTATTCATATTTTCTCTTGTTTATCAAAATTGTTTTCTGCCTTAGGGGTAAAAGTCACAGCTTCTGTACCATAAAGAAAAATCAAGCAGTGTTCTTTAGAGAGAGAAAGTGTTGGAGAGAAGCTGAGTTCTGCCCTGAAACAATTTTCTTGTGATAGGGAAGCAAAAGATTTGAAGCAAAAGTTGTGTTCTCATGGTCCTCTCTACCTGCTGCATAGTTGATATGGGTCTTTTCCTGATGATTTAACCATGAAATATATATGCCCCAGGTAGCATACTTGCTTTCATACTTTAGATTTCTCAGAGCCCCCAGTGAAGGTCATAAATCTGTTTTCTGTATAAAAAATACCTAGTCAATAAAATTCCTTCTGCTTTCTTCAGGACGCCATATATTGACAAAAGATTAGTGGTTTTATAACAGTGTTTAAAGAGCATAATATCCTAACTCACCTTAAAACACTGTTAGTTTTAGCTTATTCTATAAGGACATTTATAGAGATGAGAGTAGTAAGTTGTAGACGGAATGTGATGGAAGTGAGAAAAAGGAGACTGGTTTGTTTTTTCCTATGAATTCTGTGTTTTAACCAACCTTCTGTTTATGTCAAAAGATACAGGTCAGTCTTTACTCAACTCAAAATATAGCCTGAAATCTCCTGCTTGAATGAAAAAAGTCTCAAACAACTAACTTAATTAAACTTAATTATTTTTCCTCAAATAAATTATTTAAATCTAGGAATAAAGTATTACCAATGCTACCAGTCCCTGCCCTCACATCTCTTTATAAAACTCTTTTGGTAAAAATCTGGCTACTTTTTACAATTTTAACTGGTATTAAGAGGAGCAGATTTCTCATATCTACTAAATCCACATATAGTAAATATATATGGAGAAAGCATTTGCAGAGAAAAGTAATTTTTTTTTATGAGGTTGCAAAAGACTATGAGAAGTTGTGTAAAAATAATTTCACAGCTATAAAAATCGAACCGACAGTGCCTTTAATAGTGACTAGCCATTTGAAAATAGTATTTTCAAGCAGAGTGGTGATAGACATTTTGTAAGTGCTAATGGTGACAAAAAGATAAATAAATTCCTTTCTACACACATGCACATTCAGGAAAAGTCAGACTCTGGTTCCTTGATTTCATTACAGAGAGTGTTTTTCTGGATAAAGGGGAAAATGATGCCATCGTGTTAAAACAAAGTTTTAGTATCCGAATGAAAATAAAGCTTTAATAGCTGCAGCTGCTGATCCATGGCTGAAACAGCATGCAACCTGCATGTGGGAGAAATTCAGATACATGAAATATTAATGATGATTTTAAGATGACTATACCTTTTCAAACAATGCCTAATTTGTGGTTGTGCTGTCAAAACCTTTCTATTTCCCACATAATTGTCTGCTTCTAAATTAAAATAAATATGCTCTATTTACAATGCATGAAACCTGAGGATAACAGTCTACAAATTTATTCTAGATGCATACTAACTGCTAGAATAAACATTTCAGAATACAGTTTTACATAATACTCTTATCTGTTTCATTTGGCTGTCCTCATAAACTCACTGCTCTCCAAGCATAAACAGGTTGTTAAATACATTTAAGGATTTTAGAATGAACACTAGAGCTGTCGTTATCATTAAAATGAAGTGCTGATATTGGAGTCAGGCCACACAGAAGTGTTTACCCAGCACTAAACAAGAATTTCAATTTTTTCCTTCTCTTAGGCACTGTAACATGGGTGGTTCTGATATATCAGCTTGAAACCCATGGTTTGAATATTGACTACTAGATGCATATAAAACAACCTAAACATTCAACAGTCCATTTCTATATAAGAAGGCATTACAAAGTTGAACTAGTTTGTATGAATTCTCTGCATCCAGGGTTTATTTTGCTTCTAGCTGGGTGCTGAATGCTAGCTCTAGTGCAGGGTAATGTGGATGCTCCTGTCTTGTCAATAATATTCTCTTTACTGCATGAAAGATATCCTGTATTTTCTTCGAATGTTCCTGATCACAAGACTGAGATAACCTCTGAAACTTTTGATGGCACAACAAAGGAGTAATGAGGCAGAGCAGAGAACAAGGAATAGGAAATAGCCAGTGGATTTTTAGTGTTGATCATATTTTTCTTTCAAAAAGGAAGCTTCTGCTTCATTTCACAAATAATATCCAAAGTTGTCATGTTGACTCTTGAATATTCTACCTATTAGCTTAGTCAAATATTTTCTACAAATGATAAGTTTGACTGAAAAAACAGAAAATGACGTGAAACATGATTTAGAGATCATTTACTAGTCTGAAAATATCACACATTCATACATGTGAACATATGTATCTAGATTTATGACTGATGGTACTTTATCCTGTCTATTCCACTTTCTAAACAGAGTTCTTTGTAAATCAGAGATTTTTCAGGTTGGATGATTCATATTTTTAAGGATCCAATTAGTGTAAGTAATATATAACTATATATATAAACCTTATAATAGGAAAAAGAACACAATATGCAAAAAATACAAAACTGCAGATCATCAAGAAAAAAAAAAGCACATCCATAGCAGCAACTGTGCCATGAGTTGAGTTTGCTGTCTCAAGGCTCAGGACTCACCGACATAATATTCTCCATGGTGAGAAAAAGTCCTGACTGTTTCTCAGTACTTCATCATCATTATATCTTGTGTTTCCTACTGCTACTGGGCTAGGTTCACCAGTTGTTCTTTGATGGATGTTTTCCATTTTTGTACTTCTTCAAGGGTCAACCGCTTTTGTTTTTTAACAATAGACCATAAAATAACATGATGCACACGGCAGCAGTGCATATAGGAAACTGCAGATCTTCTAAAGGAAAGCAAAGGAGGGAAAAAATGAGGGAAAGAAAGAAGGAAAGAAAAGCAAATAAATCAAAACAAGGAAATCCCACAAAGAATTAACACAATGTAACTGAAAGATTCAGCAGAAGTCAATAGGGGTGATAATCTTAGGAGAGAGCTGCAGGGTACAGGGAGAGGTTCTCCTTTGCCAATTTATGGGGTAATGTGGAGTTGAATGTGTCAACAGAAGAGAAGAAGAGAAAATGGAAAGGAAAGCCAAAATGGAAGAAGGAAGGAAGGAAGGAAAATCACGAAATGGGTCACAAATTGGAAAGGATCACTGGAGGTCATCTGGCTCCACCTCAGTGCTCAAGCAGAGTCCCCTAAGTATCTTACTCAGGATTGTGTCCAGATGGCTTTTGAATATGTCTGGAGAAGGAGACTCCACAACCTCTCTGGGCAATCTGTTTCCCTGCTCAGTCATCCTTTCAGTAAAGAAGTTCTTCCTCATGTTCAGGTGTTCCAGTTTATGTCTGTTGCCTCTTGTCCTGTTGTTCGTCACCACCGCCAAGAGTCTGGCTCCATCCTCTTGGCACCCTACCTTTAAATACTTAAAGGAATTGATAAGATCCCCCCTCAGCATTCTCAAGGCTAAATAGACCCAGCTCCATCAGCCTTTCATCATAAGAGAGATGCCCCAGTCCCTTCATCATCTTCATAGTCCTCCTCTGGACCCTCTCCAGGAGCTCCTTGTCTCTCTTGTCCTGAGAAGCCCAGAACTGGACACAGCACTCCAGATGTGGCCTCACCAGGGCTGAGTAGAGGGGCAGGATCACCTCCCTCGACCTGCTGGCAATGCTCTTCCTAAAGCCCCCCACTGGCCTTCTTGGCCACAAGAACACTTTGCTGGCTCATGGACAGCTTGTTGTCCACCAGGACTCCCAGGTCCTTCTCCACAGAGCTGCCTCCCAGCTGGTCAATCCCCAGCCTGTGCTGCTGCATGGGGTTATTCCTCCCCCAGTGCAGGACCCTGCTTTTGCCTTTGTTGAATTTCAGATGGTTCCTCTCTGCCCACTCTCCAGCCTGTTTAGGCCCTTCTGAAGGGCTGCACAGCACTCTGGGGCATCGGTCACTCCTCACAACTTTGTGGCATCAATGAAAGTGCTGAGGAGGCATCTTCCGCTTCATCCAAGTCATTGATAAGTGAAGCAGTGCTGAGCCCAGTATCAACCACTAAAAATGGAAAAAGGACAAATAAAAAGGAAAAAGGAGGACTGTGGATTAAAAACAAGAATTTATTTTTAATTCTGAAGTGGCACATAACGTGTGCTACCCACTTGTATCACTTTTATAGACCTCAGGAATATACATAATTCAGATATCAGTGTTGCTTTAGCAAACTGTGCAATGACAGCTACACAAGCTATCTTATATGATAGAAATGTGATATATTTCATTAGTGTCTGTGACTCTTTGTTAGATTTGGGACATGATGTTTTTTAAAAAGTATCATCTTTATAGGTGTAATTCATAGCCTATGTTTGTGATGTTATTTTCCCCAGGAAAAATCCTTTAATATAAAATCCTTCCCTCTGGAGACCAATTAGGCATATTATCATAGTTCAATGCTTTGCATTTTTGCTGACATTATGAGCTTTTACCTACAACACATCCTAGTAAAATGTATACAAATATAAATCTTTAAATAATATATTTAATTTAATTTAATCAATGTATTAATTTTTTTGTAGTTGCTTGTACTACTTTTGGCCTCCTGACCTTCAGGCACTTCTCATCTACCATGAACTAAATCTCTCACAAAGAAACTAAATGAAAATGAAACAGTCAACAAATAAGAAAATTGTATTTATTTTCCTACTTTCTTTGGCACACCAGATGTGACAGCAAAACATGATAGAACTGTAATTTAAAGGTTAATTTCCTTAAGAGGGCCTCTGTACTTATCATAACATCCGGACATCTACTTCAATTACTGAAAAAATAGATTTTAAAGTGGATGAATGCACACAATATATTTTTGTTAAAATATGAGTGAAAAAATTCTTTTCATTATCCTATTGATGAAAGTACACTCCTTACTGACTGACTCCTTACTTACTCCTCCTGTTTGTATGCTACAGACTTGCTACACACTTCCTCTGAAAGGTGCAGAGTAAATAAAAATATTTACCTGGACACATGGCAGAGAATAAGAACTTCCTTGCAAGTCTTAGCTGGCCTATAAATCTTAGAAACTGATTTGTTTTGACATTTTAAGAGAGCATCCAAAAAAGTAAAGGGAACACTGGGAGGAGGAGCAAAGGCAAAAGTACTGGCACTAATATAGAAAAAGATATGCAATATTTGCACACCTTATATATTTGGAAAGTTTCTGAAAATAGTAAAAAATATGTTAGGATTGTGCTGGTCTTCTATACGGTTCCTTAATGTAACCAAATGAAGCTCAGATTTCTGTAGAATCAAGGGATATTTCCAGTACTTCCTGGCAAAAGCTAGTATGAAAAACTTCCCTTTTTATTGAAATGCATCTTCTCAGATCTTCTTAAAAGTGAAAAACTTTAAAACTCCTGTTTATGCAAACTTTGAAACATGTTGCTTTTAAATCTGAAGAATCTATTCTCCCATTCACGACAACAATCCTTATTAACTGATAAAGGATGAAATTGACAAAGGTGGAGTCAGTGAACTTTGCAGAATGTTGCATCCTTATCTGAAGCAAATGGTGTAAATATTTGTAATGGCTGGTAAATGATGGCAAACACACAAATTGAACTTTAGATTGTAGAAATCTGGATAACAGCTACCTCTACCTTTGTGTCGCTTGAGACTACAAAGACAGTCAGAGGGAAACTAATATAGTTTCACAAGCTTCTACAGTTCTTGAATTCTTATTAAATGCAAAGTGATTACTGGCTCTTTTTAAGGTAATTTGCTAAGAGCAGAAAAGGATGTCAAAATAATATCAATAATGTTCAGCAATTGCTAATAACATCCTGGTGAAATGGATGTACAAATTCCTTTTGGACAAGTATGCATCATTCACTGACCTTTTAGTTCTTTACTAATATCACCAATGACAATGTAAAATTCTCTCAATGTCAGATGCTATGTTTTTCTGGGATGTAGACAGCAGTCACAAGGAGCTCAGCCGAGACTAACAACTTATTTAGTATAGGTCACTGAACAATTGTCAAATACTCCAAAGTTCCAGTAACTATTGATGGCAGAAGATTCAGAGCAGTGAGTTAGAGGTGAGAGACTTCATAAACCATTTTCATTCCACTAAGCCATCCAGTCTCATCCTCTGCTCTTTTTCATTATATTTGACATTTTTTAGATTTGATCTTGGTTCCAGACTAGTAGCTTGTAGCTGCGCGCTGAGCAGAAGAGACTTTTCTTAGCTGCAGAACATATTAAAAGGGAAAAATATGAAAGGTATGTGGAAAATGCAGGCCATGCAGAGTTTAATAGAGTTAGTTGCTAAGCACAGGCATTTTCAGGAAAGAGTTCAGTTTCTGATGTTACTCCCGATAGCCAAACCAACTTAGTGACAGGGAACTGCTGCTTCAATAACTGTGATTCCTCTGTAAAAGAGTGTATGACCTTGGCACCGTGAATTGTCACTGAGTTGTAGTCAAAATTGCTGAATTTGCTCCTGTGTGGAGAAAGAGTGATTATAGTTCACATTACTTGCAGAATGGGCCTTATTTCCTCAGCTGAACTCATTCTCTTGAGAGTTCTGCATGTTTGGAAATTCTCAACCATAAACTCAAGTGGAAGGATACAAAGAAAAGTATAAACAAATGCCAGGATATGGCTCCAAGAAGCAAAATAATAGTAAACAATGAAAAATATACAACTTTTTGTTATTTTTATTTCATTTTTTAAAACAATATGTACGCACTTACATAAACTGTTTTAAAATGTGAGCCTTGGTTACAGAATAATTTGACTTTTAAGAGATTCAGAATGATCTGCTAAGTGAGAAGCTAAGACCATACTTATTTACAGTTAACCCCAAAACATAGATGGTAATCCCAGCCTATCAGTTCTAGAGAAATGCAAGTGAAGCAGACCAAAGTGCTTAAGAAATGCCATTAGACAGTCTTCTTACAATTTCAAAGATCTTCTTACTGTTAGGAAGTATTTATGTGCATATGGTTCTACAGATTGACAAATTCTTTCTGAATGTGTATACATGCCCATTAATATACATGTACAAAATAAAAACAAGGATTAGAGAAATATATAAATAGGTAGGGAGTATATGTTGTATTTGTGTGTATCTTTATTGCCAGTGTACCCATAGTTAGACAAAATCCATGCTATATAACTGTGCATATAGATTTTTTTATAGGAAAGCATAGGCAAATGAAAGAAGCATAGGTATGTGTGTGTATATTTAACTTTTAGAAAGAATTCAAGAACACAAATATTACAATATCATTTTATACTACTTGAATATTCTTGGATAATTCAAATTAGCCCATAATGCAGAATAAGCTTTAAAATACAACTATTCAGGTATTATTATTTAGATGGTGAATTTTAGGTAACTGCATTGAATTCATCTGGGGTAAATGAAAATCACATTTGATCTATTATTGTGTGCCTGTCATGGAAACAGAATGATTTGAAATACACGTACTGTATTGTAATATACACTTTCTTTCTATCCTAAGAAATAAGAACCTAGCAAAATTCAACAATTAATACTACTTTCAGCCTTGGCTGGTGCCTACATGATGGTTAAAGGTGCTATACAGACAGAAAATGTCTACATTTGTACAGAGGCTCATACACGTTTGAATATTTATAGTTTTCCACAGTGCTGAATCTTGCAGGTGCCTTATGTAGAGAGGAGAATAATATTTTAAAAACCTTTCTTGCTTAAAATTTTCACTTAGTGACAAACAGTATTGTATTTTTTTGTCAGGGGATAGGCATATAGGGAAGGGCAGTCCATAATATAACTTCTGCTTTTACCTTTTTTTTTTGTTTGTTTGCCACAGAGATCTTAACCAAAAGCAGAACAATTTTCCCTCTTTGGTCTGCCTTACTACACACCCCATGACTGTAAGCGGTAAGATATCCCAACCCTTTCCTCTCTTTTGGGTATGGGACAAAAGGACAAAATGCACCTGACCTGGGCCCTGTGCTCATGCTCCTGAACTGGCAGAGGGACATGCAGACCATAGAGCTGACACTGCTTGGTACTAATCATCAGCCTGACCAAGCCCTGTAGTGGCAAATGGCTCACAGGCCCTTTAAATCTCTACTTTGGAGAAAATGCTGAAAATAATATAAAAAAAGTAGTTTCTGGTGTTTGTTTTGAAGGTGTGGTGTTATTGCAAAGTTTTCTGCAGCTGACATTTCACTGCAGCTCCAATGGAGAATGTGAATGTTAAAGTATGTATATTTTCCATGGATCAGCAGGCTGATTTAAAAACAAAGTCAATAAACTTGCCTGCAACAGAAATATTTCTTGTTAAATTTCTTCCCTGTATTCCTTTAGCACTGCTGTGAGAGGCAGAGTATGCATCCAGTACTGTGACCTAGCACACAACCAATGCAATCTCAGGTTTTCTCTAGGAAAAAATCTTTCAAAATGAGACTTTATATTAAAAGACAGTTTCCTCACCATGAGCATATGACAGAAGAAAATATTTTAAACTTATTTCTAATCTGCAACTAAAACGTCTCTGGATTATATTTCTAAACACTTCCAGGGTTCACTTCTTCTGCCTGTTTCACCTAAATTTTATCTTTGACCCAGGAGGAAAATATCACAGAAGGAAAAATAGAAATTAATGCTGTCCAAAGAGAGAAAAACTTTCGCTTGGAGAAAAAGAGTAAAAACATCCCAATAATTCATCAAACAGCCGCTACCTAAGTTGGTTAACAAAGTACCTGCCACAGCAGTTTATAAACTGAGAAAGTTGCTGAACTATTCTGGCATTTGCAGCTCTTGCTTTCTATTTCAAATTGCTCCAAAATTATTCAACATCAAATGTATTCCAGGATAATCAAAATAGCGTTGTGTGAAATTCACGGTATTTTTTTCTTCGATTATAAAATTTCATTTGGGATCCATCTAACACTTGAATTTCACTGGTTAGTTGTTAGTCATGTGTATATGAAGACAAACCAAGAGAATGATTTATGATCTATGGTTAATAATATAATAACAATATAATATTTTATGATAATGTTTGAAAAGGTTATCTGTCATGTAATGTTTTTTCTTACAGAAATCTAAAATTTAATTGGTTCTGCAAGTGTACCTCCTATATTGATGGATGAACATGCCTTGTCTTTCGAAAGAAGAAAAGTTGATAGAAGACATATTGTTGTGTTTAAACTATCATAATACATGCATTTTAAAATATATCTTATATGACAGTCCTTTTCATTTCACAAATGCATGCCTTTTTTCCTCCAAAATGTATCTTCTTCTGAGGCTTAGAGTGATTTAGGTTGAATTCAAAATTACTTAATAAGAAACTATTTTTTTGTCTTCGATATAGTATGCCTATGCCAATAAAACCAGGTTATGTCCTTCTGGTGAATGTAACATAACAGAAACTCTTCTCCTTCAACTCCTCCCTACTGGCTGGCTTCATGTAAAGCCAAGATGGAAAAATAACTGTTCCCAACTTTCAACTGCTTAGGTTTATTATTGCTAATACTGACAAACAGACAATATGTCAGGCATGCTTGAGAACACGTGGCTCTTACTGCCCAGCTGGATGCAGATACCTTTCATTGAGACATGGAAAGAGCATGACAGACATACCAAAAAAAAAAAAAATTAAAATAACCCCTTTTAAAAAAGTAGAAGAGCATCTTATTTTGATGAGCATTCATTGCCCAGTATTTACAATGAAATCAGGGTTGTGCCAATTCGTGGCGTGCAACCACTCAATGATAGAATTGCAATTAAAAGGGGACATGTCCCTTAACAGGGAATGCAGAGCAACTCCCTCCTAATGGCTGTAACTGGAAGCCATAAGGCACCACACTGGAAGCAATGGCCCTCTCAGTACAGTCTGACCCTGGGCACCTCTGTTTGTACCCATGCCATGCCGTGGACTCCCTCCACCTTCAGACAGTACTACACACACGTCCATCTTCAGCCTTCTCTTGCCAAAGAATCAAGGATGAGTTTGCCTCCATACAGCTGGGCTGGCTCATGGTCCACTGTGGTGGCCAACTGACCTGTGGTACAAGACACAGAGAGAGTTCTTGGTAAGACAGTCTCTGGTGCCAAAGACTTATCAATTGTGGTGAGGGAAAGGAGCCTCTCCCAGGATGCCTTGTTCAGTTATGGTAATGTACCCCAGTTCTGATTCCCCGGTTGGCTCCTGGTGTTAGCCACAGCCCTGTACTTAAGCTCGAGCTGTCATGTGCTCGGGGTCATTTGCCTCTAGAACCCTTCACAAGTTGTAGCAATAAACTGCTTTCTGTGGAACTCTAAGCAAGGACCCTTGTCAACTCATAATATTACCGGAACCATCCCTGTGCCTGTGTGCTCATGCACGTGAGCCAGGGAGCCGGCAGGGAACCCAGTAATAGCATACCTGGCCCAAAAGCCTGCAGGTTCTGTTTGTTCCTTTTTAAGGAACTAAACAAGTCACCAAAAACATGGTAAATGTTTCTGTAAAGGTTATTGATAGGATGAGTAAAATTCATCCCCTCTGACACTGGTGGCAAAACTCCCACTGATATCAGCATAACAAAAGTTCAGCAAATTTTACTGAATTAGGGTACAGCAGTAGGAAGCAGAAGTGTTTTATGTTTTCCTCTGGATATTTAATGGGTTGTAAACTTTACTAGTTGTACAATTCCCATTAGTGTCGGTAAGAGAAATGTGGCTTAAATTGAGTCAGTTCTTTCTGAGAATGTTAAATGACAATGGACTTAAATTTATATGCAGCAAAAAAAAAGTTTTATTTCAATGAAAAACATGCCTGTGTTATTTTGTTCCCCCAAGGTCTAACCTAAAATTTAGATGAAAGTTTACTGGTTACCTTGGGAAAATGTATTTTGTGAAAATAGAGTTTATCACACAAGGGCCAATTTTACTAGAAAGCAGCACTTAGCATCACTGGTCATAAATAACTCAGCACCTAATTGTTCAAAAATCAGAGAAAAAAAAAAATTAATACTATAGCTTTTTGAAAGGAATTATAGATGCATAGCCCTTACAGACAGAAAAGTATAGACTGAGTGCAAAATTAGAATATTACAAACAACACTTCAGAAACTAGATGTCTGAAGTAACATTTAATCTTTAGGCCAAGAACTGTAACAGATGCAAGAAACTGAGAGTAGAAAACCAGCTGGCTTCGAAGCAACATCATAAAGTCTTCTCATAGCAAGACAAATGAATTATTTACTTGAAAATTTTAGTCTGAAATTGATTTCTGGATAAAAACTGTAAAAAAGTAAGGTCTTTAAAGGCAATATAAAATATGTGTACTGGTTTGTCAGGTTGTAATTGTTGGTGATTGCAACGTATAGAAATAATAATGTTGCTGAGAAAGGATCAGTCATTCACTGAGATTTTTGTTTTTCTACAGGTGTTTATTAGTTTATAATTGTATGAACCATCAGATGAATGAATTCATTAGATGAATCCTAAGGCAAGTGACAAAAATTTAATCCATATATATACTTATATTGATCACAGAATCTCTTCAGTTTGCTCTGAATAACTTACTTTTTAACAGTCTAATTCATGGGGCATTTACACAGATAGTTTATAACTGGCAGCCTTAACCAAAAGCTCACCTTTATCCCATTAATCTCAGTGGTATCTAAACTGGAAATCCCAAAGATAAAATTTCATTATCAAAACTGATTATTAAAATTCAGTTCATTTTAACAGGCAGCATGAGGGGGCATGCTAAAAGAGAGACAAGCAGGAAATGAAAGAAGCAACAGTAAAAGCATACAGAATGCAGAATATATATAAAATTTGCAGGAGGGAAAATAATTTTAAAAAGCCTTTTCAAGTTTGGCAGAGGCATGTTGTTCTAACAGCATTTGATCTTAGTGCAAAGTATTTCAGGATTACTGCCTATGTTCTTTTAAGTTAGCTGATTACTTTGCCTCTGGATAAATGTAAATAAAGAAAAAAAGGTGTCTTTCATGCCATTTATGTCACACAAAAATAAAAGCTATAGGTATATTACATTGATCCCTAATGATTTATTTTTGTTTTACAAACTAAATCCAGGACTGTATATAAGGTTAACATATTTTGTTTAAATATTGTTAAAATAACAATGACTTTATATATAAAACAATAATTATATACATATTAAATAAATATACCTATAAATAATACCACAATAAATATAATAAGAAAACTTCTTAAAGTGTTTTTTAAAATTTCTTCTCATGACAGGTGATAGTCTCATTTTGTTCTTTCATATTTTTTTATTACATTCACACGGAAGAAGAATGTTTGAATTTCCATGATGCTGTGAAAGTTCTTAGATGAACTGAAGTATATTTCATAAGGCACCATTTGTTGTATGATGTTGATGTTGATGATGATGTATGATAGTGTTCAGCTGAGAGCCAGTCCCTTGGATCAAGTGCATTGAGGATTTGAAGAGGTATTTCATAAGCCAGGTTTTGGTGAGCCAAAGCTCAGCATATTGCTGTCTTTGGTCCTATAACAGAATCATAGACACTGAGAAGATTAATTTAGGACTCTGTAATTTCCAACTGAGCCCAGACAGTGAATTTAAATTTACAAAGAAATCTGAGTCTCCTAAACATCACTGATAAATTTTGATTCTGTTTACCATCCAAATGGCAAGTACAAGCTAGGAGGTTGACTTGGGAAACATAAATATCTATACACTATGTTTTTGGGGTTTTCTTCCTGTCTCCTCAGACTTCTCCCTAGTGGAACATCTGTATTCTCAGGTTCTGCATCTGTGAGAAGAGTCTGTCCCTGTCAAAGCAGCTGCATCATGAGGAGAGTCAAGCCCTGGGCCAAGTGCCCAGAGAGGTTGTTCCATGCCCCTCTTTGGAGATACTCAGTTCCGAACAGTTCAAGGCAAGCAACTGAGCCAAACTTTTCAATTAGGCCTTGGCAAGCGAGATGTTAGACCAGAGGACCTCAAGAGATCCCTTCCAGCTTATTTTCTTCCATGATTCATGTTCCTAAAAATTTTTAGAAAGAAAAGCCTGTTGCTTTCCTAGCCCTTTTATCTGACCTTTTTATCTTTTATTCTTCATAATTTTGGGGATTTATATTTCCCCCAGTTGCCTCTGGAGCCTTAATTTTCTTTTGAAAGTTCCCTCCAAATAAGGTAATATTTTTACTGTTACTACTCTTTAGTTCAGAATGAAAAGTACTTTCTCCAATACTATCTCATTAATCTACATGCTGTAAAAGAATGGCTCAGTGCATGTTGCAGTTGAATGGTATAATTCTCCTCTCCACTACCTGTCCAATTTTGCCATAATGTAAGATTTTGCACTGCAGATACATACACTGCAACCCAATATAATTTTCTTACTTTTACAACACAAAATTTGGATTCAAAAATCATAAAAAACAAAGAAAATAAGAAAATATTTATTTTAATTGACCATAAGATCAATAAATTATTACCATTAAAATAAAAGTAAAAGTCTAATTTTGTAAGCATGGTCATGATGTAAAATTTAGAAACCTGGAAGCCTCCATTATACATTGGCTTTTCATTCAAAGACCAGCTGAATCTCCACTGTTAAATGTCAGTGTTAAGACGAGATATCCTGCCTGGAGTTAAGGCATAACATGTTTGTTTGAAAGGAAGAAAGGGTTTCATTTTGTGAAACTGCACGAAGCTTCAGAATGGCAAGAGTTTATTTTTTTTTTTTTATGTTTCTTTTTTTCTCATTGCCTCCAAGTGGCTTTATATATATTTTAAAGAAGTCATTGAGATTAGTTAAATTCAACATACAATTGCAAACTCCATATATTCATTTAGGGCTCAAAGGAAAGAGAACCTGACAATGGCAAGCACATGTACAGTGTTGGTTACTGCATGTACGTTTTGCTGTTTGGGCTCCATTTCTTCCTCCTTTTATGTTCTAAATAACACTTCACCTTGGAATTGAAGCATAGTGTCCAACTGAAATAGTAATATAAAGTGGCAGTGGAAGATAAAAAATTTTGAAGAAACTGAAAGAAGAGGCTTCAGGGGTGGAGGAGTGGTCAGGAAGTTGTAAACTGGTCTGCATTTAAATTTTTTCTTACAGTAACATCACTTCTAGGTACAATTGCCATGAATAATTGAAGTTCTGACTGATAAACAATTATGTAGGCACATTCTTGTATGCTTTCTGCCAGTTTTTTTGTTTGGTTCGTTTATTGCCTTCAGGAGCACTAGTCAGTCTGAGTAATCATGGGTTTCTCTAACATGTTTCTATTTGAAGCCCTTCTGGTGAATCTTTGAGGCTCCTAAATACATTTTCCTGTAAAACTTCACAGGAAGGTTTCCCTATTCACATACAAGCTATATCCAAAAATGGGTGACTTTTATACATCTTGCAACCTCATGTTCCAAGGCAGGGGCAAAAATCTTCACAGGCAGAACTAACCCTTGTGAATTTGCAAAAGCCAATCTCCTGCCTAGTAAGTCCCTTAAGCTGCAGATGGCTTGGGGAAAGGGTTTCTCTTCACTCCAGAGCCTTACTGTAGTCTCTCTGAATGTTTTCAGTCACTTATTTTAAAAAGGTCTTTCAACAGCCCTAAAGCATCTGTGAACAGTAACCAGGGACAGGCAGAAACTGTAGGCACTATACTTAGTACAATGTAAAGAACAGGCCTAGGACAGTTTAAAGATCCCTCTCTTCTACTCTCAGGTTTTTGAAGTGAACACTAAGCAGATACTCAGAGAATAAGTAGCAGAGCACATATGTGCTACCAAGTCATATCCTTCAGATAGTGTCCAATGCTGACTTTAAAACCAGTCAAAGTGTAGGTGGGTAGCTGCAGTGACTGCAAACTATCACAGGAGGCAATGCTGCAAGGAACATTTAATACAAATCTAACTGTTCCTCTGTATATACCTCAACTTACTCATCAAATATAGGACTGTAGCACTTTTCCATTTTCAGACACAGAGTTTGAATTATTGCTTGCAGTTTCAAGACCTAATTCACACGTTTTTTTGCTTTTGTTCAACATCTTGCAGATCCACAGGGTATTAAAAAATTACCATTATTTATTAATGGATCACACCAGCATTTTACGTGCACTATAGGAGTTGTTTATGTTATGTGGCCAATACTCCAGCTTTTCCATATCATGAGTCATTAACTACCAGTGACATCCCTAGTATGCGTCAGGCGATATTCTGTCTAAAGTGTCATGGCAAACAATAAGAAATTTTTCAGCTGACTTTCCAAAATGAGTCAAAATTAGTGTAGGAAGCTACTAGACTTTTTGGCAAAACTGTTTAAAAAAGATATGTAGGTAATTATATAAAGTTACAGAAACTTGGAAAGCAGGATAGAATTCATAATGCCATTAGGTTTATGTCAAGTATATATGATGAGTAATATTCAGCCTCGTTTATACATTTAAACTAGTTGATTAGAACTGTAAATTTAGAGGAACTTGCTTCTTCAGTTTTACTTAACACCAAGAAATTCTGCCTTTCCTTGAATTGATGGAACAATTAATTGCTTGTATCTTCTCTCTTGCCTCAAGGCAGCTAAAGTGATTTTTCATGAGGACTTGAGTGGTAAGACAGACAAATTACATTTGTTCCGATTTCTTATTTCCACTTTGATAATTCAATCCATTTCCCACTCAAGGCCAGAACTGTAAAAAACAATCATTTTTCTTTATTCTTATTTAAGAATATTCTTTAACCCTCTGATTAACAGTTGAAAGAAACTTGGACACTCAATATTTATTTTGATCCTTTCCTCAGTATGTACAGGCAGAAGGCAGGTAACACTGACAAATATTTTTTTTCTGCAGAAGCTAGGTAAGCTTGCTGGCTTCTATTGCATTATTAAATAATTGAATAATAAATTCATTAAGTAACAGATAGTTATAGGAAAATTATTATAGAATTATTTTCATACTCATTTAAAATAATCTTCATCAGAAAAATTATATATATTCTATATAAGTCTATATATTTTTAATTGAACTGTATTAATTTCAAAATCCCCATAGCCTGATTTGTTAAGATGCTACTGTGAAAATATCAAAATAATTACTCTTTTTTTGTAGCACCTTAGTTTTAAAGATTGTCATCATTTTAAAATTGATACAGGGCAGCTATAGCCACTATTGGTCTTAGTGATAGATGGAAACCTAGTTTTAAATCACTTCCATGATGTCCATGAAGACTATTTTACCAGTTATTTCTACTATGGGTTCTATTTTGAAGATAGAACTGGAACAATATTAATGTATTAGAGTAGTCTTGGAGTGCATGAACTGTACTCTTTTTTTATTAATGTAAGCTAGAAGCTGTGTTTGTACTGTCAAGCTGATGCACTCTGCTTGCAAATGGGCATTCAGTCCATGGAACACAGCTAGGATTCATCTGCAGTGGAGGGTGAAAAAAAAAAGGATGATATGATGATATGATGAAATGGGTACATTGAGTCTTTGAGTCAGAACCTCACCATCAGCTGAACTATTCACTAAAGCAGATGTAGACAAATATCCCGGTAACACAGGCTTTTTGTTTTTGTTTTTTTTTTCTTTTCCTTTTTGGCCAAGCAGCAGCTAAATTGTTCCCACTGTCAGTCACTTCATGTGAGAGCTGGAGAGCCCACTGTTAAACTGGCATAATGATGTTCATAAGTCACAAGCTAAATTGAATATTCAGCCTTGAACAGAGTATGACTTTATTTCTCCACTGGGAGTAGAGTGTCATAGGAAGTTACCATGGAACTATTTGATGAAGTTTTGTAATGGCTGAAACAAACTAGTGACTAAGTTTTTCATATGCACTGTGGTTTTCCACAGAATTCAGGCACAGGAAAACTGCTCCCTTTCACAGAAATTTCAGTTCAATTAATGAGTTGGACAAGATTCAACCTTCTTCTCTTACTGTTGTTACTAGTTTCCAGTTTTAGACTTAGCTACTTAGGAAATAAGGCTGAAGAAAAAAAAGAATGAGATAGTTAATTTTTGGTAGAGTATTCTACCTTCAGGTCAGAGAAAACAATCACTATTTTAAGATAGGACCACTACTGAATACTTTGACCAAGCATAAAAGTTCCTTTTAAAGCAATTCTAACATTCTGTTCATTACTTAAATTGTGAGATTTTTACAGTTTTTTTAATATATATGTTTCAGAACAGCATCTGCATATACTCAAATTTAGAAAAAATAACAGAAAATTCTACTATTTATTCTGCTTTTCTGCTTGAAAATTGTAGGTATCTGGTCCTTTAGGGTTAGATACAGAGATTTTGTTAATGATTGGCTGTAGAAAAAAGTACCTAAATGATAAGGTTCTTTAAAATCACAGATTAGCCCCATAATCCAAGCCCTTAGAGTGTTTCATAACTTATAATGGACACTTATCAAAGCACTGAATTCTTGGTCTTGGTTTCTCTTACATCTACTTTTCATTTGATAATGTTCATCTTCTACTCTTTCACAATTCAAACTCTGGATTACAGCTTCAACCATGCCCTTCAAAAGTACTTTTTTTCAGTAATGCTGAAACCTGCATACCAGAGTCAGCAACAAAGTCACTAGAAATACTGGTCTATTTTTCCAAGATAGTCTCAGGACTAGATAAATTATAAGGGAAAGCAGAATGGATGAACTGACTGCCAAATCTGGCTGTCATGGCTTCCGAGCTATATTGTCTAGCTGTGATATTGATATTTTAGAAATGTGCAGAAAGTCTAACAAGCTAATAGACAAAGTAATTAAATGGAAAGGCTGTTATTTTTAATTCTGGGATCTGTGTAAATGCCAGTCATAAGGTTTATATTTTTACAGGTTTTTGCAGTTTTCTCCTAAGTTGAGAGTAAATTAATCAGATTTCTGCTTTAAGAGCATAAAGCAGTACCTTACAAGAAGAGTTCTGTAATTTGTTTTAAATTATGCCTGTCACAGAAGGAGGATATGTGATGTGTATTTAAATACTAGTTTGGAACTATAATGGGACTGCTAGTCATCTTTTGAAACACAGACAAAATTTTTTATTTATTAGTAACTTCAGTTGTAAGTCATATGATTTCTTTTGAGAGAGGAACTTGAATTTACTGCTGTATTCCTGTCTTCCCCAAACTCAAGTCCTCTTAAGGATTCTGTCTTTATCAAAGAATTAATATTTAGAGAGCCAAAAGTTTTAGCTTTCCTGGGGCAAATTGCGAGTTGTAACATCCTTGGGATTATATATTCTGGTTCCTGCTCGAAAGAAAAATTGCTTTACAAATATCTTCTTGAACTAGGTGTGCATATATATGCACTAATATTCTGTCCAGTTTCAGTCACTTCAGACTTTTTAATATCACATTTTAATTATTCTATACACCAGTGCCTTTCATAAGATATTTGGTGAAGGGTGAAAGTATCCTGGAGCAAGGGAGCAAGTTACATTAAAAGCAAAAAAAAAAAAAAAAAATCAAGCAGGCTTTATTTTTATGGAGAACCTAATTAGAGAGCATGCAATTATGGTTTTTTATTTTTATTATTTAGGAATCCCAGTATATAATGGTAATGTAATATCCAACACTATTCTTAAAAATCTTTCAATAAAACCCTATCCATTTCACTCTAAGGGGTTTGGGTTTTTTATAAAGGATACCAGAAATCACCAGCCTATCTATTGAAATTCTCTGTCTTATGGCATTATAAGGAAGAACCCAAGAAACTGTACAAACTATCCTGTGAATTGGAGAAAGTTATGGTAGGCTATTTAACAACAGAACGAGCCCTCTGTCCAAAGAGAACACAAGAAATCTAGTTTTCTATGGGTAGTATATTTAAGGCAAGTCACATGGTGTCCCTCCTGTGCAACTATATCACAGAATCTGACGCGTTATCAAGATGTTCATCCTAGCAGAATACATTTTAAAAAACCCTATTACTTAGGATCACTGAATAATGGTACTATTTTAGTTAAGTTGCTAGCTATAAAAATGGGATGGGGGAAAAATCCTGTTGCCTCCATGTCTGACTGATCCTGGCAATGTGATTTCCTCTATTTCTTTCTGTTAGTGGGAACTGTCTCACTTATTTTACATTTTTGGCTTTCACAATTATAGTCCAATTTTACAAGGGAAAATTAGCTTCCCTAAGGTAAGTATTCTCTTGTTACACGAGAGGTGAGATCCAGACACTGTGAATTCCTGGCAGAGTCTGGTACTTTCCTGTGTTTTCTTCATTTGGTGAAAGCTGGTTGAATACTATTTTATATTTTGGACCAGAAATGACATAAAAAACTTTTAGAAGAGGAAATGTATTTCCTTCTAATCAGAACTGTATTGTTCCACTAAACCTAAGCTCCAGCCACATAGTTATATGCACCCAGAGTTTTATAATACAATTCATAAATGTTTCAAGTGTAATCTGAAACTAACTATAATTTAAAGTCTTGTGTCTTAAAATGAGTAAAGTTAGCTTAATTTCTCTTTTCTCTAGATTTAAACATTGATTAAGAACTTCAGTCTGTACCTTTTTCTGTAAATTACTTAAAAACACTATTTACTTTCTGTTTATTGAGCATGTAAAGGGTGTACAACCATTTAAAAAAAAAAGTGCCAATTTAGATTTAAATGTCTCGAGCTGCTTGGATAAATATGACTGCAACATGTTTTACTTAAAATAGTTTTTAATTTCTTGTTCACATTTTTTATTTTATCCCTGTTCAGTCTTTTGCTCCAGTTACCGCAATAGCTTCATCTTTGCAGCTTTTTTCAATGCAGAGTCTTTCTTATATGCATAAAGACAGAGGTAATATTTTATATAGAGAGTGTGATTTTATCTTGAATTACTTAAGTGGAACATACATCTGAATCCTGTATTGGTTTAAATTGGGATTATATGGATTAAGTTTATTAAAATCACAGTTATAATGCATATCCACATAAGTAATGGATACACTTCAATCTCAAAGAAACTCTCTCCATTAGAGACAAAAATAAATAGATGATTTAATTATCCTTTTTCTACCTTTATATAAATGTTAAAGTCCTATTCTTGTTTTTGCATTTTTTTACCCTTTTTTTGCCTTTCTTTTTCTCTCATTCAAAATTCTTATTTATTTATTTATTGCCATATTTCCTCACTTTCTGTGTCTTTCTTTTCTTCTTGCAATATTCTGTACCTTGTCTCTTCCTAAGCTTTGCTCATACCTATTCACCCATATCTACTCCAGTGTAATTTTTTCCTTTCTGTTTTTCATTTTCTTCTATCCATATTTCTGCCTTCTGTCCCTTGATTCTTTTCACTTCTACTCCCTAGTTGGTTTTGAGCTAGCTGGCCATCATTCAAACTTCAGTGGAACACCTGTTCGGATAGTACATGGGGCAGAAAGAGCGCACGTTGAAGAGCGACCTGGCCCAAAACACTGCAGGGTAGAGTCTATAGGTCAATCTGTTCTCTTTGGATATCATTTCAGGTTTGGAAAATGCAAAATGATAGCAAGGATCAGTAAAAGCAGACCATAGACATTCTATCATCTCTATTGTATCGCTTTAGATTTTTATCAGTTAACTGTATACATTACCTGTAGGTTATAAAGCAATGATGCTTGAAATACAGAGTGGAAATACAATGGCTTTAATGGAGAACAAAGCTTTTGAAGTTGGAAATTTTTAGAGCAAGCACCACACCAAGTCAAAGAGAGTTCATTCTGCCACATTAACATAATTTTAAAAACCATCCTAAAGCCTAAGAAAATAGGCATGTGAAGCTAGTTTAAAAACTCCAGAATCTCTTGTTTTCACTGTTAGTGAAAACTGTTAGAGGCTATTTCACATAAACAATTATGGTTTCCCACACAGAGAAAATATCTCCCAAAAATTTAAATAAGACTAAGGATCCTAAAAATGAAGCTTAGAAAAACATATTTGGATTAATACTGCTAGTTATCTACTAGATCTGTTTATACTTTTCTGGAGCATGAACATAGAAAAAGGCAGAGCTATGTCTGCAATTTTTGGCAGTAAACAGCATCTCTGATATTACCTTTTGATTAAAGTTTTCTAGCATATTTTGTTAATTCTCACACACATCTAGGACAAAAAGGAAAATATCAGTGGCAAGCCTAATTAAAGATAAATTTTAAAAAAGAAGTAATTTCATCTTTTTAGACTGTATTTTCTGCTTTGCTGATGAAAACTTTTGAACTTTTACATTAATTAAACTGTTAATATAACAATTTGGTTTCCTTTACAAGACTTTTCATTAAGTTTCAGTTCCCTTTCTCTTTTCTTTTGACTCCACAGTGGATTGTAGTTTTCTTTCTCCCACCAGCTGCATTAATGAAGAAAGTCCAATTATCACATCATAACAACAGTTTGCTTACTCTGGTATGACAATGGAAGAAACACTGACAAAAAGGACAACCTTATTTTACTGTCAAAATGTATATTTGATAACATTTGTGACCTTGTATTTGCTTTTCTTTCTGTGCTTGTTTTATCTTTATTCCTATAGCCATCTGTGATCATTACATAGAATATAAATCACATACACAATATTTGTGCAGCAAAGAATAAAACAAAGATGCTATAAATACAGCAGCCATTAGACACTACTTCAGTTCAAACAATAACAATAGCAGTAAATTGTGTTTATATGGGTCTTTGGGTGCTTTACAGTTTTTACTGCAAAGTAGACTTTACTGTGTTACCCCAAGTATCTGTGTTGAACCCAGCAGCTGACAAGACATAAGAAAAAATAAGATAAAAAAATTATTCATGATGTCATGTTAACATCCACTAATTCTATTAAATTGCTCTATTCTGGTGAGGCTAAAGATGTTTTTCTATTACAGAAAGTCTTTGACAAAGAAAAGCTGCCTAGCTGCAACTAGCATTTGAACCATATGAACTCAAACATGGATTTTTGGTCCAAATCCTTCACTCCTATTCATCTTTCCCTTCTCCCTTCCATCTTCCCTTGTCTTTTGAGGTATTTTCACACAGCTGTCCTAAGAAAGGACAAAGCGGTATGGATCATGTTTACATCTTAAAGGAGGCAGGAGCTTCTGAAATCATGGAAAGATAAATATATCTAATTCAGTCTGTATGTTAAAAGCAAATGCTGTCACTTCTGAAATACATGTCTCCTCTTTGAACTGCTTCCCCTTCAACATCTGTACTGGACAAAAGAAAGACTATGATGAGCAGAAAGGGGAATTCTGTACTCCAGAAGCAAAACGAATCAGCATTAAGGAATTATGAAGGCTCACTGAAGAAACACTTCTTTCTTCTCCAGGGCTGGGAAAGATGCCCAATATAACGAGCATTTATATTGCCTGGAAATTACATTAGAACATTTGGGAGACGTTTCCTTGAAATATGGATAGTTTCAGGGCCAGATATTTGGAACTACACATGCATGGTATATTTGAATATTGTGCAAATATTTACACGAGTAATATGTCGTTAATTTTTGTCGGTTATGCTGAAGTGTTTGCTGTATAGACATTTTGTTGCTCCGGAAATCTGACACTTAAGCAGAGATAAACTAGTTTTGCAAACCAGAATAGAGCACTTTGACTCAACTTTCAGTTCTAGGGAGAACAATAATGAAAGTAAAGACCATATGATGCAGATGGACACTTGTATCTTCACGTCGCTTTGCATTTTCAAGAACTTAGACAAGAACATATGAATGTCTGCTGGTGCAAAGGGGTTCTTTGGGACCTTTGGCTGAAGCACCACACTCATTTTTTTCTAGGTATCTGAGAAAAGATTAAAGATGGGTCACAATTACATTACATTGCTTGCACATGACTCCAGCTTTGTGGATGAGCAGTCTGAGCTCTGCTTCACACTCCCTGACAAGCCAGGCAAGGTACAGTAACATTTTTAAGAAAAACAATGTGAAAAGATCAAAGGTAGTAATTTGTAGTCCACAGAGATTAATATTCTCAAGTGCTCAAAATGTCAAAATTTTCTCTTATAATAGTCATAAAAATTTATTATGCTATACAATGCTTTGTTTTTTCCTAAAGCATGGAGCTCTTTTTCCTAAAGGCAGATGAGCCATCTGAGGCGGTGATTCAAAAAGGTTGGTTCACTGCCTGCAAAATGTTTTCTGATTCAGTTCAGAAAATACTGCCTTTAACAATATTTTCACCTTTTGAATCTAAATTTTTTCATTTATTCCTGGCTTCATATTTTCAAAAATTGTATCTTAATTTCATCACTTCAAATGGTAGCAAACTGCTTCTATGCGCCTGGGATAGAAATCTTATATTATAAAGAAGACTGATAGAAAGGCCTAGAAAAATGGGAATCAAAAAAGATGTGATAGGAATATATACATTTTGCTTTGTGACTGCTGCTTTATTTCACTGTAGATTATTTTTTTACATTGACCAGATAGAAACCTGGACAACTTCACTTCTGCATGAATTCAGTGGCAAAGGAGATCTCCTCCTCTGTTTCACCAAGGTCTATTTATTCTTGCCCCCATTTTTATGCTGACACTAGTATGAGCACAGCTGTATCAGGAATTGTGACTTTAGTAGCCCTTGCCAAAAGAAATACACAGTTCCTGGGTTTGTGTGGATCACAAGAAGCCATGTTAAAAAGTGTTCCAGATCTACTTTACTTGTCCTTCATACACTACATGAAGTTCAGCAGTTTGTTACCAGCAAATACAGTTTAACAGTGCTAAGGGCTAGTGCTGTTTTTAGCAGTTAAAAATGAGGTTCAGATAATGTTTGATTTTTCCTAAATATATTAGACAGGGGAGTCTATTTTCAAAATGCTTCATCCTACATCATGACTCAAAAGAATTGACAGTGCCAAATCATGTCATTTCAGCTAAATATACTGCTAAAAAGAACAATCTAATGCCAAAAACAGCCTTTGTTTTAAAAAAAATATTCCCTTTGGCTATATTTACGGAATCAGCATGATAACCATAGGCTGTTCTACCTACTTGAAACGAAAATTTATATTATTACGTGAATGGCAAATGGTTTAGCATGAACTGATGAACTTAGCCATAACTTCATAAACACCATGATTTGATGAAAAAGCAGTAGCTAATTTCAAATTTCCATACAGTTTTCAGTTCATTTTAAAAGTGATTTTTTTTAAGTGAACGATTTTTACTTAAAATTTTTACTCAAAGAAAGCCTGACATGTAGAAAGCCCCTTATATACACAACAAAATGCATCTGTTTTTCTGAGCTGTCTTCCCCAAGTTTATGCTTTCCAACCTGATGTGGAAGAGAAAAATACCCTTTATAGGCAGGGCAGTCTTCCACTTCTTTCAGGATGCACCTCACTGCACAGTGATGGTATCAAATAAATATCAAAATTTATACCCTCTATGAATTAAGAGAGCTTGACGTTACCTAGAAAGCATTAATTAAAAGAAAAATATAGCCAGATGATTCGTTATTGTGTGCTAACAATTTAAAAAGAGATATTCCATCTGGTCAGTACCTGAGGCAGAACGGCTTTTCCAGTGATGAGTTTTGCTGGTGACCTTCTTTGCCCGACCTCAGTGCTGTGGGGTCACAAGTCACTGGCATATGTTCTAGCATGATTGAATCCTCTGAACATCCAAACTACCTTCTTGCAAAATAATATTCTAGTAACCTAGTAAAATAGGCTTCTCCTTGTTTTCCTGAGAGGTTCTGAAAACTGTGTGCCAAGTGAGGCGCAGTTCTGGGATCAACATCCCTTGTGTGCCGGCTGTGAAGTGTTAAACTTATGACTGACATTTTGGTAAGGAGGCTGTTCTGGCTGAGATTTGGTGATGCTTGCTGTTCAAGTAAAATAAAGTTGTCGTTAGAAAACTGGAGGACATCTGGCTCCTGACATCTGAGCAACTGAATAATGATATGCTGGTGAGGCGTGGCAAGAAAACAGTCATCAAATACCAACCTTTTTAAAGATTACAATGAATTTTCACTGTATTTTACTGAACTTACACTGTCTAAGACCTGTGAAGTACTAAAGCTATACAATATAGAATATTTCATGTATTGAAATCCAGAAAAAAAGCAGAGAAGTCTGAAATATTATAAAATATTTCAAAAGAGGATCTACATATTTTATTCACATGGAATGACATTATCTTAGCAGATTAGGTACAATTCTTGCTAAAAAAAGGATATATTTAAATATTTATATAACTCATTAATCAGAGAAGGAAAAGAATATCTCCCTTAGCAATGAAGACTGGTGAATGGCTAATTACCAGAACATATTAACTTTTAACAGATTAATTTTTTTACCATACGTATCTAATATTTGGTATTCATCCTTGGAATTTTCTGGATGCCTGCCATATTTAAAAAGGGAATTAATCAAGGCTATTGCTCATTTTCAAAGTAGTAATTTACAGGAAAGATTTATATGTACCTTACAGTTCTGACAAAGAATGTAAGCACAAAGACTTCTGTTTTTTCCCAGTTGACTGAACAATTTTGAGTCCCTCATATCCGTAGTCCAGATAAAAGAGCTTTGCCTGTCAAACTACTTGATTTTGAAAGTGATTGCTTATCTGTTATTGCTTTTCTTGAAAAGTTCAAAGGATTTAAACTTGATCTCAGTGCAGACTTTTGAGGTGTGGTAGAGTTTTCCATTACAAACATTTTGGAAATTAAGACTTGATTATTTTGCTAAAATACATTTCTTACACAAATAGAAATATATTTAAAAGCAATATTTTTCATGTAACAGATTATGCAACAGATTCATTCGGTGAGCACAGTGGTGTTTTCTGGCTCTGTAACCTATTAACCTAAATCATTGAAAAGTGACTTACTATCCCAAATTTGATTTTTGCTTCCCCGGTGGCCTACTCAATATGTCTGCATTTTACAGCCAAGCTGACATTATGAAAAGGATTAACTTGCCTGCAGTGGCCTTGCCTGCAGCACTGGTGATGTCTGTCCTTCTGACCTTTGCTCTGAGCAATTTGCAATGCGGCTCTTTGCAATTCCGTGCTTCCAGCCTTCTGGACCTCTCCACTTCATGGAAATCCTCACAGAAGGACATGTAAGGGCAGACAGGGATGCTAAATGGAAAAGAGACATGCTTGACTTTTCTCAAGCAAACCATGATCATTCCAGTGGACATGATCCAGTATTAAATCCAGACGCACATTTTTTCAGGTCTCTTCACCTCAGTGCTAAATGTGTCTCCACATTCTTTGTGAACAAAGAGTGTTGGATGAGAGGATCCAAGGAGTCCTTCAGCTTTCCTGGAGAGGTTATTGACTATCTGCTTTAGATATTTTCAATGGAAAATATTTTTAAATACTTGCACTTACCTACCCTCATCCTGCTACTAAACTACCACATACAGTCCTGTGTCTTTATTCCCAATGCAAGAACTCAGTTTTATTTAAAGGCAGGAATTTCTGCCTATGCTTAGATACTGAGGTCAGATGGCAGATGTTACAAGATGGAGGTGGAAAATGGCTCTTTTCAAGAGTTATTTCAATCACTTCTTTAAGATACCCTGATTCAAAAATCACTAGGAGGCAGGGGAAAGACCAAGACATGCTCAGCAGTTGCTGTGAAATGTTAAGACTCTTAAAGACACTGGAATACACATCCTGCATGTAGTGATTTGGTCCTTTACAAGGTTTCATTAGTTTAGTAAAGAATGTACACAAACTTGTGCTCTAATATTCTGTTACAAAAGTTTTAACTCATCTTCTGCTGGTTTTCTCTTTTTTCTTTTTTTAATAATTTTAAGGAGCAGGTAGTCCTTGACTTAATGGATGTTAAGCTATTTCATGAACATATTTTTTATATAAATCAATTAGATTTATCTGGGTACTCAAATCATGTTGCTTGTGTAAATATAGATTATTCTTGCAGAAAAATATTTTGGTATCTTCAAAAGGCTCAGTTGGCTGTAAGGTGTCTCTTAGAATTTCAAATACTGGATGTTAGAAAAAAATTATATGGGCAAATAACAAACATTTAAGTATTACTAAACAGCACGATTTTGTGAGATATGGGATTGTTAAAAATTCAGTTTTAAAAAAAAAAGGGAGAACTGGTGCCTTAATCATTCTTAATATTAAACTTCCCACATTCACAAATACGTGCAATTTAGACAATATAGCACTGAGTGAACATACAAAAAAAATGTAAAATAAACTCACTATAAATATTATTTATAAGAGGAGAGCAGTCTGCCTTTCACTGTACAAGCTGTAAAGGTCAGAAAGAATCAAGCAGCATGAAAAATAAAGATTTCTTTTTGTCTTAGTAGTTAAATTTAATAAGTTACTGATAACAAATCCACACACACTTTATTCATGTAAATGTTATTGTCAAAAAAAAGAAAAATAAGGAAGACTCTTCCCTATTTTTGCCAGTTGCTCTTTGGAAACTGAATTTATCAACAAAGTATGACAAGATGGGAAAATCTGTGTCTTATGTTTACCTTTCTATGTAAAGGAATGGCCAAATTGTTCAAAGCTGTTTTGATTTCACTCTTACCATTAATTCTCAAAAAGCCTTCTTGGGACAATTTTGTTTTATACCAATTAAAGCACATTACTGAGGGGAAAAATACTGCAAAATTACAAGGCTTGAAATGATTTTTTGAAATTCAAAAGCTATTTTCCAAGTTCAGCCATAAGGGATATTTTTAGTTATTTTCCCACTTTACAACATGCCTCCAAAGGTTTGGGCTTTACTAGAAACTCTAAATAATCACTCAGATGTGCTTAAGTATAGACACATCAAAACTAAATAAGGGTGAAAGTCTGAACTTAACTGCTGAGAATACAGTAGTCTAAACAAACATACAAAAAAACCAAAACCAACCAATCAACCAAAAACCAAACAGCCCCCTCCCACCCTTAAAATTAATGCTACTTAAAGAAAAGAAAAAAGTCTGCCATAACCAAAAGCACTTTGATGACATAATATATAGCATTTGCTTAAGTATTTTGAAATCTCAGCCACTTTATTAGAATTTGTCTTAAACTTTATACTGGTCTGGGCCATTACATTAAATCTATTGTTTGAAAGACTTCAGAGGAAAAGTGCAAAGCAGGTCCTCCTGCAGATGCAACAGACAAAGACCTTAATGCAAACTTCTTAGAATGGCAGAAAGGATGAAGAGATAGTTCCTCACATTCACAGTTGTTACACATTTGGAGATAACCACTATTTAGGTGTCCTTGTTATGTCTATGCTTATTGTTTTATCCATACTTTCATTTCTCCAGTCCAGATGGCTGCAGTCTTCCATGTCGCCCGTCAAACTATCTTTATTTCTCAGTTTCAGTAATTTCTCATCTACTCAAAGTGCTGCTTTATTCTGAAAAATTCTGCATAATTTCAGGTTTTGCTGTGTAAAATGGTCCTATTATCATAATAGAATCCAACCTTTTCTGATGCCATATTAATAAGGTGTGATCTCAGACATTTTTCCACACAATATAAGGCTGGCACTATTCATCCAGTGTTTTCTAAGCCATGGTCCTTTTGCATCCAGACTCCATGTTAATTATTTTACTAATTCATTCCAGTGCATCTGGAGGAACCACTGTCTATCTCTCACGTTTTTTCCAGGACTGGAATCCACGAAGCCGTTACAACTTTGCTTCACATAGTCTGCATTCTATTCTCAGAATCATATCCTTTTCCATGGCTTGAAAACTTGCACCCTTGTCACCCAGTGGTTACAGGCTCCTCAGCCTTCCCGTTGTCTGCTCTGCTGCATTACAAATAAGGTCATTGTTACTGTAAATTTAGCAGTTATTTGGCACCAATATGCAGAGATTAATGGAATTCATACAAAAATAGGAAGGCATGCAAACTTTCTAGCCAGATATGTGACACCGTTGGACCAGACTTACATCATTTCTCATTTTCCACAAAAATGGAGGGAAAAACACTGTGACTGTTGAATGTCTTAAGACATGAACAGTACACATACACATACATATGAAAGACCAGCTTTGCCTTGCGAAATGATCAGTCTCTTGCAGGATAAAGCTTGCATTCAAAATTCCATCCAGGGAGTTAAGGAAACTCAGTGTAAATGTAAAACCCTACCAGCTATTTTTGGATATATACACATAGCACATTTATGTCTGCTAATACTGGCAGATACAAAACACAACAGTTTAACAGCTAGGTGATCTGAACTTTGAATTATGGTAAGCAATGGGCCAAAGATTTTTTTTATTCAAGACACTGGTCAGAGAAAGATAATTTGTTGCAGATCCCAAGAGAAAACTTATAAGCATCTGGGAATTTATGCTGAAATTACCTGTAAATGCAACAGGAATTTGGAAACTCATAAAAAGAGTGAGCACACTTCCATTCTTGCTTACTAAGCTCCAGCTCCAACCAGCACATTAACCTTACTCGCTGTAGGAGAAGTCCAGACTCTTGCTTGTGGCATAAGCTTAACATTTGTGACTTGCTGTAGACTACTGTCTAGGGCCATGGTTAATATTCTGACTGCTGTTCAGTAACTTTCAATATGCAAACTCATGGTGAGTTTTGCCTGTTTTAGAAATGAAAAGGCAAAGTTCAGCAATCTCAGTTAGAGCATTAGAATTTTTCTTCCAACAACACACCATTTTTCCCTCATGCTTCAGTGTAGCCCTCAATCTAAACATTAGAAAATAGCTAGTAACAATGCTTGTAATAGTCTGCTATGTACATATTAGATTATTTTATTCTCTGTATTAAAACTGACATTGGCATGGAGATGTATGTAAATCTAAACAAAATATATCTTTACTTGAAAATTACTATACCACTATGAATATTTGTAAGCAATCCAGTTTTTAACAGTAAAAGTTCTCTAACATATAGCTGTAGAACTGTACTCAGTACGTTTCTAAAAGTTTGGTTTATCCTTATCATAACCTATACTTACGGTTTTCTCAGCATCAAAATGGAAAAATATATTAAGGTGTCAAGTTTATCTGACTGAGCATCATAGCTAACACCTGTAACACCCAGCTCTGAATATCAGCTTAGTTTGTTCCACTGATAAAGGCTGATCTTTCTCCCCTACTATATTAATTGCTTTATTTACTTGATGTCTTTAATTCCTCTGCTGTGTTAGCACCAAAATAAAAAAAAAAAAATGAAGGCAGATCATACTTGGCATAATAGAAAACTAATTCCAGTTTCTGTAGAATCACAGTGATGACCAAGTTCTTGATCCTGAGCTCAGCATTATTGACAGTAGTTTATCTTTGCTATCTTTTTCGACCTGTGAGCAAAAAATTTTTCACTAATATTTTATACAAATCTACTCTCTTTCACTTTGAAGGCATTCCTCTTTGTCCTTTCACTACATGCTCTTGTAAATAATCTCTGTCCATCATCAACTGTGATCATAGTACCAATTCAATGTACCAATATATTTACTGCTCAGTAACAGTCTTGAGCAGAAATTATTCCTCATTCATCCTTGCACCTGTGTATGCTATACAACATTTTACAGTTAATGGCACAACAATTAAAATAACGGTGTTGCAGATTTACTACTTTAATTGCATTCTACATTGCTGTTATTGCAAAAATTAAAATAATGCTTCCCGAATCTGGCAGCTGCAGGATTATAGGTGATGTAACTGATCTAAGCAAGTCATCTGTTTTGTTTTACCTAACCATTTTTTGGCTCAGCTTTATAATGTGACAACTGATGTATACTACCTCCATGTTATGGCTTAGCTCACCAGACCACAGAGGTATGAGGGATATGCTCCTTTCTGCACCGTGCTTGTGGCTGGCAGACTACAGATGGGCAATCTTGAAGCTGGGGCTTTATGCAGAATTAAAGGTGAGATAAGGAACCAAAAGGTAGAAGACCTAGATTTGAGGGAACTGGAACAGCTTCAAACTTATGAGTTCACATTTAAAATACTTGAATAAATACAGGGTTATCTAAACAAATTAATTAAAAACAAAATAAAACAAAACAAAACAACAGGAAAAAAAAAACCAACCAAAAAAACAACCATTGAGTTTTAACCTCAACAATTTAGCTGAAATCAGCCTAGGATCTCATCACTCAACCTGTAGAGCAATTTCAAGATTGGATAATTTAACATCACAGGAATAATGCTGATTTTCCAACACATCATGTTTCCTACCTTTTACATCCTTATCCTGACAGTAAATTGCCTTGCCCCATAGCTCCAAAGCTGCATGGCAGCAACACTGAGTCAATATATTGAAAATTGATTTGCAATCCCATTTTTGTCAGTGGTAAAGTTTAAACATTGTCTTCTTCCATCCACATTTTTACTTTAGACCTATGCCAAATGTTTGTTTGGCCTATATATATACATATATATATATATACATATATGTATATATGTATGTATGTCAATCTCTCTGTCATGAGTCATCATAAGAAACAACCTGTAACTCTATTAGAGATTACTGATAGTTGTATTGCTGTGCTGGACTTCTTTTCTCAGAATGCCTTTTGCAATCTTAGAAATATAATAGTGTGTATTGGTGGGTAGAGAAGGACAAGTCTTTTTAATTTTTACATGTATTGGTTTCATTCCAAGAGAATCTCAGAAAGGTTAGCAATTTAAACTGATTTTTTTCATTTCATCTGTAAAAGAAAAATTGCAAATAGATGGCATACTACAGTATTGTTGGATGTTTTACAGGATGGTAGAAAAGGTTCACTGTTTGGAGAGATGATTCTGAGCTGTCTGGTATATATTTTGAAAATCATTATTTATCAGCAAATTATACATGTTCAAAAAAAAAAAAAGAAATTAAATTTCCAGGTGTTAAAGCTGATTGGTTTTTTTTTCTGCTAGCCTTAAAAGAAAAATAACTTCTGGAGATTACTGTCAGACAGAATATCCTTTAATTTATACTTGCTATTCCTTGAAATTATATTAATTCTTAAAGGTGATAAGAAAACTTGAAATATATCTTTAAAAAAACGCTTACTTGTACATGTGAATATCTATATTGAAAACCAGATTTATGGTGATGTTTTGTAGGTTTCTATTTTTATTCCATTTTGAACCATATTTTCAAAAGAGCCATTCTTTTCTTAGTAGACACAATTTGTATAAGGAAAATTATGTTTTTAATTATAATGGACATTAAAGAAAATTAGCACCTACATTTGAACTATATACAATAAACAATGAGGCTAAGAAAGCAACCAGGAAGTTAAAAAGAAAAGTAATATTAGTTGAGGCTCTGGAAACGTTTTGTAACCTGAAAATGGAAATATAAATGTCACAACAAATTATCATTCTGAAATTTTGATGGTTGCTATTGTCTTGATGACATCTAAAAAGGGTGGCAATAACCACCATCTAAATTAGTCTTTAAACAGCAATAAGTCACAGGCTGCCTACTGGTCTTTAAAGACTGCTTATTGGATTAAGAGAGATCCTGATCCACTTCAGAAATAATGCAGTTCTGCAGCTTTTAAATATAAAATATCTGCTGTTTGATTTAGAAGAAGGGTAGTTTTTGTAGAAGCTGATATGTGTAGAAAATGTATTCAAGTAGCAGCCTGGGAAAAGCTGAAATGAAATGCAAACCTTTAAAGAGAGTTTGGGGAAGATTTAGGAGCGCCGTACTTAAGATGAGCAGCACAGCCTTTAATAAGCTATTCTTTCTAACTTTAATTTTATGCTTTAATGAACATATAAAGTAATAACTTTTTTAAAGCCATGTATGCACTACTGTCTCCTATTTCCCATGGAGCAAAAGTCAACTGTACTTCACAGGAGATAAATAAATAAATAAATAAATAAACAAAAGGATAGCCAATATTTATTCCTTTGGGGAAAAAAAATAAAGCTGAAACCTCCCCACCCCTATATCTAAACATTCGCATTGTATTTTCCACAGCTTTTGGATATGTAATTAGGGTAGGTTTTACTCCATAGCACAAATCACACTAAAACTTTCATCAGGACTGCTACATATCGCAGTATACTATTTAACTACCAAATCATCATCCTGCATATTAAACTGCATCTTGAGAAAAGAGTCATTTAACTGTCATTGAAAATATAATACATTGGAAGAAGCAGCCAAAGTTGAGCAGATAAAACTGAAATTAGCTGAAATATGCTGTCAGATGAGCAATAGATAGAGGAATTATAGGCAGACAAGTAAGCAAATCACTGGCTTCAACTGCAGCAGTAGCAAATGCTAATTACATCAACCACATACTTTTTCTAGATGTGGAATTACATAGATGTATGTATATATACAGTCAAACATAATAATGACTTGATACACATTTCCATAAATTATATATTAATAAACAGTATAAATTATGTGGTTAGATTATTTTTTAAATAATTGTATATTACCAGTATTGTATTTATTATACCGTACACGTCTCAAAGCAAATTCTTGTATCCTAGCACATAATATTTTGTCTTCAATTTCTTGAAGATGAAGTTGTCATTTTAAGTTTTATAATGTCATCAGTGGGATCTCACACTGATAAACTGCAAAGAAGAAACTGGTATTCATCTGAATGGAGAACATCTGGTTGGTTCTTATCGTCAATGTTCTTGTATGTAGACTTTCTATATAAGTAGCTCCACAAAGATTCCTGGGAAATATTCTTTCACAAAACCTTGAAATATCTCATTGCCCTTTTTCCCTCTTGAGGCACAGAGACTCACACATCACATACTTCATGTTTCTTGATGAAATTATTTGAGGATATAGATGGACAGGCTGGTGGAGCTACCTTTTCTGACTGGATATTGCACAGGAGTCTCTTAAATGCAGTGAGTATCACCACAATAATCAGGAAACATTTCATGCATCTAAAACTGTCTTCTTTTTAAAGATTCAGTAAACTAAGGTTCCATTTACTCTATGATAACAAAAACACAAGATGGGTTGGAAATCGTTGTGAGCGAGAATAATTAGGGAAAGGGTTTTCTTCCAGACTCATACCTTTTTTTCACTTTTAGTAGGTAATTTTTAAGATGTGTCAGTTAAAAAAAAAACAAACCACTCAAAAAGACCTCTTACTCTTTTTTCCTAAAATTCCTAGTAAATATCCACAGCTACCAATGAGATTGAAAAATATTTTAAAAATAAAACTCAAACAAACAAACCCCAAAGCCCAACAAAAAATACCACTGTCACCACCACCACCAAAAAATCCCAGAAGACTTTGTTATCATTTAGGCTTCCAACCAGTGAAGGCAGCTGTATTTTGTAGCTGCAGTTCTGTGAAGGAGAATCCCCTTGCAGCGGACAGTCAGTTCTTCCCTTCACAGCACCACCTGGTGTACCCTGCTGTGTGTGCTCCATCCAGCCTGGAGGCGTGTTCTCCGGTCCCTGCAGGGCCTCCCTGTGATGCTGCTGCCCCTCCCAGTTGGTAGCTGACATTGGCACAAACCGCTGTCTCCTCACAGTAGCTCAGCATGTATCAATGCATCCTCAAGTGCCTTTAATTCACCATCTCAGAAAATTTTTGTAAACACATCAGAGAACACCTTCTTGCCAATACATCCATACCCCTTGAACATTACAACTTGATGTCCAAGCAGAGGACTGCTGAGAGACTGAAAGGAAAATGTAGTCCTTAAATTAAAGCAAAGTATTTTCCTTCTGTGCATGTAGAAGTAATAACATGTAGCTGGTGATTTCAAACAAATATTAAGAGTGACCCGGCTATTGACTGTGAACTTATGAATCTGAAAACAGGTTTATTGAGGGAATAAACCCAATTTCATATGGTTTGCTTGTGCTGATTTCATTTAGAACCCACTATAGCAAATTGAAGTATTTCCCCTATAAAATTATTTCCTAACGTTCATATGCAATCTGCTTGTTAAAGTATGAAATTTGATTATTCCTGCTTTTTTAGATGTGCATGTGTCTAGCTAGCATGACAGAAACAGTCCTTCACAGTATTTAACTCAGCATTTGACCTTCCAAAGAAGCTGTGCACAGATGTTCTGTCTAATGGCTAGGATAATCCCATTCTTTTGTTTAAAGTCTGCTACTTAATTTTAGCATGCTTCTATTTTTTTATAAGAAAATGTTATTTAGTTATTTGTGGGAACAGCCAAATAAAAGAAAAGGCTGATTAATATCACTAAGTATCAACCTAGAAGAAATACTTCATGTCCGAGAGAGTTGTTCAATGAGGTGATTTTGTAGCTGGTTTGTTTGGGTTTTTTTTCAGATGGTGCTCTTTGAGAAAAGCAGCAGGTTTCAGAGGAGCAAAAGAGACTAGACTTACTGCCACTGTCAAAAAGGTCAGAAAGTATGTTTTGGAAACAGGAATGGGATGGAATCCTAGCTCTGGATTAAGGTTGCAACAAATTATCTCATGGTTTGATTTTCAGAGGTTCAAAATTTTAGTTGATGGCTGTGTGTGCATGTATTTCTGTTAATACCTTGCTCAGATTGGGAGATTGCACTGTTTTATTCTTGAGCTAACACTGTTGCATCTGTAGAAGACACAGACTATCTGAGCAACTCTAACGGAATGAAAGCGTGCTTTCTCCAGCAGGTTTTCACAGAATGAATGAATTTTTCAAAGCAGACAAAAAGAGAAAGGATGCTATGATCTTAATGCAGAAAAGCAGACAAGCAGACTACAGGGCTGCTTTCAGTAGGGAAGTCTGATACAGAATACCGTATTTGCTCTTTTGACTTCTTTCCAAAGAAAAGTAAGAAAAATATATTATTTTTACTGTTCTAAAGGACACTATTCAACATTACAACTTCTCTATATCTACCTACCCAAACACACCAAGGAACACCTTGTTTTGTTTGTTCCCTGAATTGGCATGAGCTACAAGGAAACCAGGACGTGTGACTTCAGGGACAGGGCCCTCGGCGGGGATGCTGTGAGGCAGCTACTCCTCTTCTACATCCTTGTAGTAAAGGCATAGCTAGTGATTTCACTGATACCACCAAGCTCAATCATTTATTTTAGCATTATCCATCCCTTTCAAATTTCTATACACTTTGGTGTTCCCCTCCCTGCTCTCTAACAAGAATTTTGTGCATTCTGGCAAGTTGTGGGTTTGGGGGTTTTTTGCCATGAAAATATGTGTGCTTTCTCAGACAGATGTGTCTCTCCCTGGAGCTGTAGAGATAATCATTTGTGATTGCAACAACATGAAGATATCCACTACGGAAATGCCACTCAGCAAACTTACAGGTAAAAATGGTATTTAATTAGTCTGCATTTTACATGCAGATTTCATTATTCTGTGTGCCAAAAGGCCTCAGTTACGGACAATTATTTTAATGTAGTAACAATGGATTCATAGAGGGGCTATTGAGGAAAAAGTATTGGAGAAATGTCAGCTATTATGAAGTGCAAAAAAATATTACCGTCACTCTGAACTGCTGTTCACCAGCTAAAGTTATTACATTTGTCAACATTTATAACGCTACATTAGTGCTCTACTAAGTCTGTCTTGCCCACTGGAATTATGTCTGTACAGCCCATGAGCTTACCAAGGCAGGCTGGAGCACTCCTTATTCACAGTATAACTCATTGAAATGAATGGACAGTTTACAGTCAGCTTGAATATGGCAACAATTTTATGAGATGTCTTTTTCAAGGTCACACAAGAAATGCATCTTTGTGCTAAAAACAGAATCCAGATGTCTGCTGAATATAATCAGCAGAAACATTTCTGTAGACACTGCTCTTATCAGCATAGCACTAGTAGGGGTTTAGTACCCCTCACTCATATTTTCAGTCCAATCTTTCCCTTCCCCTCCATGACCCTTTGACTTCATTATGGCACCAGCCAACTGATCTGCACTTCCAAAACCTGTCAAAGTCTGTCCCTCATGTCATCAGATACAGGAGGTGCTGAACAGCACCGTACATGACTCAACTTGGCCAGCTCTGGGAGCAGGGCTGGCATTCACCGGAGCTCTGATGAAACAGAGCATGTTCTCTGTTTGCAGAGTGTGCTCACTGTCTCTATATCAATGTCAGACCCCAAACCACACTAACCTGAAAATAAACAGAGTGAATGGATATTAAACATGAGTAGCAGTCATAGGAATTCACTAAAGCGTATTTGTAACAAAATGCAAGGGATTTATTATTCCCATTAGAGTTAATATCAGTTCTGTGGCTAAAAATCCAGGCATTAATGCTCCTAAAACTAAAATGCTCTTCCATTTTAGTACCATTCTAATAATATCCAAATGAAGGGATTTAAATGGAAGCCATCCACAGTGTCAGTGACACGCTGCTCTTGGTAATCTCAGGATGTGCAGAATCAACAACTGGGCAGCAGTGCTGAGTGCATGGATAAAATCCCAAAACCTTTTTTTCAGGGCTTAACCATGGTTGAATTCCAGCCTTCTCCCTTGTACAACACATAGGTGGTTATGTGGAAGCCCTGTGCTACCAGATGATAATAACACTCAACCATTCGTATTAGGTCCTATAGGCCCTGTGGCATTTTGTATGCAAATACTCTTGGGTTTACATGTGTGTTAAGTCAAATCAATGAATTTATCACCTCAGAATGAGCTGGAATGATAGAACATTCCCTTTATTTTGACAAGGACTTGAAATTTAGCACTTCTTAAGAAAGCTATTTGAAATGCACTTACCCTGCTGAAAAACAGTGATAAATTTATGAAATGCACACAATTACTTTTAGCTGTCAAAATACTTAAATAATAAGCTGTAGATAGATAATTAACCAGCTAGTATGATTGAAGGCACATAATTTAATTTAATAGATGGGTCCAAAAGAATGACTACTTAAAATACAAAAACAGATAAGGCTGCAGAAACAAAGATATAACAATTAAAATATACCTTTGAGCAAAGTCTGAAAGCATATACCTAAGTCCAACCATATAACTATGCCTGCAACTTCATCACACTACTACCATGCAAAAGTTTTTAGCAAGACCTTTAACAAGGTTTAGAGAGGTTTCACAAGGTGATGGAAGAGTTACTTAGATAAAACTCACTGAATGGTTTAGCAAAGTTTTGGTCACAGCTCTGTGAACATATGTTTGCTATTTTAATGAATACATTGTACTGCAAGAGGAAAAGAAAGGCAAGAGAAACAAAGAAAAGTTTAATATGCATTGAATTTTCTCCCTGATATAAAATCCATATAAAATCATAGAGCATAGTCCAAAATAGTTTATTTGTCATAACAAAAAGTACAGGTTTTTCTCTTACAAAACATATTAACGTCTATCTCTGTGATACTTTATAACAGCAAATCGTTATGATCAAAGGAAATGTACTGAAGTGTGACAAGTAATTTCAGTTATGTAGATTAGCAAAAACTTGCCAGTGTTCTACAATGAAGTTATACCAGTGCTATATACCAAAGTTACATAACTGGGAAGAAAAAGTATTAATGGTACTTTGCTCATAGCCCTGTACAAAGGGAAAGGGAAAAGGGAAAAAAAGAATTCACTTAATTGCACCACTTGCTGTATTTCTTTACCGTCTGACAACAGAAAACTAAATGGGAAAATAGTATGTGATACAGTTTTCCACTGAAATGTCTGATGTGCTAGGAAGTATCAAAGAAACAGTTGAAGCAGAGAGAGGGAAGCTTTTGGGGAGCTTTGAAAAAGCCTGAAGCAAATATTTGAAAGTGTTTATAAAATTAGGTGGAGTTACTACTTCCTATCCCTACATATAATTTGCATAACGTGAACAAATTTACTACAGCTTATGTAAATTAAAGATTTACGTGTTTTGGATTTTCATATTTCTGTGGTTATTTCTTCATTCTGTATTATTCGAAATCCATGCTCATATAAAGTGTATTTGGGTGTTTTTTTACTGAGTGGCATGAAGTCACTACAGATAACCTTAATCATCAAGATGATTATATATTCACTATATATATAGATGTCAAATACATAGGTTTGAAAAGAGAGCCTGATGAGACAGAACTCAGAATTTTTGATTATTTGTTTCACATTTGTTTTGTGGAAGTGTATGAGTCTACTGGTCTGAAAAATTCTAAGGACAGGTTTCAGAAAATATATTTTCAGCAGAGAAGATTGATTATAAAGAATAATATATAAAAAGAGAAAGGAACAAACATTAGGAGCTGATAGGAGGAGAAAAATTATCTATTTGTAATTCAAAACTGTTTTCCATACTAAGAGCAGCAATTACTCTCTACACTCAAAAGACATTATTCCCTATTGTCCTACTTAGTAATTCGGTTTTTGGAGTACTAACACAAGCACTTTTCTACTCTTCAGGGTTAGTACTGCTATTTGCTTTAGATTTGCCTTATCACATATCACTGGCTCTCGGTAAGAAAATTTGTCCCAAGCTACTGAGGTGATAGACTACCATTTAACTTTTCCTGAATATCAACTGAAATATAAGTTTTCAATATTTTCAGGAGCATGTTTCTTTCTGTTCTACTTTTAATTTCAGAGATATTCACTACTAAGCTTATTATAAGCATGGCCCTGAAATCCAGAAGTACCTAGAACACAGCTTGGCACAGCTAAAATCCTTGCAATCTTAACATCTACCTATTTGTCCATGCATTAAAAATGCCAGAGTCTCCATGTGACTTATTTTATAATACAACGTGATGAAGAAGTGTATGAGGATAAAGATTATTCAAGGACAGCAGCAGAGACACTGTTAGCATTCTTTATTTACACACTTTCTCCAAAGAAGTGAAGTGTCAAGAGAAAAAAGATGAAGAGAACATGAACTTCTGCTTTTCCTTCAATTTACTGAAAATAGTCAGCATGTTTAAAGTAAGTGATTGATACTCCTTTCAAGACCTCCAGGGCTACTCTGCTGCCCAGTGATTATATGAAGGAAAATGCATGCCTATATGAAATCCAATTTCCATTGATGGACACTTCTAAGTCTTGGGAACATTAAGGGAAACCTGTAAATCCGAGTATTGAAAATGCAAGTGAAAGATCATAAAAGTGAGCCGTAGCATAATATTATTTTCCTTTGATTTTATTTAATCTATTTAACTGCATTAACATCAATGGAATTATCTCCAATATTCACAGTCAAATTTCTTAGAAAGCAATGAATTTATTAATACCACTACACTGACTTGTTGCCATCTGACGCAGATCCTATTTAAAAAAAAAAGAAAAATACACTAATTTGCTAAAAAAGAAAATGTCTACAATTTATAAAGTTTAAATTTTTAGCATATTGGGTACATTTAATAATTTACTGTCCAGTAGAATAAACTGCAGAATGCATTCAATATTTCTTTTTTAGAATTTAAAAATACTCAAAATGTTCAGCAAATCATAATAATTAATAATCCAAAGATACTAAAGCCACACACAAGGACATACATCTGGAGCACGTACCAGATGGTGGAGCAGTGATTCAGAAAGAGCTAGGAGGTCATCCTGAATAATCATCTCTACATGTCCTACGTATGCAGTGTCCCAGTAAAAAGGTCTGCTTGATGCACTTCTTGGTTAAATAAAATGGAGAACATACATTTGAAATAGGAAAGCTATCCTGCCTCTACTGGTAGTGCTGTGAGCATTGCTATGAAAATACTCCAGGTCTGAGGATCACATTTCACAAAAGATATCTCTATGCTGGAAAGACCTCAAAGGTATCACACAAAGCATTAAAGGAAGCAAAAATAAGCACTTACACATTTCAAGTAATTTGGCGTATCAAATTGGAGTTGGAAAAGTTTGGTAAGTTTGAAAACCACTATAATTTACTGCATGGATACATAAAGCTACCCAATAAGGTAATTATTTCCAAATTTACAAAGAAAATATAAAACACAGTATTTGGTTGTTATAGTCTAATGCAGTCTAGAAATAATCTATCAGCAAAAGCAGTTTAAAAACTTGTACTGATGTGGTATACACACTTTCTTACCATGATAACACGTAGTGGCATACTTCACAGGATACTTTGCAAATATGAGGTTTCCCAGATTCAGGAAAAAAAGATGACCAATATTACTGTTATTACTGAATGAGACAGAATTATATGTTCTGTAAATTCTAGGTCCCACCCAGAGAAAGCCCATCCTCGGTTTTATTTTGGGTGGACAGGTAAAAGGGGGAATTGCTTACATTGCTCTCAGAATGGAGAAAGTACTGCACTAGCTTCTCTCAAATGTGGTGTGTTTGGACACTATCTTTCCTAAAGTTTGCAAGAATTTTTTTGTTGTTTTTACATATGAAACAAAGGTGGTTGAAAGTTTTCTTTCTTATTTTCTATTCTCCTCCCTTTCCTCAGCTTTTCTGTATATAGACAGAGAATACTAGATCAAGCAGAAAAAGCTTTGATAAAAAATATAAGTCAATTAAATCTTTCTTAGATACTTTTCATATAGCAATATCAACATATTTCATGAAACTTTCAGAAGATATTTTCCTTTGTTACACTAGGAGGGAGTCTATGTAATTTTTTTTCACTTTGGAGATTTGATGAAAATTGACAAAATAAGACCACTAAAGTTTGCTTCAAAAATTAATTTCCTAAAACTCCTATGAGCTAAGATCACTGGCAGGACTTAGATTTTGTTCTTTTTCTTCTGTAGCCACAGAGTTTAACATCCTGAAGATTGAGATGGTTTTGTCTACCTACAGCTTTAAGGAGGACAATTTACTCTGATTTCACGGTTCAGAGGACTAGAAAAACTGACCTCATTTGGCCTTAAATACTTGGAAATTAGTCACTTTTCTTTTTTACATATGTAAACATTAATGGTCAAGTTTCAAAGGAGCAAAACCATGTCAGTTCCAACCCTGTGGTTCTTAAGAGGTCACTGAATTTCAAAGACTCTAAAGGTCAGTTTAAATATGCACAGTTTCTTTGTATTCCCTAGAAGATAGGATTGCAATGTCTGTGTGCTCTTCAACTACATTTCCCCTCTTCCTTTGTCTTTTCTTGATGTGTTGCTATGCCAAGAAAGAGGAGTAGAAGAGCAAGTAGACTGGCATGCTTATTCCTGTAGATTCCTTCTAATGAATTAAATTAACCTTTGGAAATTGAAATTTGCTGCAATTTTGGCTTTTGACATCTAGACAGCACAAGATCTGAAAGTCTAGTTCTCATTGCTCGCAAAATGTACAGAAGAACTGTGATTATTTCTTGTCCCAAAACAACTTAGGTGCTTATGGAAGGGCTTGGAATGAGTTCTCCATTTTTTAATTTCCAGTTCATTAATTCATTAGATGTATGCAATACTTAAAGCTTATTTTACCAGAAATGCCTTAAGGCAATTAATCTATAATTTTATAGCACATGTAAATAATCCCAAAACAGATTTAAAATTTCTGCCTATTTCTGAGTTGAAAGAAATTAGATCAGATCTTTTCAGTTAGTCACAAGACTCCGGTCTGAATGGTTGGCATTCTGATCCCACTAATTGTTTTACCATTAAGGTCTAATTTTAATTGTTCTCTCTGACCTTCAGTTGCATAGAAATAAATGATATTTTTAATATGTAAATAGAATGCCATGGGGTTTTTTTAACATGCCGGTTTAATTAGCTTCCTTCTAGTTTCAGAAAATAGTCCCTTTAGTATTTACAAAGATGACTTTTAGAGTCTTATGTGTATTCTTTCTTATACATGTACACACATACACATTCATAAATAGGTGTAAATACATTTGACCATACAATAAATATTTTAAGTTATATTAATATTATTTTAATAATTTTAGCTAAAAAAAAATTAAGTTCCTATGTCTTCCTAGCAACTTCAAAAAAGGATTTTGAAGTTACCCTGGATATTTCCAACTTCATTATTAGAAATTCAGTTGTTAAGGGTTTTTGAAGATGTTTTTCTTTTTATGAACCATTTTCCATTTAACAAATTGTCACAGATAAATCAGATCTTGAGTTCTATTTTTAAGCTACTTAATTATTAATATTGACAAAAGGAATATTAAATATTTCTTACATTCATTTAAGTAGAAGTGATTTACATGTTTAATTTATTTCACCACTTAAATGTTGAACTTGATAAACTAAAATACATATCCTGCAAGCTGCAATGTCATTATAGAGGTAAAACTGAGACCTTTATTTAACTGCATAGTCCATATCTGTCCAATCATTTAGTATTGTCAGTTAATACAAAAATGATTGCAGTATCAAGCCTTATAATTCTTTACACTTGAAGCACAATTGCTTTTAGCAAAAAGCATCTGCCCTCTTCTCTGCCGATTCTCTCATATGCCCAAAAAGGCAGAGGCTGAAGCTGAGAGCCCCTCTACTTGCAGCAGGTGCTGGGGAAGCCATCCTCACCAGCAGGAGAACTCTGCCAATGGGAGATATATTTGTGTGTAGGGATGCCCTTCCACTTTGTTTCGTTCACCAAGACTTTCAAAAATTTTCCAGAAATCTGATGCTAACACTGCTCTGTTTGTAACTTAAGTTATCCAACGATTACATACCTTTACTGAACACAAGGTTTTGTGGGATAACCACTGCACTATAGCACAAAGTGCAGATGAAATTATTGCAAGTCAGAGGTTGATTGTCTCAGCATTAGATGACTTATGTTGCTTTGCTAGCACAAACTTGTGCCAAACAATGGCTACACCATATGTACCTGGGCTGGTACCTATGTTTGGAAAAATGTTTTCGGGTTGCCCTACATTCATGTAAGCATTAAAACTCGTCATGGGTAAGAGGTGCTATTGCTTGGAATAGGATTTTTGCTCGTGTTCACAAGAGCAATCACTGGTCACCAGATGAACTGCATCAGTAAACTGTTCAGGGGAATCAATAGTATCAGCACAGAGGTGGCAATCAGTTCTGTAGGGCTGAATTCACAAACCAAAGAATCTTTACTGCTGGACAAATCAACAAATGCCTTGGAGATTAAAATAACCACCCTCAGGGTATAGCAGCTAGATGCATCACTATAATGTGAGTGGTATCTCCAGGAACAACATGACTCCCTCCGCAAGGGAATCGATGCCATCACTGAGACAACAACGGCACCTGAACTCAATTTAGAAACTGCATCACTGATAATGAACCTTCAGTGCATATCTATTATTTCAAATATAAAGCTCAAATTTCTCTAAGTATTTGTTAGATAGGAATAGATTGTTACAAGATCCAAAGAATAGATTTTACAAAACAATATTAAAAGGATCACAGACTTGTGACTTAAGTTGGGTGACATTGATCATTATAATAATTTGTGTTTTATTCTGTGCAAGCAAGATTTTTGTAATCACTTTGCTTTAGACAACTAGTGAAATAAAGCATTCAGTCAGTAAATCAATATGTTTCAGGGTTTTTTTACAACTTTTATGTAGTGAAAAAGGTGCAATTCCAGGCTGCATGTTTTATTTATGTATGGTGTATGTTCAATGACATATTTTACAACCATCACCTATGATTGCATAGGTCAACATTTTGTAAAAGAGAAGTTTTCTTCTTGTGAAAACTATTTTCTATTTCCAGAACTATTTTTCAATTCTCCAGTAGCAAATAACTGACTGAAAGAAATACATACTTCCAGTTATTAGGTGATCTAGTTTTTTTGGTTTTTAATTCTGAAATAAGGCAAAAAAATTAAGTTACTTACAGATGAAGAGACTCAGAGGATGTATATGCATTAGGATTTTACTTTTTATAAAGAGTGTATTTTGAAACAGATCCTGTTTATTCTCATTTACCACAATGTATTTGCATGGTGGAACTGTCTCATGGCCCAAGGTTTCTAGCAGTGCAATAAACAAGAAGGTGTGCTTCATATTTTCCAATTAATATTCTCCAATTGCTGATGGGTTCTCAGTCTATGGGATCAGCTGTTACTGGGTCAAGACAAACCCCTCAGAATATCTATTGGTTGGATTTGGGGCACTTGGCACAAACAGTCCTGCATGGCAGACTTGTTCTTCCTGTGCCAGGACAGTGGCTATTGAGAACCAAGGTGGAGGCATCAGTGCAGCTGAACATGAGAGAAGGACTTAGTGGCTGGATAACTTCCACACTTTTTTCAATGATCCTGTCACCTCCTGGCCAGAGCTTGGAAATGAATTTTTGCTTTTTTTTTAATATAAGGTTTTTATTCTTCTGTCCCACTGGGGTTCTGACAAAAGTTTATCCTCCCATGTAAACAGACATTAATATTATCAGAACTGAGAAATCTCACTCCACTTCATATTATGAAAATCTGTAATAATATCATCTCTAAACTAAAAGAAAAACAGGTGTAGAACTAAAGGTAATAAAACCCCACTGAGGCTTTCCCTGAATTGATGGATTGAATTCTGATATCATGTTGTTCTTTATGACTGAATTCTTGCCACTTCAGCTGATACAAATGATTTCCTAGGAGAGACCTGACATCCACAAAGAGAAAATCCTGCTGTTCAATAGCCCTAATGTCTACCCAGCATCAACAGCTTCCCTCTGCTTTTTGTGATAGTCCTTATTCCCTTCTCATTCCATCTTATTGTCTTTCATAAGTTGAAGTCAGTGCAAAGTTTCCTCGTTCCGTGGGAATCATTCTCACGTTTGTTTTCAGGAGTGTTTTGACATTTTTTATGACAGGTGGATTATATTATGAAAAGGAAGGATAAGAAAGGAGACCGAATGTCATTGACTCAATTTCCAGAGTGTTGTAAGTTAGAAAAATATTTAAAATTATAATTTAAAACGCTTAAAATTGGGTAGAGCACTAAAGAAGCCAAAGAATGAGTAGGGAAGAAAACATTCCTTTAAGCAAAATACCAGATACTCAGGAAATGAGAAGCATCCAGTGAACCAATCTAGGTATTATTTAACATTTCCCAGGCAAAAAAGCAAATACCATTTGAACTGAAAACTTGTGATATGGTCATCTACATGTATTGCTTTGCTTAAAGCTAGCTTTGACAATAGGAGCTAGCAGTATCAGAAATTGTGTGTTTCACTCAGAAGGAAACTGCAAGCCTTTGAAGATATGTACAGACAACACCATCCTGTGCAAAGCCTGGAACATTGCTTCTACTCTCCAAGGGAGAATTACATAAATTTGAAGCGGTAGCTGGCTGTTCTGAGAGTACTTATGGGAGAAGGATGTCTGAAGTCACTTTTAGAAGTAATGTAACAGTAAATACAAATTTTGATTTGTATCTGGAATGTTTTATCTTATACCTTTAATGAATGCGATGAAGTCCAAGGACGGAAAGTTCAAAATAAAATTTCTCACCTACCCCATTTGTACAGTGCTGTACATTATCCAGCATTCCATCTTAGCTCATTGTTTTCAGCGTTTCAAGTAAAAAAAAAATAGGTCACACACACTCATTCATGTGCTACCTGCTATGAAAGATGTGAATGTAACCGATTGAAATGCATTTGACCTTTATGCTGAATCTGAGTATAGAATACTAATGCAATCATAAAGGCACTGCAACTACAGCCCTTTGTCGGTTTCGAATCTCTGTTTAGTGATATTGGAAGGACAGTGACAGCAGGATTTTCTAAACCCTGCTCTCTTCTATTTTTCTCCCACTGTACTTTTGTGTCTAACACTTGTAGCTCTGATTTAAAATTTTACTTAATTCTGAAATCATAAACTGTTTAATTTTGTATTTCTTTTATCTAAAGTAAAAAAAGACAGAAGTTGAGACTTCAGTCATTAATTGCCAAAATGATACATCATTATCATTTTCATCCTGTGAATAAGATCTTCTAGTCATGCAACTCTCTTGTCTTTTACACCATAGGTTATAAAAAAATCTACAGTTTTATACCATCTCTTTCAAATAAAATGAAAACTATTCTGTCTTCCCAAAATGCCTACTGAGATATTACAGAATATCTCCTGTTTTAGTCAAAAGTCAAAATCTTTTGTGGATCTTCGAGTTATGAAAAAAGTGCATGCTAGACATACCTCTAGGATAGATAGGAAGGGAACAGAAGGGAAGGGGCAAACAATCAGCAATGTAAATAAATCAGTCTTCAGTTTTCTAGTGTCTACTTGAATATTCCATTTTCTATCTTTGGCCTTAGAGATATTTTCCATTGAAAAATGGTAGGCTTTGTCGTATGGCTGTGAGAGATATAACCCTAAATTTTAAAATATTTTATTCACTTTTTTTTTCACTTTCTCTGATAAAAAAAGAGAAAGAGACTACTCATAATTATAACAGAGTTTTAAAAGTCCTAATTCTTTTTACAGATAATAATTTGAAGTGCTGTCACAGATGAACTGTTGATGTTCTTCAGTTTGTCTTTAAAACACACTGGAGTGAACTGGTCCATTTACATATAATTTTGGTAGACAGAAAGTCCATTATTATTTCTTGTTGCTTACAATATTATGAGTAAAGAAGAATCATAAATATTTTTCTTCTGCTTACTTACACTGACTTTCTTCCCTTTATAATACCACATTTTTTCCTTACTTTGATGATTCTCATTAATTTACATATTAACTCACGTGAAAAGAAAAAAGGTGACTTGATTGCCATTAGGCAAGCTCAGTGAAAAGCTATGCTTAAAATGCAGTGGTTCCAAGCCAACAGTATCATAGCATGAATAAAGAAAGCACATTATTATTTCAGAACAATAACAAAAAAATTACCATGCTATTTTATAAATAGTTTGTAAACTTTAACCCATAGCACTGTGTTCAAGCCTGGCTCCAGTGAAAGCATTGCAAACATTTCTTCTGATTCCAACAGGGGAAAGATTCCATTCATCGTGGGCTCTGAGCAGGAGTTTCTGCCAGGAGAGAGTCTTTCCTCCTTGCCTCATAAGTGGTGCACCAATGTCAGGCTAGGATGCTTGTCAGACCTGAGGAAGGTGAAGGAAAACCTATAGGGTGGTGACTGGTATTTTTGTACACTATTAGGCTACCTTTTCACAATGTTTATATTCAATAAAGTTATACTTTTTTTAAAAAATAGTTGTAACATATGTTCAAACAGAATGGTTTTTCTCTGACTTATATATGTGTCTTTCCTAAAAAAGGGCTCCTTTATTTCAAACTTGCTCACTGTAGCACTGGTTATAGTCCTGTATCAAAATTTATGAAATAGGTTTATGATCCTCTACAATCAATGTGGTTTGACTTTACATTTCAGCAGGGAAGCTAAGGAAATCAAAACACAAGCAATGACCTTTCTGCTTTCCATATTTCAGTATGATGAATATTTTGAAGCATGTGTTACGGAACAGATGCAAAAAAGTAGCTTAAATAAATTGTGCTGGCATCGGTGTGGCATAATCATCTGAAACTGTCACATTAATGGTTCCAGCTTATCCTGCAAAAGCAAAATGTGATAAAAATAACCAGAACAAGCAAATACTTACTGGGACAGTGATTCAGTGTATGGAAATGATTGTTTGAATACTTCACTTACATAGTATATCATTTAGTATTGGCACTAAAAAAGATAGTAAAGCACTAAAGCTTGACTAAGAGCGGTTCCATAATTCCTTCAAAATAATGTCTGTTCCTTAGAGGAGACAACCTTCTCTATAATCAGTACTAGCACAGACTGACTGGTAGGATCAATTAACCACCAAAATCCCCAAACCTCCCCAAGTTTTTATATATATATGCTCATCACAACATGCTTATAGAAATGAATAAAGTTACAATTGATTGCTGTCAGTCTCCTGTTTTATCTCTGAAGAGTCTTTTTCATCTTATGCGTTGTTCAACTTGAATTACATAGTGTGAATTAAAGAAATTTGGGCTTACTTTTAATAAAGTTAATTTAAAGTGGATCGACACAATTGTGAGGAGGGCAACCAAAAGATATAATACATTTTTGGTCTATATTTCTTTTTTGCCTCAAGAACTATGACTCATATTTAGCTTCTAAATAGATTGAGGAACATTATAAAGATAATTTTCTATTAATCATGACAATAAATGAAAAGAAAAATTCACTGCTCATCACACAGTTCCAATTTTAGAAAATTAAAATGAGGGGGAAAGATCTCATTGACTGTGTTAGCAATTATTTATATGTCTCATTAAAAGCTCAGCATTTTACTCACTGCAACTATATGATTCACTATCCTTATCTTCAGATACCACCTACTGCTTTGTCCTTCCTTAACTTTAGAGGCTGCAAAAGATGATTTTGTAAAAATAGTTGGATATGTACGTATTTGTATTTCAATTAGTTAAAAAATAAATCTATTTATACGTGCAGTGTATATAATTATCATCACAAAAGCAGCATATTTCTATTTCTTTTCTTCTTCTTCATGCTACATAAAATGCACGAGGTAAGGCTCCTCACCCTTTTCTCTACAGCTGGCTAATAGCTGTGTGTTTTCAGAAGGAAAAACAATACCTAAACTGCTCATTTTTACCTTAATTGTGGTATTTTTAATTTTTACAAGAAGATATATTCTTAGCTAAACAAAATGCAGCTAAACTAAAGAAAAAATACAAATATTAGAAATGCTGGTAGGATGTGTCAAGTCATTATCCCGTCAGAAACTTAAACATGCAATGAAAGAAAATTTTCAGTCAGAAAAATGCGCCATTTTCCAAAACAAATGTCATGGAGTAGGAGTTCATAAATGCACATACAGGTGATGTATTATAGTGAATTCAAATACAAATAGTTGCAAAGACTGCATTATCGCATTACCCACTTCTACCTGTTTAAACAATTGTGAGGGAAATGTAATACCTGCTACTATTTACACAGCAGCAAATGAAAGGGCAAAATGTTCCCATTTCTTGTGGAGCTGACTGACCCTTGTTCTCCAAGAGAACAGTTTGCTGCTAATAGGAAAAATAAACAACAGATGGCCTGGAGGGAACTTTTTTTCCTTTTAATGGGTTTTTACTTAACAGAAATCCGCAGCTTAAAGTAGGTCATTGTTAGCTGGGAATAGAGAACTACAATAGGCCTTAGCAGTTTAGATTAAGGGGTAAGAAAGGCCACCAGTATGCCAGGATTGCTCGTGTATCTGGGGAAAAGTTAATTTTTAAGGAAAATATTGGAGTTTAAATTCTTTGTTTTAGCAGAAATTTCATCTGTTCTATTCTGCATGTTTTGGTAACTGCTCAATAGAACATGTTGTTTTGTTGGTTTTTGTTGGGTTATACAGTTGTTGTTCAGTTTGGGTTGAGGTTGCTTGCTTGTGGGTTCTTTTGGGGGGGGGGAATTTTGTGGGGGTTTTGGGGTTGGGGTTTCTTTGGAGGGGGAGGTCTGACCTCTAGGACAGAAATATAGTTATTATCTAGTACCAAAGATAAACAGTGCAACCTACTATCATAAGGGGTTTTCATCCTTTGTCTGGATACCTTAATATATTTCTTGCCTACATCTTAGGCCTTTCATTTTAGAAGGAAAATATATTGGTTTTTTTAAGAGATAAAACCAAGACATTAAGTTTGGGAGGCATGAACAGGGAACTGGAGTGAAATATTGTGAGTATAACTTGTACAGCACAGCACCACATTCAAGATAGCTTCAAATAATTTCCTTAGTGTGGATGGACCAGAAACCAAGAAAAACCTGCAGAATATTATCCAGCACATAATTTCATATTTCAAAATAAATACAGAAGGTTTCTGATGAAGATGACAGTATAGGAAGACTTACATCAAAAATCCGGACACAGTGGCAGTGTGTAGGGACTGCTATGCATCAAGGTGGTTTATAGTTGATGAGAATTATGATTTATCAAAGAGGTAATAGTGGCTTTACTTGCTGAAGGAATATTTTTCTATTTCCTCTTCTTATCTCTTCAAAATTTCATTGGCAGAAAAGTATAAGAATGTAGCCATTGGGAAAGAAAAAAAAGGTGAAAAAATCAGAACATGTGAATAAAAACAGATCAAGTAAATTCAAGACATCCACACATTTTTTTAAGCAATAACCTTCTAGATCAATATGCCCTGGGGCAGTGCACATTAATGAAGTACACCTCAGTAGTATTTAACATAACTGTGTACATAAAACAAAGAGAAAATACAGGGAATATTTTTTACTGTATTGATTTTATTGAAGAAGAGACATTCCCATTTATGCAAATCATAAATTATTACTATAATTTACAGAATTTTCCTAGTTTTAGAAGCAAGCATGAAGGAAGCATAATTTAAAATTTTTGAAGAGAGAATCTCTTACAAAGAGTTATATCAAAAATTATCACCATAGTAAATAAAGTTTGTTGACAAGTGCCATATAAGGAACTTAAAAGTTAGCTGAAATGTGCACAGTGAGAAAAAAGAAAATTTTTAACTGAGAAAAGAGAAACAGAGGTTTGTGGGCTGTGCATGTTTTAATTATCTATCCATATGTGAAGTCTGTGCATTGACAGAATGAAAGGACTTTTATTAACATACAGCGGTTAGAAGGAATCAAGAACAGATAATATTTTACTTTCCCAGAATAATTCAAAACAAGAGTAAAAATTTAAAATGAAACTCAATATAAGAAAGAACAGTGACTATACCTATTTAGTATGTGTTTCATGTCATAAAACAACCAACCAAATGCAAAATTTTCTGCTGCTAACCAATGTCATGGAGAAATGCCATGAAATCATACGAGCAGACCAAAAATGGAATGATGCACCCCATTTGGTCATCTATGATCTGAATGGTTGGAAAATTAAGACCTCTGGAGACTTTTGCTGATGGAAAGGCAGTGATGGTTCACCCTACATTTATCAGCTGATTTCATACATCAAAAGCATTTATTACTATATTACTTGTAGCTGAATAACTTCAAATCCTAATTTCTACCAGAACATACTCAGTGACACGTTTAAAATAAATTTTAAACATGTTTAAAATAAATTTAGAGTAATTTACAGAAACATATGGACACTTACAGAGGTGAACTAAGAGTGTTTTCAAAACAGCACCCAACCACACCACTCCATTGAAATGAGAGCTTGACATATAGGGAGTGATATAGTGCCCTTATAGGGCATAAAGTGGTATAACCAGATATTAAATATTTAACAGCAAGAACAAAGACTGAAATCTCATGTGACAAGAGTTACCTAGTAGTGAATGTGTCCCAGTACTTA